>NC_140998.1:230493089-231047218 GCF_052327205.1 Somniosus microcephalus
CTGCTTCACCCTCCAGACTTCACCTTCTCCTTCTCCTTCTTCTGCTTCTTCTGCTTCACCCTCCAGACTTCACCTTCTCCTTCTCCTTCTTCTGCTTCTTCTGCTGCGCCCTCCAGACTTCACCTTCTCCTTCTCCTTCTTCTGCTTCTTCTGCTTCACCCTCCAGACTTCACCTGCTCCTTCTCCTTCTTCTACTTCTTCTGCTTCACCCCCCTGACTTCACCTTCTCCTTCTCCTTCTTCTGCTTCTTCTGATTCACCCTCCAAACTTCACCTTCTCCTTCTCCTTCTTCTGCTTCTTCTGATTCACCCTCCTGACTTCACCTTCTCCTTCTCCTTCTTCTGCTTCTTCTGATTCACCCTCCAGACTTCACCTTCTCCTTCTCCTTCTTCTGCTTCTTCTGATTCACCCTCCAGACTTCACCTTCTCCTTCTCCTTCTTCTGCTTCTTCTGATTCACCCCCCAGACCTCACCTTCTCCTTCTCCTTCTTCTACTTCTTCTGATTCACCCTCCAGACTTCATCTTCTCCTTCTCCTTCTTCTGCTTCTTCTGATTCACCCTCCAGACTTCACCTTCTCCTTCTCCTTCTTCTGCTTCTTCTGATTCACCCTCCAGACTTCACCTTCTCCTTCTCCTTCTTCTACTTCTTCTGATTCACCCTCCAGACTTCAGTTTCTCCTTCCCCTTCTTCTACTTCTTCTGATTCACCCTCCAGTCTTCAGCTTCTCCTTCTCCTTCTTCTGCTTCTTCTGCTTCACCCTCCAGACTTCACCTTCTCCTTCTCTTTCTTCTGCTTCTTCTGATTCACCCTCCAGACTTCACCTTCTCCTTCTCCTTCTTCTGATTCTTCTGATTCACCATCCAGACTTCACCTTCTCCTTCTCCTTCTTCTGCTTCTTCTGATTCACCCTCCTGACTCCACCTTCTCCTTCTCCTTCTTCTACTTCTTCTGATTCACCCTCCTGACTTCACCTTCTCCTTCTCCTTCTTCTACTTCTTCTGCTTCACCCTCCAGACTTCACCTTCTCCTTCTCCTTCTTCTACTTCTTCTGATTCACCCTCCAAACTTCACCTTCTCCTTCTCCTTCTTCTGCTTCTTCTGATTCACCCTCCAGACTTCACCTTCTCCTTCTCCTTATTCTGCTTCTTCTGATTCACCCTCCAGACTTCACCTTCTCCTTCTCCTTCTTCTGCTTCTTCTGCTTCACCCTCCAGACATCACCTTCTCCTTCTCCTTCTTCTACTTCTTCTGATTCACCCTCCAGACTTCACCTTCTCCTTCTCCTTCTTCTACTTCTTCTGATTCACCCTCCAGACTGCACCATCTCCTTCTCCTTCTTCTGCTTCTTCTGATTCACCCTCCAGACTTCACCTTCTCCTTCTCCTTTTTCTGCTTCTTCTGATTCACCCTCCAGACTTCACCTTCTCCTTCTCCTTCTTCTGCTTCTTCTGATACACCCTTCAGACTTCACCTTCTCCTTCTCCTTCTTCTGCTTCTTCTGATTCACCCTCCAGACCTCACCTTCTCCTTCTCCTTCTTCTACTTCTTCTGATTCACCCTCCAGACTTCATCTTCTCCTTCTCCTTCTTCTGCTTCTTCTGATTCAACCTCCAGACTTCACCTTCTCCTTCTCCTTCTTCTGCTTCTTCTGATTCACCCTCCAGACTTCACCTTCTCCTTCTCCTTCTTCTACTTCTTCTGATTCACCCTCCAGACTTCACCTTCTCCTTCTCCTTCTTCTGCTTCTTCTGATTCACCCTCCAGACTTCACCTTCTCCTTCTCCTTCTTCTGCTTCTTCTGATTCACCCTCCAGACTTCACCTTCTCATTTTCCTTCTTCTTCTACTTCTGATTCACCCTCCAGACTTCGCCTTCTCCTTCTCCTTCTTCTACTTCTTCTGATTCACCCTCCGGACTTCACCTTCTCCTTCTTCTTCTACTTCTTCTGATTCACCCTCCAGTCTTCACCTTCTCCTTCTCCTTCTTCTGCTTCTTCTGATTCACCCTCCAGACATCACCTTCTCCTTCTCCTTCTTCTACTTCTTCTGATTCACCCTCCAGACTTCAGCTTCTCCTTCTACTTCTTCTGCTTCTTCTGATTCACCCCCCAGACATCACCTTCTCCTTCTCCTTCTTCTACTTCTTCTGATTCACCCTCCAGACTTCACCTTCTCCTTCTCCTTCTTCTGCTTCTTCTGCTTCACCCTCGAGACTTCACCTTCTCCTTCTCCTTCTTCTGCTTCTTCTGATTCACCCTCCAGACTTCACCTTCTCCTTCTCCTTCTTCTGCTTCTTCTGATTCACCCTCCAGACTTCATCTTCTCCTTCTCCTTCTTCTGCTTCTTCTGATTCACCCTCCAGACTTCACCTTCTCCTTCTCCTTCTTCTGCTTCTTCTGATTCACCCTCCAGACTTCGCCTTTTCCTTCTCCTTCTTCTACTTCTTCTGATTCACCCTCCAGACTTCACCTTCTCCTTCTCCTTCTTCTACTTCTTCTGATTCACCCTCCAGTCTTCACCTTCTCCTTCTCCTTCTTCTGCTTCTTCTGATTCACCCTCCTAACTTCATCTTCTCCTTCTCCTTCTTCTGCTGCTTCTGATTCAGCCTCCTGACCTCACCTTCTCCTTCTCCTTCTTCTGCTTCTTCTGATTCACCCTCCAGACTTCACCTTCTCCTTCTCCTTCTTCTGCTTCTTCTGATTCTCCCTCCAGACTTCACCTTCTCCTTCTCCTTCTTCTGCTTCTTCTGCTTCACACTCCTGACTTCACCTTCTCCTTCTCCTTCTTCTACTTCTTCTGATTCACCCTCCAGACTTCACCTTCTCCTTCTCCTTCTTCTGCTTCTTCTGCTTCACCCTCCAGACTTCACCTTCTCCTTCTACTTCTTCTGCTTCTTCTGCTGCGCCCTCCAGACTTCACCTTCTCCTTCTCCTTCTTCTGCTTCTTCTCCTTCACCTTCCTGACTTCACCTTCTCCTTCTCCTTCTTCTACTTCTTCTGCTTCACCCCCCTGACTTCAACTTCTCCTTCTCCTTCTTCTGCTTCTTCTGATTCACCCTACTAACTTCACCTTCTCCTTCTCCTTCTTCTGCTTCTTCTGATTCAACCTCCTGACCTCAACTTCTCCTTCTCCTTCTTCTGCTTCTTCTGATTCACCCTCCAGACTTCACCTTCTCCTTCTCCTTCTTCTGCTTCTTCTGATTCACCCTCCAGACTTCACCTTCTCCTTCTCCTTCTTCTGCTTCTTCTGATTCACCCTCCAGTCTTCACCTTCACCTTCTACTTCTTCTGCTTCTTCTGCTTCACCCTCCAGACTTCACCTTCTCCTTCTCTTTCTTCTGCTTCTTCTGATTCACCCTCCAGACTTCACCTTCTCCTTCTCCTTCTTCTGATTCTTCTGATTCACCCTCCAGACTTCACCTTCTCCTTCCCCTTCTTCTGCTTCTTCTGATTCACCCTCCTGACTTCACCTTCTCCTTCTCCTTCTTCTACTTCTTCTGATTCACCCTCCTGGCTTCACCTTCTCCTTCTCCTTCTTCTCCTTCTTCTGCTTCACCCTCCAGACTTCACCTTCTCCTTCTCCTTCTTCTGCTTCTTCTGATTCACCCTCCAGACTTCACCTTCTCCTTCTCCTTCGTCTGCTTCTTCTGATTCACCCTCCAGACTTCACCTTCTCCTTCTTATTCTGCTTCTTCTGATTCACCCTCCAGACTTCACCTTCTCCTTCTCCTTCTTCTGCTTCTTCTGATTCACCCTCCAGACTTCATCTTCTCCTTCTCCTTCTTCTACTTCTTCTGATTCAGCCTCCAGACTTCACCTTCTCCTTCTCCTTCTTCTACTTCTTCTGATTCACCCTCCAGACTTCACCTTCTCCTTCTCCTTCATCTACTTCTTCTGATTCACCCTCCAGACTTCGCCTTCTCCTTCACCTTCTTCTGCTTCTTCTGATTCACCTCCAGACTTCACCTTCTCCTTCTCCTTCTTCTGCTTCTTCTGATTCACCCTTCAGACTTCACCTTCTCCTTCTCCTTCTTCTGCTTCTTCTGATTCACCCTCCAGACCTCACCTTCTCCTTCTTATACATCTTCTGATTCACCCTCCAGACATCATCTTCTCCTTCTCCTTCTTGTGCTTTTTCTGATTCACCCTCCAGACGTCACCTTCTCCTTCTCCTTCTTCTGCTTCTTCTGATTCACCTCCAGACTTCGCCTTCTCCTTCTTCTACTTCTTCTGATTCACCCTCCAGACTTCACCTTCTCCTTCTCCTTCTTCTACTTCTTCTGATTCACCCTCCAGTCTTCACCTTCTCCTTCTCCTTCTTCTGCTTCTTCTGATTCTCCCTCCAGACTTCACCTTCTCCTTCTCCTTCTTCCGCCTCTTCTGATTCACCCTCCTGACTTCACCTTCTCCTTTTCCTTCTTCTGCTTCTTCTGATTCACGCTCCAGACTTCACTTCTCCTTCTCCTTCTTCTACTTCTTCTGATTCACCCTCCAGACTTCACCGTCTCCTTCTACTTCTTCTGCTTCTTCTGATTCAACCTCCAGAATTCACCTTCTCCTTCTCCTTCTTCTGCTTCTTCTGATTCACCCTCCAGACTTCACCTTCTCCTTCTCCTTCTTCTACTTCTTCTGTTTCACCCTCCAGACTTCACCTTTTCCTTCTCTTTCTTCTGCTTCTTCTGATTCACCCTCCAGACTTCACCTTCTCCTTCTCCTTCTTCTGATTCTTCTGATTCACCCTCCAGACTTCACCTTCTCCTTCTCCTTCTTCTGATTCTTCTGATTCACCCTCCAGACTTCACCTTCTCCTTCTCCTTCTTCTACTTCTTCTGATTCACCCTCCAGACTTCACCTTCTCCTTCTCCTTCTTCTGCTTCTTCTGATTCACCCTCCAGACTTCACCTTCTCCTTCTCCTTATTCTGCTTCTTCTGATTCACCCTCCAGACTTCACCTTCTCCTTCTCCTTCTCTCTGCTTCTTCTGATTCACCCTCCAGACTTCACCTTCTCCTTCTCCTTCTTCTACTTCTTCTGATTCACCCTCCAGACTTCACCTTCTCCTTCTCCTTCTTCTACTTCTTCCGATTCACCCTCCAGACTTCACCTTCTCCTTCTCCTTCTTCTGCTTCTTCTGATTCACCCTCCAGACTTCACCTTCTCCTTCTCCTTCTTCTGCTTCTTCTGCTTCACCCTCCTGACTTCACCTTCTCCTTCTCCTTCTTCTACTTCTTCTGATTCACCCTCCAGACTTCACCTTCTCCTTCTCCTTCTTCTGCTTCCTCTGCTTCACCCTCCAGACTTCACCTTCTCCTTCTCCTTCTTCTGCTTCTTCTGCTTCACCCTCCAGACTTCACCTTCTCCTTCTCCTTCTTCTGCTTCTTCTGCTTCACCCTCCAGACTTCACCTTCTCCTTCTCCTTCTTCTGCTTCTTCTGCTGCGCCCTCCAGACTTCACCTTCTCCTTCTCCTTCTTCTGCTTCTTCTGCTTCACCCTCCAGACTTCACCTGCTCCTTCTCCTTCTTCTACTTCTTCTGCTTCACCACCCTGACTTCACCTTCTCCTTCTCCTTCTTCTGCTTCTTCTGATTTACCCTCCTAACTTCACCTTCTCCTTCTCCTTCTTCTGCTTCTTCTGATTCACCCTCCTGACTTCACCTTCTCCTTCTCCTTCTTCTGCTTCTTCTGATTCACCCTCCAGACTTCACCTTCTCCTTCTCCTTCTTCTGCTTCTTCTGATTCACCCTCCAGACTTCACCTTCTCCTTCTCCTTCTTCTGCTTCTTCTGATTCACCCCCCAGACCTCACCTTCTCCTTCTCCTTCTTCTACTTCTTCTGATTCACCCTCCAGACTTCATCTTCTCCTTCTCCTTCTTCTGCTTCTTCTGATTCACCCTCCAGACTTCACCTTCTCCTTCTCCTTCTTCTGCTTCTTCTGATTCACCCTCCAGACTTCACCTTCTCCTTCTCCTTCTTCTACTTCTTCTGATTCACCCTCCAGACTTCAGTTTCTCCTTCCCCTTCTTCTACTTCTTCTGATTTACCCTCCAGTCTTCAGCTTCTCCTTCTCCTTCTTCTGCTTCTTCTGCTTCACCCTCCAGACTTCACCTTCTCCTTCTCTTTCTTCTGCTTCTTCTGATTCACCCTCCAGACTTCACCTTCTCCTTCTCCTTCTTCTGATTCTTCTGATTCACCCTCCAGACTTCACCTTCTCCTTCTCCTTCTTCTGCTTCTTCTGATTCACCCTCCTGACTCCACCTTCTCCTTCTCCTTCTTCTACTTCTTCTGATTCACCCTCCTGACTTCACCTTCTCCTTCTCCTTCTTCTACTTCTTCTGCTTCACCCTCCAGACTTCACCTTCTCCTTCTCCTTCTTCTACTTCTTCTGATTCACCCTCCAAACTTCACCTTCTCCTTCTCCTTCTTCTGATTCTTCTGATTCACCCTCCAGACTTCACCTTCTCCTTCTCCTTATTCTGCTTCTTCTGATTCACCCTCCAGACTTCACCTTCTCCTTCTCCTTCTTCTGCTTCTTCTGCTTCACCCTCCAGACATCACCTTCTCCTTCTCCTTCTTCTACTTCTTCTGATTCACCCTCCAGACTTCACCTTCTCCTTCTCCTTCTTCTACTTCTTCTGATTCACCCTCCAGACTGCACCATCTCCTTCTCCTTCTTCTGCTTCTTCTGATTCACCCTCCAGACTTCACCTTCTCCTTCTCCTTTTTCTGCTTCTTCTGATTCACCCTCCAGACTTCACCTTCTCCTTCTCCTTCTTCTGCTTCTTCTGATACACCCTTCAGACTTCACCTTCTCCTTCTCCTTCTTCTGCTTCTTCTGATTCACCCTCCAGACCTCACCTTCTCCTTCTCCTTCTTCTACTTCTTCTGATTCACCCTCCAGACTTCATCTTCTCCTTCTCCTTCTTCTGCTTCTTCTGATTCAACCTCCAGACTTCACCTTCTCCTTCTCCTTCTTCTGCTTCTTCTGATTCACCCTCCAGACTTCACCTTCTCCTTCTCCTTCTTCTACTTCTTCTGATTGACCCTCCAGACTTCACCTTCTCCTTCTCCTTCTTCTGCTTCTTCTGATTCACCCTCCAGACTTCACCTTCTCCTTCTCCTTCTTCTGCTTCTTCTGATTCACCCTCCAGACTTCACCTTCTCCTTTTCCTTCTTCTTCTACTTCTGATTCACCCTCCAGACTTCGCCTTCTCCTTCTCCTTCTTCTACTTCTTCTGATTCACCCTCCGGACTTCACCTTCTCCTTCTTCTTCTACTTCTTCTGATTCACCCTCCAGTCTTCACCTTCTCCTTCTCCTTCTTCTGCTTCTTCTGATTCACCCTCCAGACATCACCTTCTCCTTCTCCTTCTTCTACTTCTTCTGATTCACCCTCCAGACTTCAGCTTCTCCTTCTACTTCTTCTGCTTCTTCTGATTCACCCCCCAGACATCACCTTCTCCTTCTCCTTCTTCTACTTCTTCTGATTCACCCTCCAGACTTCACCTTCTCCTTCTCCTTCTTCTGCTTCTTCTGCTTCACCCTCGAGACTTCACCTTCTCCTTCTCCTTCTTCTGCTTCTTCTGATTCACCCTCCAGACTTCACCTTCTCCTTCTCCTTCTTCTGCTTCTTCTGATTCACCCTCCAGACTTCATCTTCTCCTTCTCCTTCTTCTGCTTCTTCTGATTCACCCTCCAGACTTCACCTTCTCCTTCTCCTTCTTCTGCTTCTTCTGATTCACCCTCCAGACTTCGCCTTTTCCTTCTCCTTCTTCTACTTCTTCTGATACACCCTCCAGACTTCACCTTCTCCTTCTCCTTCTTCTACTTCTTCTGATTCACCCTCCAGTCTTCACCTTCTCCTTCTCCTTCTTCTGCTTCTTCTGATTCACCCTCCAGACTTCAACTTCTCCTTCTCCTTCTTCTGCTTCTTCTGATTCACCCTCCAGACTTCACCTTCTCCTTCTCCTTCTTCTACTTCTTCTGATTCACCATCCAGACTTCACCTTCTCCTTCTACTTCTTCTGCTTCTTCTGATTCACCCTCCAGACTTCACCTGCTCCTTCTTCTGCTTCTTCTGATTCACCCTCCAGACTTCTCCTTCTCCTTCTCCTTCTTCTGCTTCTTCTGATTCACTCTCCAGACTTCACCTTCTCCTTCTCCTTCTTCTGCTTCTTCTGATTCACCCTCCAGACTTCACCTTCTCCTTCTCCTTCTTCTACTTCTTCTGATTCACCCTCCAGACTTCACCTTCTCCTTCTCCTTCTGCTTCTTCTGATCCACCCTCCAGACTTCACCTTCTCCTTCTCCTTCGTCTACTTCTTCGGATTCACCCTCCAGACTACACCTTCTCCTTCTCCTTCTTCTGCTTCTTCTGCTTCACCCTCCAGACTTCACCTTCTCCTTCTCCTTCTTCTACTTCGTCTGATTCACCCTCCAGACTTCTCCTTCTCCTTCTTCTACTTCTTCTGATTCACCTTCCTGACTTCACCTTCTCCATCTCCTTCTTCTGCTTCTTCTGCTTCACCCTCCAGACTTCACCTTCTCCTTCTCCTTCTTCTGCTTCTTCTGCTTCACCCTCCAGACTTCACCTTCTCCTTCTCCTTATTCTGATTCTTCTGCTTCACCCTCCTGACTTCACCTTCTCCTTCTCCTTCTTCTACTTCTTCTGATTCACCCTCCAGACTTCACCTTCGCCTTCTCCTTCTTCTGCTTCTTCTGCTTCACCCTCCAGACTGCACCCTCTCCTTCTCCTTCTTCTGCTTCTTCTGCTTCGCCCTCCAGACTTCACCTTCTCCTTTTCCACTTCTGCTTCATCTGCTTCACCCTCCAGACTTCACCTTCTCCTTCTCCTTCTTCTGCTTCTTCTGCTTCACCCTCCTGACTTCACCTTCTCCTTCTCCTTCTTCTACTTCTTCTGATTCACCCTCCAGACTTCACCTTCTCCTTCTCCTTCTTCTGCTTCTTCTGCTTCACCCTCCAGACTTCACCTTCTCCTTCTCCTTATTCAGCTTCTTCTGCTGCGCCCTCCAGACTTCACCTTCTCCTTCTCCTTCTTCTGCTTCTTCTGCTTCACCTTCCTGACTTCACCTTCTCGTTCTCCTTCTTCTACTTCTTCTGCTTCATCCCCTTAATTCACCTTCTCCTTCTCCTTCTTCTGCTTCTTCTGATTCACCCTCCTAACTTCATCTTCTCCTTCTCCTTCTTCTGCTTCTTCTGATTCAGCCTCCTGACCTCACCTTCTCCTTCTCCTTCTTCTGCTTCTTCTGATTCACCCTCCAGACTTCACCTTCTCCTTCTCCTTCTTCTGCTTCTTCTGATTCTCCCTCCAGACTTCACCTTCTCCTTCTCCTTCTTCTGCTTCTTCTGCTTCACACTCCTGACTTCACCTTCTCCTTCTCCTTCTTCTACTTCTTCTGATTCACCCTCCAGACTTCACCTTCTCCTTCTCCTTCTTCTGCTTCTTCTGCTTCACCCTCCAGACTTCACCTTCTCCTTCTACTTCTTCTGCTTCTTCTGCTGCGCCCTCCAGACTTCACCTTCTCCTTCTCCTTCTTCTGCTTCTTCTCCTTCACGTTCCTGACTTCACCTTCTCCTTCTCCTTCTTCTACTTCTTCTGCTTCACCCCCCTGACTTCAACTTCTCCTTCTCCTTCTTCTGCTTCTTCTGATTCACCCTACTAACTTCACCTTCTCCTTCTCCTTCTTCTGCTTCTTCTGATTCAACCTCCTGACCTCAACTTCTCCTTCTCCTTCTTCTGCTTCTTCTGATTCACCCTCCAGACTTCACCTTCTCCTTCTCCTTCTTCTGCTTCTTCTGATTCACCCTCCAGACTTCACCTTCTCCTTCTCCTTCTTCTGCTTCTTCTGATTCACCCTCCTGACCTCACCTTCTCCTTCTCCTTCTTCTACTTCTTCTGATTCACCCTCCAGACTTCATCTTCGCTTTCTCCTTCTTCTGCTTCTTCTGATTCACCCTCCAGACTTCACCTTCTCCTTCTCCTTCTTCTGCTTCTTCTGATTCACCCTCCAGTCTTCACCTTCTCCTTCTACTTCTTCTGCTTCTTCTGCTTCACCCTCCAGACTTCACCTTCTCCTTCTCTTTCTTCTGCTTCTTCTGATTCACCCTCCAGACTTCACCTTCTCCTTCTCCTTCTTCTGATTCTTCTGATTCACCCTCCAGACTTCACCTTCTCCTTCCCCTTCTTCTGCTTCTTCTGATTCACCCTCCTGACTTCACCTTCTCCTTCTCCTTCTTCTACTTCTTCTGATTCACCCTCCTGACTTCACCTTCTCCTTCTCCTTCTTCTCCTTCTTCTGCTTCACCCTCCAGACTTCACCTTCTCCTTCTCCTTCTTCTGCTTCTTCTGATTCACCCTCCAGACTTCACCTTCTCCTTCTCCTTCGTCTGCTTCTTCTGATTCACCCTCCAGACTTCACCTTCTCCTTCTTATTCTGCTTCTTCTGATTCACCCTCCAGACTTCACCTTCTCCTTCTCCTTCTTCTGCTTCTTCTGATTCACCCTCCAGACTTCACCTTCTCCTTCTCCTTCTTCTACTTCTTCTGATTCAGCCTCCAGACTTCACCTTCTCCTTCTCCTTCTTCTACTTCTTCTGATTCACCCTCCAGACTTCACCTTCTCCTTCTCCTTCATCTACTTCTTCTGATTCACCCTCCAGACTTCGCCTTCTCCTTCACCTTCTTCTGCTTCTTCTGATTCACCTCCAGACTTCACCTTCTCCTTCTCCTTCTTCTGCTTCTTCTGATTCACCCTTCAGACTTCACCTTCTCCTTCTCCTTCTTCTGCTTCTTCTGATTCACCCTCCAGACCTCACCTTCTCCTTCTTATACATCTTCTGATTCACCCTCCAGACATCATCTTCTCCTTCTCCTTCTTGTGCTTCTTCTGATTCACCCTCCATGACGTCACCTTCTCCTTCTCCTTCTTCTGCTTCTTCTGATTCACCCTCCAGACTTCGCCTTCTCCTTCTTCTACTTCTTCTGATTCACCCTCCAGACTTCACCTTCTCCTTCTCCTTCTTCTACTTCTTCTGATTCACCCTCCAGTCTTCACCTTCTCCTTCTCCTTCTTCTGCTTCTTCTGATTCACCCTCCAGACTTCACCTTCTCCTTCTCCTTCTTCCGCCTCTTCTGATTCACCCTCCTGACTTCACCTTCTCCTTCTCCTTCTTCTGCTTCTTCTGATTCACGCTCCAGACTTCACCTTCTCCTTCTCCTTCTTCTACTTCTTCTGATTCACCCTCCAGACTTCACCGTCTCCTTCTACTTCTTCTGCTTCTTCTGATTCAACCTCCAGAATTCACCTTCTCCTTCTCCTTCTTCTGCTTCTTCTGATTCACCCTCCAGACTTCACCTTCTCCTTCTCCTTCTTCTACTTCTTCTGTTTCACCCTCCAGACTTCACCTTTTCCTTCTCTTTCTTCTGCTTCTTCTGATTCACCCTCCAGACTTCACCTTCTCCTTCTCCTTCTTCTGATTCTTCTGATTCACCCTCCAGACTTCACCTTCTCCTTCTCTTTCTTCTGATTCTTCTGATTCACCCTCCAGACTTCACCTTCTCCTTCTCCTTCTTCTACTTCTTCTGATTCACCCTCCAGACTTCACCTTCTCCTTCTCCTTCTTCTGCTTCTTCTGATTCACCCTCCAGACTTCACCTTCTCCTTCTCCTTATTCTGCTTCTTCTGATTCACCCTCCAGACTTCACCTTCTCCTTCTCCTTCTTCTGCTTCTTCTGATTCACCCTCCAGACTTCACCTTCTCCTTCTCCTTCTTCTACTTCTTCTGATTCACCCTCCAGACTTCACCTTCTCCTTCTCCTTCTTCTACTTCTTCCGATTCACCCTCCAGACTTCACCTTCTCCTTCTCCTTCTTCTGCTTCTTCTGATTCACCCTCCAGACTTCACCTTCTCCTTCTCCTTCTTCTGCTTCTTCTGCTTCACCCTCCTGACTTCACCTTCTCCTTCTCCTTCTTCTACTTCTTCTGATTCACCCTCCAGACTTCACCTTCTCCTTCTCCTTCTTCTGCTTCCTCTGCTTCACCCTCCAGACTTCACCTTCTCCTTCTCCTTCTTCTGCTTCTTCTGCTTCACCCTCCAGACTTCACCTTCTCCTTCTCCTTCTTCTGCTTCTTCTGCTTCACCCTCCAGACTTCACCTTCTCCTTCTCCTTCTTCTGCTTCTTCTGCTGCGCCCTCCAGACTTCACCTTCTCCTTCTCCTTCTTCGGCTTCTTCTGCTTCACCCTCCAGACTTCACCTGCTCCTTCTCCTTCTTCTACTTCTTCTGCTTCACCCCCCTGACTTCACCTTCTCCTTCTCCTTCTTCTGCTTCTTCTGATTTACCCTCCTAACTTCACCTTCTCCTTCTCCTTCTTCTGCTTCTTCTGATTCACCCTCCTGACTTCACCTTCTCCTTCTCCTTCTTCTGCTTCTTCTGATTCACCCTCCAGACTTCACCTTCTCCTTCTCCTTCTTCTGCTTCTTCTGATTCACCCTCCAGACTTCACCTTCTCCTTCTCCTTCTTCTGCTTCTTCTGCTTCACCCTCCAGACTTCACCTTCTCCTTCTCCTTCTTCTACTTCGTCTGATTCACCCTCCAGACTTCTCCTTCTCCTTCTTCTACTTCTTCTGATTCACCATCCTGACTTCACCTTCTCCATCTCCTTCTTCTGCTTCTTCTGCTTCACCCTCCAGACTTCACCTTCTCCTTCTCCTTCTTCTGCTTCTTCTGCTTCACCCTCCAGACTTCACCTTCTCCTTCTCCTTATTCTGATTCTTCTGCTTCACCCTCCTGACTTCACCTTCTCCTTCTCCTTCTTCTACTTCTTCTGATTCACCCTCCAGACTTCACCTTCGCCTTCTCCTTCTTCTGCTTCTTCTGCTTCACCCTCCAGACTGCACCCTCTCCTTCTCCTTCTTCTGCTTCTTCTGCTTCGCCCTCCAGACTTCACCTTCTCCTTTTCCACTTCTGCTTCATCTGCTTCACCCTCCAGACTTCACCTTCTCCTTCTCCTTCTTCTGCTACTTCTGCTTCACCCTCCTGACTTCACCTTCTCCTTCTCCTTCTTCTACTTTTCTGATTCACCCTCCAGACTTCACCTTCTCCTTCTCCTTCTTCTGCTTCTTCTGCTTCACCCTCCAGACTTCACCTTCTCCTTCTCCTTATTCAGCTTCTTCTGCTGCGCCCTCCAGACTTCACCTTCTCCTTCTCCTTCTTCTGCTTCTTCTGCTTCACCTTCCTGACTTCACCTTCTCGTTCTCCTTCTTCTACTTCTTCTGCTTCATCCCCTTAATTCACCTTCTCCTTCTCCTTCTTCTGCTTCTTCTGATTCACCCTCCTAACTTCATCTTCTCCTTCTCCTTCTTCTGCTTCTTCTGATTCAGCCTCCTGACCTCACCTTCTCCTTCTCCTTCTTCTGCTTCTTCTGATTCACCCTCCAGACTTCACCTTCTCCTTCTCCTTCTTCTGCTTCTTCTGATTCTCCCTCCAGACTTCACCTTCTCCTTCTCCTTCTTCTGCTTCTTCTGCTTCACACTCCTGACTTCACCTTCTCCTTCTCCTTCTTCTACTTCTTCTGATTCACCCTCCAGACTTCACCTTCTCCTTCTCCTTCTTCTGCTTCTTCTGCTTCACCCTCCAGACTTCACCTTCTCCTTCTACTTCTTCTGCTTCTTCTGCTGCGCCCTCCAGACTTCACCTTCTCCTTCTCCTTCTTCTGCTTCTTCTCCTTCACGTTCCTGACTTCACCTTCTCCTTCTCCTTCTTCTACTTCTTCTGCTTCACCCCCCTGACTTCAACTTCTCCTTCTCCTTCTTCTGCTTCTTCTGATTCACCCTACTAACTTCACCTTCTCCTTCTCCTTCTTCTGCTTCTTCTGATTCAACCTCCTGACCTCAACTTCTCCTTCTCCTTCTTCTGCTTCTTCTGATTCACCCTCCAGACTTCACCTTCTCCTTCTCCTTCTTCTGCTTCTTCTGATTCACCCTCCAGACTTCACCTTCTCCTTCTCCTTCTTCTGCTTCTTCTGATTCACCCTCCTGACCTCACCTTCTCCTTCTCCTTCTTCTACTTCTTCTGATTCACCCTCCAGACTTCATCTTCGCTTTCTCCTTCTTCTGCTTCTTCTGATTCACCCTCCAGACTTCACCTTCTCCTTCTCCTTCTTCTGCTTCTTCTGATTCACCCTCCAGTCTTCACCTTCTCCTTCTACTTCTTCTGCTTCTTCTGCTTCACCCTCCAGACTTCACCTTCTCCTTCTCTTTCTTCTGCTTCTTCTGATTCACCCTCCAGACTTCACCTTCTCCTTCTCCTTCTTCTGATTCTTCTGATTCACCCTCCAGACTTCACCTTCTCCTTCCCCTTCTTCTGCTTCTTCTGATTCACCCTCCTGACTTCACCTTCTCCTTCTCCTTCTTCTACTTCTTCTGATTCACCCTCCTGACTTCACCTTCTCCTTCTCCTTCTTCTCCCTCTTCTGCTTCACCCTCCAGACTTCACCTTCTCCTTCTCCTTCTTCTGCTTCTTCTGATTCACCCTCCAGACTTCACCTTCTCCTTCTCCTTCGTCTGCTTCTTCTGATTCACCCTCCAGACTTCACCTTCTCCTTCTTATTCTGCTTCTTCTGATTCACCCTCCAGACTTCACCTTCTCCTTCTCCTTCTTCTGCTTCTTCTGATTCACCCTCCAGACTTCACCTTCTCCTTCTCCTTCTTCTGCTTCTTCTGATTCACCCTCCAGACTTCACCTTCTCCTTCTCCTTCTTCTACTTCTTCTGATTCACCCTCCAGACTTCATCTTCTCCTTCTCCTTCTTCTACTTCTTCTGATTCAGCCTCCAGACTTCACCTTCTCCTTCTCCTTCTTCTACTTCTTCTGATTCACCCTCCAGACTTCACCTTCTCCTTCTCCTTCATCTACTTCTTCTGATTCACCCTCCAGACTTCGCCTTCTCCTTCACCTTCTTCTGCTTCTTCTGATTCACCTCCAGACTTCACCTTCTCCTTCTCCTTCTTCTGCTTCTTCTGATTCACCCTTCAGACTTCACCTTCTCCTTCTCCTTCTTCTGCTTCTTCTGATTCACCCTCCAGACCTCACCTTCTCCTTCTTATACATCTTCTGATTCACCCTCCAGACATCATCTTCTCCTTCTCCTTCTTGTGCTTCTTCTGATTCACCCTCCATGACGTCACCTTCTCCTTCTCCTTCTTCTGCTTCTTCTGATTCACCCTCCAGACTTCGCCTTCTCCTTCTTCTACTTCTTCTGATTCACCCTCCAGACTTCACCTTCTCCTTCTCCTTCTTCTACTTCTTCTGATTCACCCTCCAGTCTTCACCTTCTCCTTCTCCTTCTTCTGCTTCTTCTGATTCACCCTCCAGACTTCACCTTCTCCTTCTCCTTCTTCCGCCTCTTCTGATTCACCCTCCTGACTTCACCTTCTCCTTCTCCTTCTTCTGCTTCTTCTGATTCACGCTCCAGACTTCACCTTCTCCTTCTCCTTCTTCTACTTCTTCTGATTCACCCTCCAGACTTCACCGTCTCCTTCTACTTCTTCTGCTTCTTCTGATTCAACCTCCAGAATTCACCTTCTCCTTCTCCTTCTTCTGCTTCTTCTGATTCACCCTCCAGACTTCACCTTCTCCTTCTCCTTCTTCTACTTCTTCTGTTTCACCCTCCAGACTTCACCTTTTCCTTCTCTTTCTTCTGCTTCTTCTGATTCACCCTCCAGACTTCACCTTCTCCTTCTCCTTCTTCTGATTCTTCTGATTCACCCTCCAGACTTCACCTTCTCCTTCTCTTTCTTCTGATTCTTCTGATTCACCCTCCAGACTTCACCTTCTCCTTCTCCTTCTTCTACTTCTTCTGATTCACCCTCCAGACTTCACCTTCTCCTTCTCCTTCTTCTGCTTCTTCTGATTCACCCTCCAGACTTCACCTTCTCCTTCTCCTTATTCTGCTTCTTCTGATTCACCCTCCAGACTTCACCTTCTCCTTCTCCTTCTTCTGCTTCTTCTGATTCACCCTCCAGACTTCACCTTCTCCTTCTCCTTCTTCTACTTCTTCTGATTCACCCTCCAGACTTCACCTTCTCCTTCTCCTTCTTCTACTTCTTCCGATTCACCCTCCAGACTTCACCTTCTCCTTCTCCTTCTTCTGCTTCTTCTGATTCACCCTCCAGACTTCACCTTCTCCTTCTCCTTCTTCTGCTTCTTCTGCTTCACCCTCCTGACTTCACCTTCTCCTTCTCCTTCTTCTACTTCTTCTGATTCACCCTCCAGACTTCACCTTCTCCTTCTCCTTCTTCTGCTTCCTCTGCTTCACCCTCCAGACTTCACCTTCTCCTTCTCCTTCTTCTGCTTCTTCTGCTTCACCCTCCAGACTTCACCTTCTCCTTCTCCTTCTTCTGCTTCTTCTGCTTCACCCTCCAGACTTCACCTTCTCCTTCTCCTTCTTCTGCTTCTTCTGCTGCGCCCTCCAGACTTCACCTTCTCCTTCTCCTTCTTCGGCTTCTTCTGCTTCACCCTCCAGACTTCACCTGCTCCTTCTCCTTCTTCTACTTCTTCTGCTTCACCCCCCTGACTTCACCTTCTCCTTCTCCTTCTTCTGCTTCTTCTGATTTACCCTCCTAACTTCACCTTCTCCTTCTCCTTCTTCTGCTTCTTCTGATTCACCCTCCTGACTTCACCTTCTCCTTCTCCTTCTTCTGCTTCTTCTGATTCACCCTCCAGACTTCACCTTCTCCTTCTCCTTCTTCTGCTTCTTCTGATTCACCCTCCAGACTTCACCTTCTCCTTCTCCTTCTTCTGCTTCTTCTGATTCACCCCCCAGACCTCACCTTCTCCTTCTCCTTCTTCTACTTCTTCTGATTCACCCTCCAGACTTCATCTTCTCCTTCTCCTTCTTCTGCTTCTTCTGATTCACCCTCCAGACTTCACCTTCTCCTTCTCCTTCTTCTGCTTCTTCTGATTCACCCTCCAGACTTCACCTTCTCCTTCTCCTTCTTCTACTTCTTCTGATTCACCCTCCAGACTTCAGTTTCTCCTTCCCCTTCTTCTACTTCTTCTGATTCACCCTCCAGTCTTCAGCTTCTCCTTCTCCTTCTTCTGCTTCTTCTGCTTCACCCTCCAGACTTCACCTTCTCCTTCTCTTTCTTCTGCTTCTTCTGATTCACCCTCCAGACTTCACCTTCTCCTTCTCCTTCTTCTGATTCTTCTGATTCACCCTCCAGACTTCACCTTCTCCTTCTCCTTCTTCTGCTTCTTCTGATTCACCCTCCTGACTCCACCTTCTCCTTCTCCTTCTTCTACTTCTTCTGATTCACCCTCCTGACTTCACCTTCTCCTTCTCCTTCTTCTACTTCTTCTGCTTCACCCTCCAGACTTCACCTTCTCCTTCTCCTTCTTCTACTTCTTCTGATTCACCCTCCAAACTTCACCTTCTCCTTCTCCTTCTTCTGCTTCTTCTGATTCACCCTCCAGACTTCACCTTCTCCTTCTCCTTATTCTGCTTCTTCTGATTCACCCTCCAGACTTCACCTTCTCCTTCTCCTTCTTCTGCTTCTTCTGCTTCACCCTCCAGACATCACCTTCTCCTTCTCCTTCTTCTACTTCTTCTGATTCACCCTCCAGACTTCACCTTCTCCTTCTCCTTCTTCTACTTCTTCTGATTCACCCTCCAGACTGCACCATCTCCTTCTCCTTCTTCTGCTTCTTCTGATTCACCCTCCAGACTTCACCTTCTCCTTCTCCTTTTTCTGCTTCTTCTGATTCACCCTCCAGACTTCACCTTCTCCTTCTCCTTCTTCTGCTTCTTCTGATACACCCTTCAGACTTCACCTTCTCCTTCTCCTTCTTCTGCTTCTTCTGATTCACCCTCCAGACCTCACCTTCTCCTTCTCCTTCTTCTACTTCTTCTGATTCACCCTCCAGACTTCATCTTCTCCTTCTCCTTCTTCTGCTTCTTCTGATTCAACCTCCAGACTTCACCTTCTCCTTCTCCTTCTTCTGCTTCTTCTGATTCACCCTCCAGACTTCACCTTCTCCTTCTCCTTCTTCTACTTCTTCTGATTCACCCTCCAGACTTCACCTTCTCCTTCTCCTTCTTCTGCTTCTTCTGATTCACCCTCCAGACTTCACCTTCTCCTTCTCCTTCTTCTGCTTCTTCTGATTCACCCTCCAGACTTCACCTTCTCCTTTTCCTTCTTCTTCTACTTCTGATTCACCCTCCAGACTTCGCCTTCTCCTTCTCCTTCTTCTACTTCTTCTGATTCACCCTCCGGACTTCACCTTCTCCTTCTTCTTCTACTTCTTCTGATTCACCCTCCTGACTTCACCTTCTCCTTCTCCTTCTTCTCCTTCTTCTGCTTCACCCTCCAGACTTCACCTTCTCCTTCTCCTTCTTCTGCTTCTTCTGATTCACCCTCCAGACTTCACCTTCTCCTTCTCCTTCGTCTGCTTCTTCTGATTCACCCTCCAGACTTCACCTTCTCCTTCTTATTCTGCTTCTTCTGATTCACCCTCCAGACTTCACCTTCTCCTTCTCCTTCTTCTGCTTCTTCTGATTCACCCTCCAGACTTCACCTTCTCCTTCTCCTTCTTCTGCTTCTTCTGATTCACCCTCCAGACTTCACCTTCTCCTTCTCCTTCTTCTACTTCTTCTGATTCACCCTCCAGACTTCATCTTCTCCTTCTCCTTCTTCTACTTCTTCTGATTCAGCCTCCAGACTTCACCTTCTCCTTCTCCTTCTTCTACTTCTTCTGATTCACCCTCCAGACTTCACCTTCTCCTTCTCCTTCATCTACTTCTTCTGATTCACCCTCCAGACTTCGCCTTCTCCTTCACCTTCTTCTGCTTCTTCTGATTCACCTCCAGACTTCACCTTCTCCTTCTCCTTCTTCTGCTTCTTCTGATTCACCCTTCAGACTTCACCTTCTCCTTCTCCTTCTTCTGCTTCTTCTGATTCACCCTCCAGACCTCACCTTCTCCTTCTTATACATCTTCTGATTCACCCTCCAGACATCATCTTCTCCTTCTCCTTCTTGTGCTTCTTCTGATTCACCCTCCATGACGTCACCTTCTCCTTCTCCTTCTTCTGCTTCTTCTGATTCACCCTCCAGACTTCGCCTTCTCCTTCTTCTACTTCTTCTGATTCACCCTCCAGACTTCACCTTCTCCTTCTCCTTCTTCTACTTCTTCTGATTCACCCTCCAGTCTTCACCTTCTCCTTCTCCTTCTTCTGCTTCTTCTGATTCACCCTCCAGACTTCACCTTCTCCTTCTCCTTCTTCCGCCTCTTCTGATTCACCCTCCTGACTTCACCTTCTCCTTCTCCTTCTTCTGCTTCTTCTGATTCACGCTCCAGACTTCACCTTCTCCTTCTCCTTCTTCTACTTCTTCTGATTCACCCTCCAGACTTCACCGTCTCCTTCTACTTCTTCTGCTTCTTCTGATTCAACCTCCAGAATTCACCTTCTCCTTCTCCTTCTTCTGCTTCTTCTGATTCACCCTCCAGACTTCACCTTCTCCTTCTCCTTCTTCTACTTCTTCTGTTTCACCCTCCAGACTTCACCTTTTCCTTCTCTTTCTTCTGCTTCTTCTGATTCACCCTCCAGACTTCACCTTCTCCTTCTCCTTCTTCTGATTCTTCTGATTCACCCTCCAGACTTCACCTTCTCCTTCTCTTTCTTCTGATTCTTCTGATTCACCCTCCAGACTTCACCTTCTCCTTCTCCTTCTTCTACTTCTTCTGATTCACCCTCCAGACTTCACCTTCTCCTTCTCCTTCTTCTGCTTCTTCTGATTCACCCTCCAGACTTCACCTTCTCCTTCTCCTTATTCTGCTTCTTCTGATTCACCCTCCAGACTTCACCTTCTCCTTCTCCTTCTTCTGCTTCTTCTGATTCACCCTCCAGACTTCACCTTCTCCTTCTCCTTCTTCTACTTCTTCTGATTCACCCTCCAGACTTCACCTTCTCCTTCTCCTTCTTCTACTTCTTCCGATTCACCCTCCAGACTTCACCTTCTCCTTCTCCTTCTTCTGCTTCTTCTGATTCACCCTCCAGACTTCACCTTCTCCTTCTCCTTCTTCTGCTTCTTCTGCTTCACCCTCCTGACTTCACCTTCTCCTTCTCCTTCTTCTACTTCTTCTGATTCACCCTCCAGACTTCACCTTCTCCTTCTCCTTCTTCTGCTTCCTCTGCTTCACCCTCCAGACTTCACCTTCTCCTTCTCCTTCTTCTGCTTCTTCTGCTTCACCCTCCAGACTTCACCTTCTCCTTCTCCTTCTTCTGCTTCTTCTGCTTCACCCTCCAGACTTCACCTTCTCCTTCTCCTTCTTCTGCTTCTTCTGCTGCGCCCTCCAGACTTCACCTTCTCCTTCTCCTTCTTCGGCTTCTTCTGCTTCACCCTCCAGACTTCACCTGCTCCTTCTCCTTCTTCTACTTCTTCTGCTTCACCCCCCTGACTTCACCTTCTCCTTCTCCTTCTTCTGCTTCTTCTGATTTACCCTCCTAACTTCACCTTCTCCTTCTCCTTCTTCTGCTTCTTCTGATTCACCCTCCTGACTTCACCTTCTCCTTCTCCTTCTTCTGCTTCTTCTGATTCACCCTCCAGACTTCACCTTCTCCTTCTCCTTCTTCTGCTTCTTCTGATTCACCCTCCAGACTTCACCTTCTCCTTCTCCTTCTTCTGCTTCTTCTGATTCACCCCCCAGACCTCACCTTCTCCTTCTCCTTCTTCTACTTCTTCTGATTCACCCTCCAGACTTCATCTTCTCCTTCTCCTTCTTCTGCTTCTTCTGATTCACCCTCCAGACTTCACCTTCTCCTTCTCCTTCTTCTGCTTCTTCTGATTCACCCTCCAGACTTCACCTTCTCCTTCTCCTTCTTCTACTTCTTCTGATTCACCCTCCAGACTTCAGTTTCTCCTTCCCCTTCTTCTACTTCTTCTGATTCACCCTCCAGTCTTCAGCTTCTCCTTCTCCTTCTTCTGCTTCTTCTGCTTCACCCTCCAGACTTCACCTTCTCCTTCTCTTTCTTCTGCTTCTTCTGATTCACCCTCCAGACTTCACCTTCTCCTTCTCCTTCTTCTGATTCTTCTGATTCACCCTCCAGACTTCACCTTCTCCTTCTCCTTCTTCTGCTTCTTCTGATTCACCCTCCTGACTCCACCTTCTCCTTCTCCTTCTTCTACTTCTTCTGATTCACCCTCCTGACTTCACCTTCTCCTTCTCCTTCTTCTACTTCTTCTGCTTCACCCTCCAGACTTCACCTTCTCCTTCTCCTTCTTCTACTTCTTCTGATTCACCCTCCAAACTTCACCTTCTCCTTCTCCTTCTTCTGCTTCTTCTGATTCACCCTCCAGACTTCACCTTCTCCTTCTCCTTATTCTGCTTCTTCTGATTCACCCTCCAGACTTCACCTTCTCCTTCTCCTTCTTCTGCTTCTTCTGCTTCACCCTCCAGACATCACCTTCTCCTTCTCCTTCTTCTACTTCTTCTGATTCACCCTCCAGACTTCACCTTCTCCTTCTCCTTCTTCTACTTCTTCTGATTCACCCTCCAGACTGCACCATCTCCTTCTCCTTCTTCTGCTTCTTCTGATTCACCCTCCAGACTTCACCTTCTCCTTCTCCTTTTTCTGCTTCTTCTGATTCACCCTCCAGACTTCACCTTCTCCTTCTCCTTCTTCTGCTTCTTCTGATACACCCTTCAGACTTCACCTTCTCCTTCTCCTTCTTCTGCTTCTTCTGATTCACCCTCCAGACCTCACCTTCTCCTTCTCCTTCTTCTACTTCTTCTGATTCACCCTCCAGACTTCATCTTCTCCTTCTCCTTCTTCTGCTTCTTCTGATTCAACCTCCAGACTTCACCTTCTCCTTCTCCTTCTTCTGCTTCTTCTGATTCACCCTCCAGACTTCACCTTCTCCTTCTCCTTCTTCTACTTCTTCTGATTCACCCTCCAGACTTCACCTTCTCCTTCTCCTTCTTCTGCTTCTTCTGATTCACCCTCCAGACTTCACCTTCTCCTTCTCCTTCTTCTGCTTCTTCTGATTCACCCTCCAGACTTCACCTTCTCCTTTTCCTTCTTCTTCTACTTCTGATTCACCCTCCAGACTTCGCCTTCTCCTTCTCCTTCTTCTACTTCTTCTGATTCACCCTCCGGACTTCACCTTCTCCTTCTTCTTCTACTTCTTCTGATTCACCCTCCAGTCTTCACCTTCTCCTTCTCCTTCTTCTGCTTCTTCTGATTCACCCTCCAGACATCACCTTCTCCTTCTCCTTCTTCTACTTCTTCTGATTCACCCTCCAGACTTCAGCTTCTCCTTCTACTTCTTCTGCTTCTTCTGATTCACCCCCCAGACATCACCTTCTCCTTCTCCTTCTTCTACTTCTTCTGATTCACCCTCCAGACTTCACCTTCTCCTTCTCCTTCTTCTGCTTCTTCTGCTTCACCCTCGAGACTTCACCTTCTCCTTCTCCTTCTTCTGCTTCTTCTGATTCACCCTCCAGACTTCACCTTCTCCTTCTCCTTCTTCTGCTTCTTCTGATTCACCCTCCAGACTTCATCTTCTCCTTCTCCTTCTTCTGCTTCTTCTGATTCACCCTCCAGACTTCACCTTCTCCTTCTCCTTCTTCTGCTTCTTCTGATTCACCCTCCAGACTTCGCCTTTTCCTTCTCCTTCTTCTACTTCTTCTGATTCACCCTCCAGACTTCACCTGCTCCTTCTTCTGCTTCTTCTGATTCACCCTCCAGACTTCACCTTCTCCTTCTCCTTCTGCTTCTTCTGATCCACCCTCCAGACTTCACCTGCTCCTTCTTCTGCTTCTTCTGATTCACCCTCCAGACTTCTCCTTCTCCTTCTCCTTCTTCTGCTTCTTCTGATTCACTCTCCAGACTTCACCTTCTCCTTCTCCTTCTTCTGCTTCTTCTGATTCACCCTCCAGACTTCACCTTCTCCTTCTCCTTCTTCTACTTCTTCTGATTCACCCTCCAGACTTCACCTTCTCCTTCTCCTTCTGCTTCTTCTGATCCACCCTCCAGACTTCACCTTCTCCTTCTCCTTCGTCTACTTCTTCGGATTCACCCTCCAGACTACACCTTCTCCTTCTCCTTCTTCTGCTTCTTCTGCTTCACCCTCCAGACTTCACCTTCTCCTTCTCCTTCTTCTACTTCGTCTGATTCACCCTCCAGACTTCTCCTTCTCCTTCTTCTACTTCTTCTGATTCACCATCCTGACTTCACCTTCTCCATCTCCTTCTTCTGCTTCTTCTGCTTCACCCTCCAGACTTCACCTTCTCCTTCTCCTTCTTCTGCTTCTTCTGCTTCACCCTCCAGACTTCACCTTCTCCTTCTCCTTATTCTGATTCTTCTGCTTCACCCTCCTGACTTCACCTTCTCCTTCTCCTTCTTCTACTTCACCCTCCAGACTTCACCTTCGCCTTCTCCTTCTTCTGCTTCTTCTGCTTCACCCTCCAGACTGCACCCTCTCCTTCTCCTTCTTCTGCTTCTTCTGCTTCGCCCTCCAGACTTCACCTTCTCCTTTTCCACTTCTGCTTCATCTGCTTCACCCTCCAGACTTCACCTTCTCCTTCTCCTTCTTCTGCTTCTTCTGCTTCACCCTCCTGACTTCACCTTCTCCTTCTCCTTCTTCTACTTCTTCTGATTCACCCTCCAGACTTCACCTTCTCCTTCTCCTTCTTCTGCTTCTTCTGCTTCACCCTCCAGACTTCACCTTCTCCTTCTCCTTATTCAGCTTCTTCTGCTGCGCCCTCCAGACTTCACCTTCTCCTTCTCCTTCTTCTGCTTCTTCTGCTTCACCTTCCTGACTTCACCTTCTCGTTCTCCTTCTTCTACTTCTTCTGCTTCATCCCCTTAATTCACCTTCTCCTTCTCCTTCTTCTGCTTCTTCTGATTCACCCTCCTAACTTCATCTTCTCCTTCTCCTTCTTCTGCTTCTTCTGATTCAGCCTCCTGACCTCACCTTCTCCTTCTCCTTCTTCTGCTTCTTCTGATTCACCCTCCAGACTTCACCTTCTCCTTCTCCTTCTTCTGCTTCTTCTGATTCTCCCTCCAGACTTCACCTTCTCCTTCTCCTTCTTCTGCTTCTTCTGCTTCACACTCCTGACTTCACCTTCTCCTTCTCCTTCTTCTGCTTCTTCTGATTCACCCTCCAGACTTCACCTTCTCCTTCTCCTTCTTCTGCTTCTTCTGCTTCACCCTCCAGACTTCACCTTCTCCTTCTACTTCTTCTGCTTCTTCTGCTGCGCCCTCCAGACTTCACCTTCTCCTTCTCCTTCTTCTGCTTCTTCTCCTTCACGTTCCTGACTTCACCTTCTCCTTCTCCTTCTTCTACTTCTTCTGCTTCACCCCCCTGACTTCAACTTCTCCTTCTCCTTCTTCTGCTTCTTCTGATTCACCCTACTAACTTCACCTTCTCCTTCTCCTTCTTCTGCTTCTTCTGATTCAACCTCCTGACCTCAACTTCTCCTTCTCCTTCTTCTGCTTCTTCTGATTCACCCTCCAGACTTCACCTTCTCCTTCTCCTTCTTCTGCTTCTTCTGATTCACCCTCCAGACTTCACCTTCTCCTTCTCCTTCTTCTGCTTCTTCTGATTCACCCTCCTGACCTCACCTTCTCCTTCTCCTTCTTCTACTTCTTCTGATTCACCCTCCAGACTTCATCTTCGCTTTCTCCTTCTTCTGCTTCTTCTGATTCACCCTCCAGACTTCACCTTCTCCTTCTCCTTCTTCTGCTTCTTCTGATTCACCCTCCAGTCTTCACCTTCTCCTTCTACTTCTTCTGCTTCTTCTGCTTCACCCTCCAGACTTCACCTTCTCCTTCTCTTTCTTCTGCTTCTTCTGATTCACCCTCCAGACTTCACCTTCTCCTTCTCCTTCTTCTGATTCTTCTGATTCACCCTCCAGACTTCACCTTCTCCTTCCCCTTCTTCTGCTTCTTCTGATTCACCCTCCTGACTTCACCTTCTCCTTCTCCTTCTTCTACTTCTTCTGATTCACCCTCCTGACTTCACCTTCTCCTTCTCCTTCTTCTCCTTCTTCTGCTTCACCCTCCAGACTTCACCTTCTCCTTCTCCTTCTTCTGCTTCTTCTGATTCACCCTCCAGACTTCACCTTCTCCTTCTCCTTCGTCTGCTTCTTCTGATTCACCCTCCAGACTTCACCTTCTCCTTCTTATTCTGCTTCTTCTGATTCACCCTCCAGACTTCACCTTCTCCTTCTCCTTCTTCTGCTTCTTCTGATTCACCCTCCAGACTTCACCTTCTCCTTCTCCTTCTTCTGCTTCTTCTGATTCACCCTCCAGACTTCACCTTCTCCTTCTCCTTCTTCTACTTCTTCTGATTCACCCTCCAGACTTCATCTTCTCCTTCTCCTTCTTCTACTTCTTCTGATTCAGCCTCCAGACTTCACCTTCTCCTTCTCCTTCTTCTACTTCTTCTGATTCACCCTCCAGACTTCACCTTCTCCTTCTCCTTCATCTACTTCTTCTGATTCACCCTCCAGACTTCGCCTTCTCCTTCACCTTCTTCTGCTTCTTCTGATTCACCTCCAGACTTCACCTTCTCCTTCTCCTTCTTCTGCTTCTTCTGATTCACCCTTCAGACTTCACCTTCTCCTTCTCCTTCTTCTGCTTCTTCTGATTCACCCTCCAGACCTCACCTTCTCCTTCTTATACATCTTCTGATTCACCCTCCAGACATCATCTTCTCCTTCTCCTTCTTGTGCTTCTTCTGATTCACCCTCCATGACGTCACCTTCTCCTTCTCCTTCTTCTGCTTCTTCTGATTCACCCTCCAGACTTCGCCTTCTCCTTCTTCTACTTCTTCTGATTCACCCTCCAGACTTCACCTTCTCCTTCTCCTTCTTCTACTTCTTCTGATTCACCCTCCAGTCTTCACCTTCTCCTTCTCCTTCTTCTGCTTCTTCTGATTCACCCTCCAGACTTCACCTTCTCCTTCTCCTTCTTCCGCCTCTTCTGATTCACCCTCCTGACTTCACCTTCTCCTTCTCCTTCTTCTGCTTCTTCTGATTCACGCTCCAGACTTCACCTTCTCCTTCTCCTTCTTCTACTTCTTCTGATTCACCCTCCAGACTTCACCGTCTCCTTCTACTTCTTCTGCTTCTTCTGATTCAACCTCCAGAATTCACCTTCTCCTTCTCCTTCTTCTGCTTCTTCTGATTCACCCTCCAGACTTCACCTTCTCCTTCTCCTTCTTCTACTTCTTCTGTTTCACCCTCTAGACTTCACCTTCTCCTTCTCCTGCTTCTGCTTCTTCTGATTCACCCTCCAGACTTCACCTTCTCCTTCTCCTTCGTCTACGTCTTCTGATTCACCCTCCAGACTACACCTTCTCCTTCTCCTTCTTTTACTTCTTCTGATTCACCCTCCAGACTTCACCTTCTCCTTCTCCTTCTTCTGCTTCTTCTGATTCACCCTCCAGACTTCACCTTCTCCTTCTCCTTCTTCTACTTCTTCTGATTCACACTCCAAACTTCACCTTCTCCTTCTCCTTCTTCTACTTCTTCTGATTCACCCTCCAGACTTCACCTTCTCCTTCTCCTTCTTCTACTTCTTCTGCTTCTCCCTCCAGACTTCACCTTCTCCTTCTCCTTCTTCTGCTTCTTCTGATTCACCCTCCAGACTTCACCTTCTCCTTCTCCTTCTTCTACTTCTTCTGATTCACCCTCCAGACTTCACCTTCTCCTTCTCCTTCTTCTACTTCTTCTGATTCACCCTCCAGACTTCACCTTCTCCTTCTCCTTCTTCTACTTCTTCTGATTCACCCTCCTGACTTCACCTTCTCCTTCTCCTTCTTCTGCTTCTTCTGCTTCACCCTCCAGACTTCACCTTCTCCTTCTCCTTCTTCTGCTTCTTCTGCTTCACCCTCCAGACTTCACCTTCTCCTTCTCCTTCTTCTGCTTCTTCTGCTTCACCCTCCTGACTTCACCTTCTGCTACTCCTTCTTCTACTTCTTCTGATTCACCCTCCAGACTTCACCTTCTCCTTCTCCTTCATCTGCTTTTTCTGCTTCACCCTCCAGAATTCACCTTCTCCTTCTCCTTCTTCTGCTTCTTCTGCTTCGCCCTCCAGACTTCACCTTCTCCTTCTCCTTCTTCTGCTTCTTCTGCTTCACCCTCCAGACTTGACCTTCTCCTTCTCCTTCTTCTGCTTCTTCTGCTTCACCCTCCAGACTTCACCTTCTGCTTCTCCTTCTTCTGCTTCTTCTGATTCACCCTCCAGACCTCACCTTCTCCTTCTCCGTCTTCTACTTCTTCTGATTCACCCTCCAGACTTCATCTTCTCCTTCTCCTTCTTCTGCTTCTTCTGATTCACCCTCCAGACTTCACCTTCTCCTTCTCCTTCTTCTGCTTCTTCTGATTCACCCTCCAGACTTCACCTTCTCCTTCTCCTTCTTCTACTTCTTCTGATTCACCCTCCAGACTTCACCTTCTTCTTCTCCTTCTTCTCCGTCTTCTGATTCACCCTCCAGTCTTCACCTTCTCCTTCTCCTTCTTCTGCTTCTTCTGCTTCACCCTCCAGACTTCACCTTCTCCTTCTCTTTCTTCTGCTTCTTCTGATTCACCCTCCAGACTTCACCTTCTCCTTCTCCTTCTTCTGATTCTTTTGGTTCACCCTCCAGACTTCACCTTCTCCTTCTCCTTCTTCTGCTTCTTCTGATTCACCCTAGTGACTTCACCTTCTCCTTCTCCTTCTTCTACTTCTTCTGATTCACCCTCCTGACTTCACCTTCTCCTTCTCCTTCTTCTACTTCTTCTGCTTCACCCTCCAGACTTCACCTTCTCCTTCTCCTTCTTCTACTTCTTCTGATTCACCCTCCAGACTTCACCTTCTCCTTCTCCTTCTTCTGCTTCTTCTGATTCACCCTCCAGACTTCACCTTCTCCTTCTCCTTATTCTGCTTCTTCTGATTCACCCTCCAGACTTCACCTTCTCCTTCTCCTTCTTCTGCTTCTTCTGATTCACCATCCAGACTTCACCTTCTCCTTCTCCTTCTTCTGCTTCTTCTGATTCACCCTCCAGACTTCACCTTCTCCTTCTCCTTCTTCTACTTCTTCTGATTCACCCTCCAGACTTCATCTTCTCCTTCTCCTTCTTCTGCTTCTTCTGATTCACCCTCCAGACTTCACCTTCTCCTTCTCCTTCTTCTGCTTCTTCTGATTCACCCTCCAGACTTCACCTTCTCCTTCTCCTTCTTCTACTTCTTCTGATTCACCCTCCAGACTTCACCTTCTCCTTCTACTTCTTCTGCTTCTTCTGATTCAACCTCCAGACTTCACCTTCTCCTTCTCCTTCTTCTGCTTCTTCTGATTCACCCTCCATACTTCACCTTCTCCTTCTCCTTCTTCTGCTTCTTCCGATTCACCCTCCATACTTCACCTTCTCCTTCTCCTTCTTCTGCTTCTTCTGATTCACCCTCCAGACTTCACCTTCTCCTTCTGCTTCTTCTACTTCTTCTGAATCACCCTCCAGACTTCACCTTCTCCTTCTCCTTCTTCTGCTTCTTCTGATTCACCCTCCAGACTTCACCTTCTCCTTCTCCTTCGTCTACTTCTCCTGATTCACCCTCCAAACTACACCTTCTACTTCTCCTTCTTCTACTTCTTCTGATTCACCCTCCAGATTTCACCTTCTCCTTCTCCTTCTTCTGCTTCTTCTGATTCACCCTCCAGACTTCACCTTCTCCTTCTCCTTCTTCTACTTCTTCTGATTCACCCTCCAGACTTTACCTTCTCCTTCTCCTTCTTCTACTTCTTCTGATTCACCCTCCAGACTTCACCTTCCCCTTCTCCTTCTTCTACTTCTTCTGCTTCTCCCTCCAGACTTCACCTTCTCCTTCTCCTTCTTCTGCTTCTTCTGATTCACCCTCCAGACTTCACCTTCTCCTTCTCCTTCTTCTACTTCTTCTGATTCACCCTCCAGACTTCACCTTCTCCTTCTCCTTCTTCTACTTCTTCTGATTCACCCTCCAGACTTCAGCTTCTCCTTCTCCTTCTTCTACTTCTTCTGATTCACCCTCCTGACTTCACCTTCTCCTTCTCCTTCTTCTGCTTCTTCTGCTTCACCCTCCAGACTTCACCTTCTCCTTCTCCTTCTTCTGCTTCTTCTGCTTCACCCTCCAGACTTCACCTTCTCCGTCTCCTTCTTCTGCTTCTTCTGCTTCACCCTCCTGACTTCACCTTCTCCTTCTCCTTCTTCTACTTCTTCTGATTCACCCTCCAGACTTCACCTTCTCCTTCTCCTTCTTCTGCTTCTTCTGCTTCACCCTCCAGACTTCACCTTCTCCTTCTCCTTCTTCTACTTCTTCTGATTCACCCTCCGGACTTCACCTTCTCCTTCTCCTTCTTCTGCTTCTTCTGATTCACCCTCCAGACTTCACCTTCTCCTTCTCCTTCTTCTGCTTCTTCTGATTCACCCTCCAGACTTCACCTTCTCCTTCTCCTTTTTCTGCTTCTTCTGATTCACCCTCCAGACTTCACCTTCTCCTTCTCCTTCTTCTACTTCTTCTGATTCACCCTCCAGACTTCACCTTCTCCTTCTCCTTCTTCTACTTCTTCTGATTCACCCTCCAGACTTCAGCTTCTCCTTCTCCTTCTTCTACTTCTTCTGATTCACCCTCCTGACTTCACCTTCTCCTTCTCCTTCTTCTGCTTCTTCTGATTCACCCTCCAGACTTCACCTTCTCCTTCTCCTTTTTCTGCTTCTTCTGATTCACCCTTCAGACTTCACCTTCTCCTTCTCCTTCTTCTGCTTCTTCTGATTCACCCTCCAGATCTCACCTTCTCCTTCTCCTTCTTCTACTTCTTCTGATTCACCCTCCAGACTTCATCTTCTCCTTCTCCTTCTTCTGCTTCTTCTGATTCACCCTCCAGATTTCACCTTCTCCTTCTCCTTCTTCTGCTTCTTCTGATTCACACTCCAGACTTCGCCTTCTCATTCTCCTTCTTCTACTTCTTCTGATTCACCCTTCAGACTTCACCTTCTCCTTCTCCTTCTTATACTTCTTCTGATTCACCCTCCAGTCTTCACCTTCTCCTTCGCCTTCTTCTGCTTCTTCTGATTCACCCTCCAGATTTCACCTTCTCCTTCTCCTTCTTCTGCTTCTTCTGATTCACCCTCCTGACTTCACCTTCTCCTTCTCCTTCTTCTGCTTCTTCTGATTCACCCTCCAGACTTCACCTTCTCCTTCTCCTTCTTCTACTTCTTCTGATTCACCCTCCAGACTTCACCTTCTCCTTCTACTTCTTCTGCTTCTTCTGATTCAACCTCCAGACTTCACCTTCTCCTTCTCCTTCTTCTGCTTCTTCTGATTCACCCTCCATACTTCATCTTCTCCTACTCCTTCTTCTGCTTCTTCCGATTCACCGTCCAGACTTCACCTTCTCCTTCTCCTTCTTCTGCTTCTTCTGATTCACCCTCCAGACTTCACCTTCTCCTTCTGCTTCTTCTACTTCTTCTGAATCACCCTCCAGACTTCACCTTCTCCTTCTCCTTCTTCTGCTTCTTCTGATTCACCCTCCAGACATCACCTTCTCCTTCTCCTTCGTCTACTTCTCCTGATTCACCCTCCAAACTACACCTTCTACTTCTCCTTCTTCTACTTCTTCTGATTCACCCTCCAGATTTCACCTTCTCCTTCTCCTTCTTCTGCTTCTTCTGATTCACCCTCCAGACTTCACCTTCTCCTTCTCCTTCTTCTACTTCTTCTGATTCACCCTCCAGACTTTACCTTCTCCTTCTCCTTCTTCTACTTCTTCTGATTCACCCTCCAGACTTCACCTTCCCCTTCTCCTTCTTCTACTTCTTCTGCTTCTCCCTCCAGACTTCACCTTCTCCTTCTCCTTCTTCTGCTTCTTCTGATTCACCCTCCAGACTTCACCTTCTCCTTCTCCTTCTTCTACTTCTTCTGATTCACCCTCCAGACTTCACCTTCTCCTTCTCCTTCTTCTACTTCTTCTGATTCACCCTCCAGACTTCACCTTCTCCTTCTCCTTCTTCTACTTCTTCTGATTCACCCTCCTGACTTCACCTTCTCCTTCTCCTTCTTCTGCTTCTTCTGCTTCACCCTCCAGACTTCACCTTCTCCTTCTCCTTCTTCTGCTTCTTCTGCTTCACCCTCCAGACTTCACCTTCTCCATCTCCTTCTTCTGCTTCTTCTGCTTCACCCTCCTGACTTCACCTTCTCCTTCTCCTTCTTCTACTTCTTCTGATTCACCATCCAGACTTCACCTTCTCCTTCTCCTTCTTCTGCTTCTTCTGCTTCACCCTCCAGACTTCACCTTCACCTTCTCCTTCTTCTGCTTCTTCTGCTTCGCCCTCCAGACTTCACCTTCTCCTTCTCCTTCTTCTGTTTCTTCTGCTTCACCCTCCAGACTTCACCTTCTCCTTCTCCTTCTTCTGCTTCTTCTGCTTCACCCTCCTGACTTCACCATCTCCTTCTCCTTCTTCTACTTCTTCTGCTTCACCCCCCTGACTTCACCTTCTCCTTCTCCTTCTTCTGCTTCTTCTGATTCACCCTCCTGACTTCACCTTCTCCTTCTCCTTCTTCTGCTTCTTCTGATTCACCCTCCAGACTTCACCTTCTCCTTCTCCTTCTTCTGCTTCTTCTGATTCACCCTCCAGACTTCATCTTCTCCTTCTCCTTCTTCTGCTTCTTCTGATTCACCCTCCAGACCTCACCTTCTACTTCTCCTTCTTCTACTTCTTCTGATTCACCCTCCTGACTTCACCTTCTCCTTCTCCTTCATCTACTTCTTCTGCTTCACCCTCCAGACTTCACCTTCTCCTTCTCCTTCTTCTGCTTCTTCTGATTCACCCTCCAGACTTCACCTTCTCCTTCTCCTTATTCTGCTTCTTCTGATTCACCCTCCAGACTTCACCTTCTCCTTCTCCTTCTTCTGCTTCTTCTGATTCACCCTCCAGACTTCACCTTCTCCTTCTCCTTCTTCTGCTTCTTCTGATTCACCCTCCAGACTTCACCTTCTCCTTCTCCTTCTTCTACTTCTTCTGATTCACCCTCCAGACTTCACCTTCTCCTTCTCCTTCTTCTGCTTCTTCTGATTCACCCTCCAGACTTCACCTTCTCCTTCTCCTTCGTCTACTTCTTCTGATTCACCCTCCAGACTACACCTTCTCCTTCTCCTTCTTCTACTTCTTCTGATTCACCCTCCAGACTTCACCTTCTCCTTCTCCTTCTTCTCTTTCTTCTGATTCACCCTCCAGACTTCATCTTCTCCTTCTCCTTCTTCTACTTCTTCTGATTCACCCTCCAGACTTCACCTTCTCCTTCTCCTTCTTCTACTTCTTCTGATTCACCCTCCAGACTTCATCTTCTCCTTCTCCTCTTCTGCTTCTTCTGATTCACCCTCCAGACTTCACCTTCTCCTTCTCCTTCTTCTGCTTCTTCTGATTCACCCTCCAGACTTCAACTTCTCCTTCTCCTTCTTCTACTTCTTCTGATTCACCCTCCAGACTTCACCTTCTCCTTCTCCTTCTTCTACTTCTTCTGATTCACCCTCCAGTCTTCACCTTCTCCTTCTCCTTCTTCTGTTTCTTCTGCTTCACCCTCCAGACTTCACATTCTCCTTCTCCTTCTTCTGCTTCTTCTGCTTCACACTCCAGACTTCACCTTCTCCTTCTCCTTCTTCTGCTTCTTCTGCTGCGCCCTCCAGGCTTCACCTTCTCCTTCTCCTTCTTCTGCTTCTTCTGCTTCACCGTCCTGACTTCACCTTCTCCTTCTCCTTCTTCTACTTCTTCTGCTACACCCCCCTGACTTCACCTGCTCCTTCTCCTTCTTCTGCTTCTTCTGATTCACCATCCTAAATTCACCTTCTCCTTCTCCTTCTTCTGCTTCTTCTGATTCACCCTCCTGACTTCTCCTTCTCCTTCTCCTTCTTCTGCTTCTTCTGATTCACCCTCCAGACTTCACCTTCTCCTTCTCCTTCTTCTGCTTCTTCTGATTCACCCTCCAGACTTCACCTTCTCCTTCTCCTTCTTCTGCTTCTTCTGCTTCACCCTCCAGACTTCACCTTCTCCTTCTCCTTCTTCTGCTTCTTCTGCTTCACCCTCCTGACTTCACCTTCTCCTTCTCCTTCTTCTACTTCTTCTGATTCACCCTCCAGACTTCACCTACTCCTTCTCCTTCTTCTGCTTCTTCTGCTTCACCCTCCAGACTTCACCTTCTCCTTCTCCTTCTTCTGCTTCTTCTGCTTCGCCCTCCAGACTTCACCTTCTCCTTCTCCTTCTTCTGCTTCTTCTGCTTCACTCTCCTGACTTCACCTTCTCCTTCTCCTTCTTCTACTTCTTCTGATTCACCCTCCAGACTTCACCCTCTCCTTCTCCTTCTTCTGCTTCTTCTGCTTCACCCTCCAGACTTCACCTTCTCTTTCTCCTCCTTCTGCTTCTTCTGCTGCGCCCTCCAGACTTCACCTTCTCCTTCTCCTTCTTCTGCTTCTTCTGATTCACCCTCCAGACTTCACCTTCTCCTTCTCCTTCTTCTACTTCTTCTGATCCACCCTCCTGACTTCACCTTCTCCTTCTCCTTCTTCTGCTTCTTCTGCTTCAACCTCCAGACTTCACCTTCTCCTTCTCCTTCTTCTGCTTCTTCTGCTTCACCCACCAGACTTCACCTTCTCCTTCTCCTTCTTCTGCTTCTTCTGCTTCACCCTCCTGACTTCACCTTATCCTTCTCCTTCTTCTACTTCTTCTGATTCACCCTCCAGACTTCACCTACTCCTTCTCCTTCTTCTGCTTCTTCTGCTTCACCCTCCAGACTTCACCTTCTCCTTCTCCTTCTTCTGCTTCTTTTGCTTCGCCCTCCAGACTTCACCTTCTCCTTCTCCTTCTTCTGCATCTTCTGCTTCACTCTCCTGACTTCACCTTCTCCTTCTCCTTCTTCTACTTCTTCTGATTCACCCTCCAGACTTCACCCTCTCCTTCTCCTTCTTCTGCTTCTTCTGCTTCACCCTCCAGACTTCACCTTCTCCTTCTCCTTCTTCTGCTTCTTCTGCTTCACCGTCCTGACTTCACCTTCTCCTTCTCCTTCTTCTACTTCTTCTGCTTCACCCCCCTGACTTCACCTGCTCCTTCTCCTTCTTCTGCTTCTTCTGATTCACCCTCCAGACTTCACCTTCTCCTTCTCCTTCTTCTGCTTCTTCTGATTCACCCTCCAGACTTCACCTTCTCCTTCTCCTTCTTCTGCTTCTTCTGATTCACCCTCCAGACTTCACCTTCTCCTTCTCCTTCTTCTACTTCTTCTGCTTCACCCTCCAGACTTCACCTTCTCCTTCTCCTTCTTCTACTTCTTCTGATTCACCCTCCAGACTTCACCTTCTCCTTCTCCTTCTTCTACTTCTTCTGATTCACCCTCCAGACTTCACCTTCTCCTTCTCCTTCTTCTACTTCTTCTGATTCACCCTCCAGACTTCACCTTCTCCTTCTCCTTCTTCTGCTTCTTCTGATTCACCCTCCAGACTTCACCTTCTCCTTCTCCTTATTCTGCTTCTTCTGATTCACCCTCCAGACTTCACCTTCTCCTTCTCCTTCTTCTGCTTCTTCTGATTCACCCTCCAGACTTCACCTTCTCCTTCTCCTTCTTCTGCTTCTTCTGATTCACCCTCCAGACTTCACCTTCTCCTTCTCCTTCTTCTACTTCTTCTGATTCACCCTCCAGACTTCACCTTCTCCTTCTCCTTCTTCTGCTTCTTCTGATTCACCCTCCAGACTTCACCTTCTCCTTCTCCTTCGTCTACTTCTTCTGATTCACCCTCCAGACTACACCTTCTCCTTCTCCTTCTTCTACTTCTTCTGATTCACCCTCCAGACTTCACCTTCTCCTTCTCCTTCTTCTCTTTCTTCTGATTCACCCTCCAGACTTCATCTTCTCCTTCTCCTTCTTCTACTTCTTCTGATTCACCCTCCAGACTTCACCTTCTCCTTCTCCTTCTTCTACTTCTTCTGATTCACCCTCCAGACTTCATCTTCTCCTTCTCCTTCTTCTGCTTCTTCTGATTCACCCTCCAGACTTCACCTTCTCCTTCTCCTTCTTCTGCTTCTTCTGATTCACCCTCCAGACTTCAACTTCTCCTTCTCCTTCTTCTACTTCTTCTGATTCACCCTCCAGACTTCACCTTCTCCTTCTCCTTCTTCTACTTCTTCTGATTCACCCTCCAGTCTTCACCTTCTCCTTCTCCTTCTTCTGTTTCTTCTGCTTCACCCTCCAGACTTCACCTTCTCCTTCTCCTTCTTCTGCTTCTTCTGCTTCACACTCCAGACTTCACCTTCTCCTTCTCCTTCTTCTGCTTCTTCTGCTGCGCCCTCCAGGCTTCACCTTCTCCTTCTCCTTCTTCTGCTTCTTCTGCTTCACCGTCCTGACTTCACCTTCTCCTTCTCCTTCTTCTACTTCTTCTGCTACACCCCCCTGACTTCACCTGCTCCTTCTCCTTCTTCTGCTTCTTCTGATTCACCCTCCTAAATTCACCTTCTCCTTCTCCTTCTTCTGCTTCTTCTGATTCACCCTCCTGACTTCTCCTTCTCCTTCTCCTTCTTCTGCTTCTTCTGATTCACCCTCCAGACTTCACCTTCTCCTTCTCCTTCTTCTGCTTCTTCTGATTCACCCTCCAGACTTCACCTTCTCCTTCTCCTTCTTCTGCTTCTTCTGCTTCACCCTCCAGACTTCACCTTCTCCTTCTCCTTCTTCTGCTTCTTCTGCTTCACCCTCCTGACTTCACCTTCTCCTTCTCCTTCTTCTACTTCTTCTGATTCACCCTCCAGACTTCACCTACTCCTTCTCCTTCTTCTGCTTCTTCTGCTTCACCCTCCAGACTTCACCTTCTCCTTCTCCTTCTTCTGCTTCTTCTGCTTCGCCCTCCAGACTTCACCTTCTCCTTCTCCTTCTTCTGCTTCTTCTGCTTCACTCTCCTGACTTCACCTTCTCCTTCTCCTTCTTCTACTTCTTCTGATTCACCCTCCAGACTTCACCCTCTCCTTCTCCTTCTTCTGCTTCTTCTGCTTCACCCTCCAGACTTCACCTTCTCTTTCTCCTTCTTCTGCTTCTTCTGCTGCGCCCTCCAGACTTCACCTTCTCCTTCTCCTTCTTCTGCTTCTTCTGATTCACCCTCCAGACTTCACCTTCTCCTTCTCCTTCTTCTACTTCTTCTGATCCACCCTCCTGACTTCACCTTCTCCTTCTCCTTCTTCTGCTTCTTCTGCTTCACCCTCCAGACTTCACCTTCTCCTTCTCCTTCTTCTGCTTCTTCTGCTTCACCCACCAGACTTCACCTTCTCCTTCTCCTTCTTCTGCTTCTTCTGCTTCACCCTCCTGACTTCACCTTATCCTTCTCCTTCTTCTACTTCTTCTGATTCACCCTCCAAACTTCACCTACTCCTTCTCCTTCTTCTGCTTCTTCTGCTTCACCCTCCAGACTTCACCTTCTCCTTCTCCTTCTTCTGCTTCTTTTGCTTCGCCCTCCAGACTTCACCTTCTCCTTCTCCTTCTTCTGCTTCTTCTGCTTCACTCTCCTGACTTCACCTTCTCCTTCTCCTTCTTCTACTTCTTCTGATTCACCCTCCAGACTTCACCCTCTCCTTCTCCTTCTTCTGCTTCTTCTGCTTCACCCTCCAGACTTCACCTTCTCCTTCTCCTTCTTCTGCTTCTTCTGCTTCACCGTCCTGACTTCACCTTCTCCTTCTCCTTCTTCTACTTCTTCTGCTTCACCCCCCTGACTTCACCTGCTCCTTCTCCTTCTTCTGCTTCTTCTGATTCACCCTCCTAACTTCACCTTCTCCTTCTCCTTCTTCTGCTTCTTCTGATTCGCCCTCCAGACTTCACCTTCTCCTTCTCCTTCTTCTACTTCTTCTGATTCACCCTCCAGTCTTCACCTACTCCTTCTCCTTCTTCTGTTTCTTCTGCTTCACCCTCCAGACTTCACCTTCTCCTTCTCTTTCTTCTGCTTCTTCTGATTCACCCTCCAGACTTCATCTTCTCTTTCTCCTTCTTCTGATTCTTCTGATTCACCCTCCAGACTTCACCTTCTCCTTCTCCTTCTTCTGCTTCTTCTGATTCACCCTCCTGACTTCACCTTCTCCTTCTCCTTCTTCTACTTCTTCTGCTTCACCCTCCAGACTTCACCTTCTCCTTCTCCTTCTTCTACTTCTTCTGATTCACCCTCCAGACTTCACCTTCTCCTTCTCCTTCTTCTGCTTCTTCTGATTCACCCTCCAGACTTCACCTTCTACTTCTCCTTATTCTGCTTCTTCTGATTCACCCTCCAGACTTCACCTTCTCCTTCTCCTTCTTCTGCTTCTTCTGATTCACCCTCCAGACTTCACCTTTTCCTTCTCCTTCTTCTGCTTCTTCTGATTCACCCTCCAGACTTCACCTTCTCCTTCTCCTTCTTCTGCTTCTTCTGATTCACCCTCCAGACTTCACCTTCTCCTTCTCCTTCTTCTACTTCTTCTGATTCACCCTCCAGACTTCACCTTCTCCTTCTCTTTCTTCTGCTTCTTCTGATTCACCCTCCAGACTTCACCTTCTCCTTCTCCTTCTTCTACTTCTTCTGATTCTCCCTCCAGACTTCACCTTCTCCTTCTCCTTCTTCTGCTTCTTCTGATTCACCCTCCAGACTTCACCTTCTCCTTCTCCTTCGTCTACTTCTTCTGATTCACCCTCCAGACTACACCTTCTCCTTCTCCTTCTTCTACTTCTTCTCATTCACCCTCCAGACTTCACCTTCTCCTTCTCCTTCTTCTCTTTCTTCTGATTCACCCTCCAGACTTCATCTTCTCCTTCTCCTTCTTCTACTTGTTCTGATTCACCCTCCAGACTTCAACTTCTCCTTCTCCTTCTTCTACTTCTTCTGATTCACGCTCCAGACTTCACCTTCTTCTCCTTCTTCTACTTCTTCTGATTCACCCTCCAGTCTTCACCTTCTCCTTCTCCTTCTTCTGTTTCTTCTGCTTCACCCTCCAGACTTCACCTTCTCCTTCTCCTTCTTCTGCTTCTTCTGCTTCACACTCCAGACTTCACCTTCTCCTTCTCCTTCTTCTGCTTCTTCTGCTGCGCCCTCCAGGCTTCACCTTCTCCTTCTCCTTCTTCTGCTTCTTCTGCTTCACCGTCCTGACTTCACCTTCTCCTTCTCCTTCTTCTACTTCTTCTGCTACACCCCCCTGACTTCACCTGCTCCTTCTCCTTCTTCTGCTTCTTCTGATTCACCCTCCTAAATTCACCTTCTCCTTCTCCTTCTTCTGCTTCTTCTGATTCACCCTCCTGACTTCACCTTCTCCTTCTCCTTCTTCTGCTTCTTCTGATTCACCCTCCAGACTTCACCTTCTCCTTCTCCTTCTTCTGCTTCTTCTGATTCACCCTCCAGACTTCACCTTCTCCTTCTCCTTCTTCTGCTTCTTCTGCTTCACCCTCCAGACTTCACCTTCTCCTTCTCCTTCTTCTGCTTCTTCTGCTTCACCCTCCTGACTTCACCTTCTCCTTCTCCTTCTTCTACTTCTTCTGATTCCCCCTCCAGACTTCACCTACTCCTTCTCCTTCTTCTGCTTCTTCTGCTTCAACCTCCAGACTTCACCTTCTCCTTCTTCTTCTTCTGCTTCTTCTGCTTCGCCCTCCAGACTTCACCTTCTCCTTCTCCTTCCTCTGCTTCTTCTGCTTCACTCTCCTGACTTCACCTTCTCCTTCTCCTTCTTCTACTTCTTCTGATTCACCCTCCAGACTTCACCCTCTCCTTCTCCTTCTTCTGCTTCTTCTGCTTCACCCTCCAGACTTCACCTTCTCTTTCTCCTTCTTCTGCTTCTTCTGCTGCGCCCTCCAGACTTCACCTTCTCCTTCTCCTTCTTCTGCTTCTTCTGATTCACCCTCCAGACTTCACCTTCTCCTTCTCCTTCTTCTACTTCTTCTGATCCACCCTCCTGACTTCACCTTCTCCTTCTCCTTCTTCTGCTTCTTCTGATTCACCCTCCAGACTTCACCTTCTCCTTCTCCTTCTTCTACTTCTTCTGATCCACCCTCCTGACTTCACCTTCTCCTTCTCCTTCTTCTGCTTCTTCTGCTTCACCCTCCAGACTTCACCTTCTCCTTCTCCTTCTTCTGCTTCTTCTGCTTCACCCACCAGACTTCACCTTCTCCTTCTCCTTCTTCTGCTTCTTCTGCTTCACCCTCCTGACTTCACCTTATCCTTCTCCTTCTTCTACTTCTTCTGATTCACCCTCCAAACTTCACCTACTCCTTCTCCTTCTTCTGCTTCTTCTGCTTCACCCTCCAGACTTCACCTTCTCCTTCTCCTTCTTCTGCTTCTTTTGCTTCGCCCTCCAGACTTCACCTTCTCCTTCTCCTTCTTCTGCTTCTTCTGCTTCACTCTCCTGACTTCACCTTCTCCTTCTCCTTCTTCTACCTCTTCTGATTCACCCTCCAGACTTCACCCTCTCCTTCTCCTTCTTCTGCTTCTTCTGCTTCACCCTCCAGACTTCACCTTCTCCTTCTCCTTCTTCTGCTTCTTCTGCTTCACCGTCCTGACTTCACCTTCTCCTTCTCCTTCTTCTACTTCTTCTGCTTCACCCCCCTGACTTCACCTGCTCCTTCTCCTTCTTCTGCTTCTTCTGATTCACCCTCCTAACTTCACCTTCTCCTTCTCCTTCTTCTGCTTCTTCTGATTCACCCTCCAGACTTCACCTTCTCCTTCTCCTTCTTCTACTTCGTCTGATTCACCCTCCAGACTTCACCTTCTCCTTCTCCTTCTTCTACTTCTTCTGATTCACCCTCCAGTCTTCACCTACTCCTTCTCCTTCTTCTGTTTCTTCTGCTTCACCCTCCAGACTTCACCTTCTCCTTCTCTTTCTTCTGCTTCTTCTGATTCACCCTCCAGACTTCATCTTCTCTTTCTCCTTCTTCTGATTCTTCTGATTCACCCTCCAGACTTCACCTTCTCCTTCTCCTTCTTCTGCTTCTTCTGATTCACCCTCCTGACTTCACCTTCTCCTTCTCCTTCTTCTACTTCTTCTGCTTCACCCTCCAGACTTCACCTTCTCCTTCTCCTTCTTCTACTTCTTCTGATTCACCCTCCAGACTTCACCTTCTCCTTCTCCTTCTTCTGCTTCTTCTGATTCACCCTCCAGACTTCACCTTCTACTTCTCCTTATTCTGCTTCTTCTGATTCACCCTCCAGACTTCACCTTCTCCTTCTCCTTCTTCTGCTTCTTCTGATTCACCCTCCAGACTTCACCTTTTCCTTCTCCTTCTTCTGCTTCTTCTGATTCACCCTCCAGACTTCACCTTCTCCTTCTCCTTCTTCTGCTTCTTCTGATTCACCCTCCAGACTTCACCTTCTCCTTCTCCTTCTTCTACTTCTTCTGATTCACCCTCCAGACTTCACCTTCTCCTTCTCTTTCTTCTGCTTCTTCTGATTCACCCTCCAGACTTCACCTTCTCCTTCTCCTTCTTCTACTTCTTCTGATTCACCCTCCAGACTTCACCTTCTCCTTCTCCTTCTTCTGCTTCTTCTGATTCACCCTCCAGACTTCACCTTCTCCTTCTCCTTCGTCTACTTCTTCTGATTCACCCTCCAGACTACACCTTCTCCTTCTCCTTCTTCTACTTCTTCTCATTCACCCTCCAGACTTCACCTTCTCCTTCTCCTTCTTCTCTTTCTTCTGATTCACCCTCCAGACTTCATCTTCTCCTTCTCCTTCTTCTACTTGTTCTGATTCACCCTCCAGACTTCAACTTCTCCTTCTCCTTCTTCTACTTCTTCTGATTCACGCTCCAGACTTCACCTTCTTCTCCTTCTTCTACTTCTTCTGATTCACCCTCCAGTCTTCACCTTCTCCTTCTCCTTCTTCTGTTTCTTCTGCTTCACCCTCCAGACTTCACCTTCTCCTTCTCCTTCTTCTGCTTCTTCTGCTTCACACTCCAGACTTCACCTTCTCCTTCTCCTTCTTCTGCTTCTTCTGCTGCGCCCTCCAGGCTTCACCTTCTCCTTCTCCTTCTTCTGCTTCTTCTGCTTCACCGTCCTGACTTCACCTTCTCCTTCTCCTTCTTCTACTTCTTCTGCTACACCCCCCTGACTTCACCTGCTCCTTCTCCTTCTTCTGCTTCTTCTGATTCACCCTCCTAAATTCACCTTCTCCTTCTCCTTCTTCTGCTTCTTCTGATTCACCCTCCTGGCTTCACCTTCTCCTTCTCCTTCTTCTGCTTCTTCTGATTCACCCTCCAGACTTCACCTTCTCCTTCTCCTTCTTCTGCTTCTTCTGATTCACCCTCCAGACTTCACCTTCTCCTTCTCCTTCTTCTGCTTCTTCTGCTTCACCCTCCAGACTTCACCTTCTCCTTCTCCTTCTTCTGCTTCTTCTGCTTCACCCTCCTGACTTCACCTTCTCCTTCTCCTTCTTCTACTTCTTCTGATTCCCCCTCCAGACTTCACCTACTCCTTCTCCTTCTTCTGCTTCTTCTGCTTCAACCTCCAGACTTCACCTTCTCCTTCTCCTTCTTCTGCTTCTTCTGCTTCGCCCTCCAGACTTCACCTTCTCCTTCTCCTTCCTCTGCTTCTTCTGCTTCACTCTCCTGACTTCACCTTCTCCTTCTCCTTCTTCTACTTCTTCTGATTCACCCTCCAGACTTCACCCTCTCCTTCTCCTTCTTCTGCTTCTTCTGCTTCACCCTCCAGACTTCACCTTCTCTTTCTCCTTCTTCTGCTTCTTCTGCTGCGCCCTCCAGACTTCACCTTCTCCTTCTCCTTCTTCTGCTTCTTCTGATTCACCCTCCAGACTTCACCTTCTCCTTCTCCTTCTTCTACTTCTTCTGATCCACCCTCCTGACTTCACCTTCTCCTTCTCCTTCTTCTGCTTCTTCTGCTTCACCCTCCAGACTTCACCTTCTCCTTCTCCTTCTTCTGCTTCTTCTGCTTCACCCACCAGACTTCACCTTCTCCTTCTCCTTCTTCTGCTTCTTCTGCTTCACCCTCCTGACTTCACCTACTCCTTCTCCTTCTTCTGCTTCTTCTGCTTCACCCTCCAGACTTCACCTACTCCTTCTACTTCTTCTGCTTCTTCTGCTTCGCCCTCCAGACTTCACCTTCTCCTTCTCCTTCTTCTGCTTCTTCTGCTTCACTCTCCTGACTTCACCTTCTCCTTCTCCTTCTTCTACTTCTTCTGATTCACCCTCCAGACTTCACCCTCTCCTTCTCCTTCTTCTGCTTCTTCTGCTTCACCCTCCAGACTTCACCTTCTCTTTCTCCTTCTTCTGCTTCTTCTGCTGCGCCCTCCAGACTTCGTCTTCTCCTTCTCCTTCTTCTGCTTCTTCTGATTCACCCTCCAGACTTCACCTTCTCCTTCTCCTTCTTCTACTTCTTCTGATCCACCCTCCTGACTTCACCTTCTCCTTCTCCTTCTTCTGCTTCTTCTGCTTCACCCTCCAGACTTCACCTTCTCCTTCTCCTTCTTCTGCTTCTTCTGCTTCACCCACCAGACTTCACCTTCTCCTTCTCCTTCTTCTGCTTCTTCTGCTTCACCCTCCTGACTTCACCTTATCCTTCTCCTTCTTCTACTTCTTCTGATTCACCCTCCAGACTTCACCTACTCCTTCTCCTTCTTCTGCTTCTTCTGCTTCACCCTCCAGACTTCACCTTCTCCTTCTCCTTCTTCTGCTTCTTCTGCTTCGCCCTCCAGACTTCACCTTCTCCTTCTCCTTCTTCTGCTTCTTCTGCTTCACTCTCCTGACTTCACCTTCTCCTTCTCCTTCTTTTACTTCTTCTGATTCACCCTCCAGACTTCACCCTCTCCTTCTCCTTCTTCTGCTTCTTCTGCTTCACCCTCCAGACTTCACCTTCTCCTTCTCCTTCTTCTGCTTCTTCTGCTTCACCGTCCTGACTTCACCTTCTCCTTCTCCTTCTTCTACTTCTTCTGCTTCACCCCCCTGACTTCACCTGCTCCTTCTCCTTCTTCTGCTTCTTCTGATTCACCCTCCTAACTTCACCTTCTCCTTCTCCTTCTTCTGCTTCTTCTGATTCACCCTCCAGACTTCACCTTCTCCTTCTCCTTCGTCTACTTCTTCTGATTCACCCTCCAGACTACACCTTCTCCTTCTCCTTCTTCTACTTCTTCTGATTCACCCTCCAGACTTCACCTTCTCCTTCTCCTTCTTCTCTTTCTTCTGATTCACCCTCCAGACTTCATCTTCTCCTTCTCCTTCTTCTACTTCTTCTGATTCACCCTCCAGACTTCACCTTCTCCTTCTCCTTCTTCTACTTCTTCTGATTCACCCTCCAGACTTCATCTTCTCCTTCTCCTTCTTCTGCTTCTTCTGATTCACCCTCCAGACTTCACCTTCTCCTTCTCCTTCTTCTGCTTCTTCTGATTCACCCTCCAGACTTCAACTTCTCCTTCTCCTTCTTCTACTTCTTCTGATTCACCCTCCAGACTTCACCTTCTCCTTCTCCTTCTTCTACTTCTTCTGATTCACCCTCCAGTCTTCACCTTCTCCTTCTCCTTCTTCTGTTTCTTCTGCTTCACCCTCCAGACTTCACCTTCTCCTTCTCCTTCTTCTGCTTCTTCTGCTTCACACTCCAGACTTCACCTTCTCCTTCTCCTTCTTCTGCTTCTTCTGCTGCGCCCTCCAGGCTTCACCTTCTCCTTCTCCTTCTTCTGCTTCTTCTGCTTCACCGTCCTGACTTCACCTTCTCCTTCTCCTTCTTCTACTTCTTCTGCTACACCCCCCTGACTTCACCTGCTCCTTCTCCTTCTTCTGCTTCTTCTGATTCACCCTCCTAAATTCACCTTCTCCTTCTCCTTCTTCTGCTTCTTCTGATTCAACCTCCTGACTTCTCCTTCTCCTTCTCCTTCTTCTGCTTCTTCTGATTCACCCTCCAGACTTCACCTTCTCCTTCTCCTTCTTCTGCTTCTTCTGATTCACCCTCCAGACTTCACCTTCTCCTTCTCCTTCTTCTGCTTCTTCTGCTTCACCCTCCAGACTTCACCTTCTCCTTCTCCTTCTTCTGCTTCTTCTGCTTCACCCTCCTGACTTCACCTTCTCCTTCTCCTTCTTCTACTTCTTCTGATTCACCCTCCAGACTTCACCTACTCCTTCTCCTTCTTCTGCTTCTTCTGCTTCACCCTCCAGACTTCACCTTCTCCTTCTCCTTCTTCTGCTTCTTCTGCTTCGCCCTCCAGACTTCACCTTCTCCTTCTCCTTCTTCTGCTTCTTCTGCTTCACTCTCCTGACTTCACCTTCTCCTTCTCCTTCTTCTACTTCTTCTGATTCACCCTCCAGACTTCACCCTCTCCTTCTCCTTCTTCTGCTTCTTCTGCTTCACCCTCCAGACTTCACCTTCTCTTTCTCCTTCTTCTGCTTCTTCTGCTGCGCCCTCCAGACTTCACCTTCTCCTTCTCCTTCTTCTGCTTCTTCTGATTCACCCTCCAGACTTCACCTTCTCCTTCTCCTTCTTCTACGTCTTCTGATCCACCCTCCTGACTTCACCTTCTCCTTCTCCTTCTTCTGCTTCTTCTGCTTCACCCTCCAGACTTCACCTTCTCCTTCTCCGTCTTCTGCTTCTTCTGCTTCACCCACCAGACTTCACCTTCTCCTTCTCCTTCTTCTGCTTCTTCTGCTTCACCCTCCTGACTTCACCTTATCCTTCTCCTTCTTCTACTTCTTCTGATTCACCCTCCAGACTTCACCTACTCCTTCTCCTTCTTCTGCTTCTTCTGCTTCACCCTCCAGACTTCACCTACTCCTTCTCCTTCTTCTGCTTCTTCTGCTTCACCCTCCAGACTTCACCTTCTCCTTCTCCTTCTTCTGCTTCTTCTGCTTCACCCTCCAGACTTCACCTTCTCTTTCTCCTTCTTCTGCTTCTTCTGCTGCGCCCTCCAGACTTCACCTTCTCCTTCTCCTTCTTCTGCTTCTTCTGATTCACCCTCCAGACTTCACCTTCTCCTTCTCCTTCTTCTACGTCTTCTGATCCACCCTCCTGACTTCACCTTCTCCTTCTCCTTCTTCTGCTTCTTCTGCTTCACCCTCCAGACTTCACCTTCTCCTTCTCCGTCTTCTGCTTCTTCTGCTTCACCCACCAGACTTCACCTTCTCCTTCTCCTTCTTCTGCTTCTTCTGCTTCACCGTCCTGACTTCACCTTCTCCTTCTCCTCCTTCTACTTCTTCTGCTACACCCCCCTGACTTCACCTGCTCCTTCTCCTTCTTCTGCTTCTTCTGATTCACCCTCCTAAATTCACCTTCTCCTTCTCCTTCTTCTGCTTCTTCTGATTCACCCTCCTGACTTCACCTTCTCCTTCTCCTTCTTCTGCTTCTTCTGCTTCACTCTCCTGACTTCACCTTCTCCTTCTCCTTCTTCTACTTCTTCTGATTCACCCTCCAGACTTCACCCTCTCCTTCTCCTTCTTCTGCTTCTTCTGCTTCACCCTCCAGACTTCACCTTCTCCTTCTCCTTCTTCTGCTTCTTCTGCTTCACCGTCCTGACTTCACCTTCTCCTTCTCCTTCTTCTACTTCTTCTGCTTCACCCCCCTGACTTCACCTGCTCCTTCTCCTTCTTCTGCTTCTTCTGATTCACCCTCCTAACTTCACCTTCTCCTTCTCCTTCTTCTGCTTCTTCTGATTCACCCTCCAGACTTCACCTTCTCCTTCTCCTTCTTCTACTTCGTCTGATTCACCCTCCAGACTTCACCTTCTCCTTCTCCTTCTTCTACTTCTTCTGATTCACCCTCCAGTCTTCACCTACTCCTTCTCCTTCTTCTGTTTCTTCTGCTTCACCCTCCAGACTTCACCTTCTCCTTCTCTTTCTTCTGCTTCTTCTGATTCACCCTCCAGACTTCATCTTCTCCTTCTCCTTCTTCTGATTCTTCTGATTCACCCTCCAGACTTCACCTTCTCCTTCTCCTTCTTCTGCTTCTTCTGATTCACCCTCCAGACTTCACCTTCTCCTTCTCCTTCTTCTGCTTATTCTGATTCACCCTCCAGACTTCACCTTCTCCTTCTCCTTCTTCTACTTCTTCTGATTCACCCTCCAGTCTTCACCTACTCCTTCTCCTTCTTCTGTTTCTTCTGCTTCACCCTCCAGACTTCACCTTCTCCTTCTCTTTCTTCTGCTTCTTCTGATTCACCCTCCAGACTTCATCTTCTCTTTCTCCTTCTTCTGATTCTTCTGATTCACCCTCCAGACTTCACCTTCTATCTCTCCTTATTCTGCTTCTTCTGATTCACCCTCCAGACTTCACCTTCTCCTTCTCCTTCTTCTGCTTCTTCTGATTCACCCTCCAGACTTCACCTTTTCCTTCTCCTTCTTCTGCTTCTTCTGATTCACCCTCCAGACTTCACCTTCTCCTTCTCCTTCTTCTGCTTCTTCTGATTCACCCTCCAGACTTCACCTTCTCCTTCTCCTTCTTCTACTTCTTCTGATTCACCCTCCAGACTTCACCTTCTCCTTCTCTTTCTTCTGCTTCTTCTGATTCACCCTCCAGACTTCACCTTCTCCTTCTCCTTCTTCTACTTCTTCTGATTCACCCTCCAGACTTCACCTTCTCCTTCTCCTTCTTCTGCTTCTTCTGATTCACCCTCCAGACTTCACCTTCTCCTTCTCCTTCGTCTACTTCTTCTGATTCACCCTCCAGACTACACCTTCTCCTTCTCCTTCTTCTACTTCTTCTCATTCAGCCTCCAGACTTCACCTTCTCCTTCTCCTTCTTCTCTTTCTTCTGATTCACCCTCCAGACTTCATCTTCTCCTTCTCCTTCTTCTACTTGTTCTGATTCACCCTCCAGACTTCACCTTCTCCTTCTCCTTCTTCTACTTCTTCTGATTCACCCTCCAGACTTCATCTTCTCCTTCTCCTTCTTCTGCTTCTTCTGATTCACCCTCCAGACTTCACCTTCTCCTTCTCCTTCTTCTGCTTCTTCTGATTCACCCTCCAGACTTCAACTTCTCCTTCTCCTTCTTCTACTTCTTCTGATTCACGCTCCAGACTTCACCTTCTTCTCCTTCTTCTACTTCTTCTGATTCACCCTCCAGTCTTCACCTTCTCCTTCTCCTTCTTCTGTTTCTTCTGCTTCACCCTCCAGACTTCACCTTCTCCTTCTCCTTCTTCTGCTTCTTCTGCTTCACACTCCAGACTTCACCTTCTCCTTCTCCTTCTTCTGCTTCTTCTGCTGCGCCCTCCAGGCTTCACCTTCTCCTTCTCCTTCTTCTGCTTCTTCTGCTTCACCGTCCTGACTTCACCTTCTCCTTCTCCTCCTTCTACTTCTTCTGCTACACCCCCCTGACTTCACCTGCTCCTTCTCCTTCTTCTGCTTCTTCTGATTCACCCTCCTAAATTCACCTTCTCCTTCTCCTTCTTCTGCTTCTTCTGATTCACCCTCCTGACTTCACCTTCTCCTTCTCCTTCTTCTGCTTCTTCTGATTCACCCTCCAGACTTCACCTTCTCCTTCTCCTTCTTCTGCTTCTTCTGATTCACCCTCCAGACTTCACCTTCTCCTTCTCCTTCTTCTGCTTCTTCTGCTTCACCCTCCAGACTTCACCTTCTCCTTCTCCTTCTTCTGCTTCTTCTGCTTCACCCTCCTGACTTCACCTTCTCCTTCTCCTTCTTCTACTTCTTCTGATTCCCCCTCCAGACTTCACCTACTCCTTCTCCTTCTTCTGCTTCTTCTGCTTCAACCTCCAGACTTCACCTTCTCCTTCTCCTTCTTCTGCTTCTTCTGCTTCGCCCTCCAGACTTCACCTTCTCCTTCTCCTTCCTCTGCTTCTTCTGCTTCACTCTCCTGACTTCACCTTCTCCTTCTCCTTCTTCTACTTCTTCTGATTCACCCTCCAGACTTCACCCTCTCCTTCTCCTTCTTCTGCTTCTTCTGCTTCACCCTCCAGACTTCACCTTCTCTTTCTCCTTCTTCTGCTTCTTCTGCTGCGCCCTCCAGACTTCACCTTCTCCTTCTCCTTCTTCTGCTTCTTCTGATTCACCCTCCAGACTTCACCTTCTCCTTCTCCTTCTTCTACTTCTTCTGATCCACCCTCCTGACTTCACCTTCTCCTTCTCCTTCTTCTGCTTCTTCTGCTTCACCCTCCAGACTTCACCTTCTCCTTCTCCTTCTTCTGCTTCTTCTGCTTCACCCACCAGACTTCACCTTCTCCTTCTCCTTCTTCTGCTTCTTCTGCTTCACCCTCCTGACTTCACCTACTCCTTCTCCTTCTTCTGCTTCTTCTGCTTCACCCTCCAGACTTCACCTACTCCTTCTACTTCTTCTGCTTCTTCTGCTTCGCCCTCCAGACTTCACCTTCTCCTTCTCCTTCTGCTGCTTCTTCTGCTTCACTCTCCTGACTTCACCTTCTCCTTCTCCTTCTTCTACTTCTTCTGATTCACCCTCCAGACTTCACCCTCTCCTTCTCCTTCTTCTGCTTCTTCTGCTTCACCCTCCAGACTTCACCTTCTCTTTCTCCTTCTTCTGCTTCTTCTGCTGCGCCCTCCAGACTTCGTCTTCTCCTTCTCCTTCTTCTGCTTCTTCTGATTCACCCTCCAGACTTCACCTTCTCCTTCTCCTTCTTCTACTTCTTCTGATCCACCCTCCTGACTTCACCTTCTCCTTCTCCTTCTTCTGCTTCTTCTGCTTCACCCTCCAGACTTCACCTTCTCCTTCTCCTTCTTCTGCTTCTTCTGCTTCACCCACCAGACTTCACCTTCTCCTTCTCCTTCTTCTGCTTCTTCTGCTTCACCCTCCTGACTTCACCTTATCCTTCTCCTTCTTCTACTTCTTCTGATTCACCCTCCAGACTTCACCTACTCCTTCTCCTTCTTCTGCTTCTTCTGCTTCACCCTCCAGACTTCACCTTCTCCTTCTCCTTCTTCTGCTACTTCTGCTTCGACCTCCAGACTTCACCTTCTCCTTTTCCTTCTTCTGCTTCTTCTGCTTCACTCTCCTGACTTCACCTTCTCCTTCTCCTTCTTCTACTTCTTCTGATTCACCCTCCAGACTTCACCCTCTCCTTCTCCTTCTTCTGCTTCTTCTGCTTCACCCTCCAGACTTCACCTTCTCCTTCTCCTTCTTCTGCTTCTTCTGCTTCACCGTCCTGACTTCACCTTCTCCTTCTCCTTCTTCTACTTCTTCTGCTTCACCCCCCTGACTTCACCTGCTCCTTCTCCTTCTTCTGCTTCTTCTGATTCACCCTCCTAACTTCACCTTCTCCTTCTCCTTCTTCTGCTTCTTCTGATTCACCCTCCAGACTTCACCTTCTCCTTCTCCTTCGTCTACTTCTTCTGATTCACCCTCCAGACTACACCTTCTCCTTCTCCTTCTTCTACTTCTTCTGATTCACCCTCCAGACTTCACCTTCTCCTTCTCCTTCTTCTCTTTCTTCTGATTCACCCTCCAGACTTCATCTTCTCCTTCTCCTTCTTCTACTTCTTCTGATTCACCCTCCAGACTTCACCTTCTCCTTCTCCTTCTTCTACTTCTTCTGATTCACCCTCCAGACTTCATCTTCTCCTTCTCCTTCTTCTGCTTCTTCTGATTCACCCTCCAGACTTCACCTTCTCCTTCTCCTTCTTCTGCTTCTTCTGATTCACCCTCCAGACTTCGACTTCTCCTTCTCCTTCTTCTACTTCTTCTGATTCACCCTCCAGACTTCACCTTCTCCTTCTCCTTCTTCTACTTCTTCTGATTCACCCTCCAGTCTTCACCTTCTCCTTCTCCTTCTTCTGTTTCTTCTGCTTCACCCTCCAGACTTCACCTTCTCCTTCTCCTTCTTCTGCTTCTTCTGCTTCACACTCCAGACTTCACCTTCTCCTTCTCCTTCTTCTGCTTCTTCTGCTGCGCCCTCCAGGCTTCACCTTCTCCTTCTCCTTCTTCTGCTTCTTCTGCTTCACCGTCCTGACTTCACCTTCTCCTTCTCCTTCTTCTACTTCTTCTGCTACACCCCCCTGACTTCACCTGCTCCTTCTCCTTCTTCTGCTTCTTCTGATTCACCCTCCTAAATTCACCTTCTCCTTCTCCTTCTTCTGCTTCTTCTGATTCACCCTCCTGACTTCTCCTTCTCCTTCTCCTTCTTCTGCTTCTTCTGATTCACCCTCCAGACTTCACCTTCTCCTTCTCCTTCTTCTGCTTCTTCTGATTCACCCTCCAGACTTCACCTTCTCCTTCTCCTTCTTCTGCTTCTTCTGCTTCACCCTCCAGACTTCCCCTTCTCCTTCTCCTTCTTCTGCTTCTTCTGCTTCACCCTCCTGACTTCACCTTCTCCTTCTCCTTCTTCTACTTCTTCTGATTCACCCTCCAGACTTCACCTACTCCTTCTCCTTCTTCTGCTTCTTCTGCTTCACCCTCCAGACTTCACCTTCTCCTTCTCCTTCTTCTGCTTCTTCTGCTTCGCCCTCCAGACTTCACCTTCTCCTTCTCCTTCTTCTGCTTCTTCTGCTTCACTCTCCTGACTTCACCTTCTCCTTCTCCTTCTTCTACTTCTTCTGATTCACCCTCCAGACTTCACCCTCTCCTTCTCCTTCTTCTGCTTCTTCTGCTTCACCCTCCAGACTTCACCTTCTCTTTCTCCTTCTTCTGCTTCTTCTGCTGCGCCCTCCAGACTTCACCTTCTCCTTCTCCTTCTTCTGCTTCTTCTGATTCACCCTCCAGACTTCACCTTCTCCTTCTCCTTCTTCTACGTCTTCTGATCCACCCTCCTGACTTCACCTTCTCCTTCTCCTTCTTCTGCTTCTTCTGCTTCACCCTCCAGACTTCACCTTCTCCTTCTCCTTCTTCTGCTTCTTCTGCTTGACCCACCAGACTTCACCTTCTCCTTCTCCTTCTTCTGCTTCTTCTGCTTCACGCTCCTGACTTCACCTTATCCTTCTCCTTCTTCTACTTCTTCTGATTCACCCTCCAGACTTCACCTACTCCTTCTCCTTCTTCTGCTTCTTCTGCTTCACCCTCCAGACTTCACCTTCTCCTTCTCCTTCTTCTGCTTCTTCTGCTTCGCCCTCCAGACTTCACCTTCTCCTTTTCCTTCTTCTGCTTCTTCTGCTTCACTCTCCTGACTTCACCTTCTCCTTCTCCTTCTTCTACTTCTTCTGATTCACCCTCCAGACTTCACCCTCTCCTTCTCCTTCTTCTGCTTCTTCTGCTTCACCCTCCAGACTTCACCTTCTCCTTCTCCTTCTTCTGCTTCTTCTGCTTCACCGTCCTGACTTCACCTTCTCCTTCTCCTTCTTCTACTTCTTCTGCTTCACCCCCCTGACTTCACCTGCTCCTTCTCCTTCTTCTGCTTCTTCTGATTCACCCTCCTAACTTCACCTTCTCCTTCTCCTTCTTCTGCTTCTTCTGATTCACCCTCCAGACTTCACCTTCTCCTTCTCCTTCGTCTACTTCTTCTGATTCACCCTCCAGACTACACCTTCTCCTTCTCCTTCTTCTACTTCTTCTGATTCACCCTCCAGACTTCACCTTCTCCTTCTCCTTCTTCTCTTTCTTCTGATTCACCCTCCAGACTTCATCTTCTCCTTCTCCTTCTTCTACTTCTTCTGATTCACCCTCCAGACTTCACCTTCTCCTTCTCCTTCTTCTACTTCTTCTGATTCACCCTCCAGACTTCATCTTCTCCTTCTCCTTCTTCTGCTTCTTCTGATTCACCCTCCAGACTTCACCTTCTCCTTCTCCTTCTTCTGCTTCTTCTGATTCACCCTCCAGACTTCAACTTCTCCTTCTCCTTCTTCTACTTCTTCTGATTCACCCTCCAGACTTCACCTTCTCCTTCTCCTTCTTCTACTTCTTCTGATTCACCCTCCAGTCTTCACCTTCTCCTTCTCCTTCTTCTGTTTCTTCTGCTTCACCCTCCAGACTTCACCTTCTCCTTCTCCTTCTTCTGCTTCTTCTGCTTCACACTCCAGACTTCACCTTCTCCTTCTCCTTCTTCTGCTTCTTCTGCTGCGCCCTCCAGGCTTCACCTTCTCCTTCTCCTTCTTCTGCTTCTTCTGCTTCACCGTCCTGACTTCACCTTCTCCTTCTCCTTCTTCTACTTCTTCTGCTACACCCCCCTGACTTCACCTGCTCCTTCTCCTTCTTCTGCTTCTTCTGATTCACCCTCCTAAATTCACCTTCTCCTTCTCCTTCTTCTGCTTCTTCTGATTCACCCTCCTGACTTCTCCTTCTCCTTCTCCTTCTTCTGCTTCTTCTGATTCACCCTCCAGACTTCACCTTCTCCTTCTCCTTCTTCTGCTTCTTCTGATTCACCCTCCAGACTTCACCTTCTCCTTCTCCTTCTTCTGCTTCTTCTGCTTCACCCTCCAGACTTCCCCTTCTCCTTCTCCTTCTTCTGCTTCTTCTGCTTCACCCTCCTGACTTCACCTTCTCCTTCTCCTTCTTCTACTTCTTCTGATTCACCCTCCAGACTTCACCTACTCCTTCTCCTTCTTCTGCTTCTTCTGCTTCACCCTCCAGACTTCACCTTCTCCTTCTCCTTCTTCTGCTTCTTCTGCTTCGCCCTCCAGACTTCACCTTCTCCTTCTCCTTCTTCTACTTCTTCTGATTCACCCTCCAGACTTCACCCTCTCCTTCTCCTTCTTCTGCTTCTTCTGCTTCACCCTCCAGACTTCACCTTCTCTTTCTCCTTCTTCTGCTTCTTCTGCTGCGCCCTCCAGACTTCACCTTCTCCTTCTCCTTCTTCTGCTTCTTCTGATTCACCCTCCAGACTTCACCTTCTCCTTCTCCTTCTTCTACGTCTTCTGATCCACCCTCCTGACTTCACCTTCTCCTTCTCCTTCTTCTGCTTCTTCTGCTTCACCCTCCAGACTTCACCTTCTCCTTCTCCTTCTTCTACGTCTTCTGATCCACCCTCCTGACTTCACCTTCTCCTTCTCCTTCTTCTACTTCTTCTGATTCACCCTCCAGACTTCACCTACTCCTTCTCCTTCTTCTGCTTCTTCTGCTTCACCCTCCAGACTTCACCTTCTCCTTCTCCTTCTTCTGCTTCTTTTGCTTCGCCCTCCAGACTTCACCTTCTCCTTCTCCTTCTTCTGCTTCTTCTGCTTCACTCTCCTGACTTCACCTTCTCCTTCTCCTTCTTCTACTTCTTCTGATTCACCCTCCAGACTTCACCCTCTCCTTCTCCTTCTTCTGCTTCTTCTGCTTCACCCTCCAGACTTCACCTTCTCCTTCTCCTTCTTCTGCTTCTTCTGCTTCACCGTCCTGACTTCACCTTCTCCTTCTCCTTCTTCTACTTCTTCTGCTTCACCCCCCTGACTTCACCTGCTCCTTCTCCTTCTTCTGCTTCTTATGATTCACCCTCCTAACTTCACCTTCTCCTTCTCCTTCTTCTGCTTCTTCTGATTCACCCTCCAGACTTCACCTTCTCCTTCTCCTTCTTCTACTTCGTCTGATTCACCCTCCAGACTTCACCTTCTCCTTCTCCTTCTTCTACTTCTTCTGATTCACCCTCCAGTCTTCATCTACTCCTTCTCCTTCTTCTGTTTCTTCTGCTTCACCCTCCAGACTTCACCTTCTCCTTCTCTTTCTTCTGCTTCTTCTGATTCACCCTCCAGACTTCATCTTCTCCTTCTCCTTCTTCTGATTCTTCTGATTCACCCTCCAGACTTCACCTTCTCCTTCTCCTTCTTCTGCTTCTTCTGATTCACCCTCCTGACTTCACCTTCTCCTTCTCCTTCTTCTACTTCTTCTGCTTCACCCTCCAGACTTCACCTTCTCCTTCTCCTTCTTCTACTTCTTCTGATTCACCCTCCAGACTTCACCTTCTCCTTCTCCTTCTTCTGCTTCTTCTGATTCACCCTCCAGACTTCACCTTCTACTTCTCCTTATTCTGCTTCTTCTGATTCACCCTCCAGACTTCACCTTCTCCTTCTCCTTCTTGTGCTTCTTCTGATTCACCCTCCAGACTTCACCTTTTCCTTCTCCTTCTTCTGCTTCTTCTGATTCACCCTCCAGACTTCACCTTCTCCTTCTCCTTCTTCTGCTTCTTCTGATTCACCCTCCAGACTTCACCTTCTCCTTCTCCTTCTTCTACTTCTTCTGATTCACCCTCCTGACTTCACCTTCTCCTTCTCTTTCTTCTGCTTCTTCTGATTCACCCTCCAGACTTCACCTTCTCCTTCTCCTTCTTCTACTTCTTCTGATTCACCCTCCAGACTTCACCTTCTCCTTCTCCTTCTTCTGCTTCTTCTGATTCACCCTCCAGACTTCACCTTCTCCTTCTCCTTCGTCTACTTCTTCTGATTCACCCTCCAGACTACACCTTCTCCTTCTCCTTCTTCTACTTCTTCTCATTCACCCTCCAGACTTCACCTTCTCCTTCTCCTTCTTCTCTTTCTTCTGATTCACCCTCCAGACTTCATCTTCTCCTTCTCCTTCTTCTACTTGTTCTGATTCACCCTCCAGACTTCACCTTCTCCTTCTCCTTCTTCTACTTCTTCTGATTCACCCTCCAGACTTCATCTTCTCCTTCTCCTTCTTCTGCTTCTTCTGATTCACCCTCCAGACTTCACCTTCTCCTTCTCCTTCTTCTGCTTCTTCTGATTCACCCTCCAGACTTCAACTTCTCCTTCTCCTTCTTCTACTTCTTCTGATTCACGCTCCAGACTTCACCTTCTTCTCCTTCTTCTACTTCTTCTGATTCACCCTCCAGTCTTCACCTTCTCCTTCTCCTTCTTCTGTTTCATCTGCTTCACCCTCCAGACTTCACCTTCTCCTTCTCCTTCTTCTGCTTCTTCTGCTTCACACTCCAGACTTCACCTTCTCCTTCTCCTTCTTCTGCTTCTTCTGCTGCGCCCTCCAGGCTTCACCTTCTCCTTCTCCTTCTTCTGCTTCTTCTGCTTCACCGTCCTGACTTCACCTTCTCCTTCTCCTTCTTCTACTTCTTCTGCTACACCCCCCTGACTTCACCTGCTCCTTCTCCTTCTTCTGCTTCTTCTGATTCACCCTCCTAAATTCACCTTCTCCTTCTCCTTCTTCTGCTTCTTCTGATTCACCCTCCTGACTTCACCTTCTCCTTCTCCTTCTTCTGCTTCTTCTGATTCACCCTCCAGACTTCACCTTCTCCTTCTCCTTCTTCTGCTTCTTCTGATTCACCCTCCAGACTTCACCTTCTCCTTCTCCTTCTTCTGCTTCTTCTGCTTCACCCTCCAGACTTCACCTTCTCCTTCTACTTCTTCTGCTTCTTCTGCTTCACCCTCCTGATTTCACCTTCTCCTTCTCCTTCTTCTACTTCTTCTGATTCCCCCTCCAGACTTCACCTACTCCTTCTCCTTCTTCTGCTTCTTCTGCTTCAACCTCCAGACTTCACCTTCTCCTTCTCCTTCTTCTGCTTCTTCTGCTTCGCCCTCCAGACTTCAACTTCTCCTTCTCCTTCCTCTGCTTCTTCTGCTTCACTCTCCTGACTTCACCTTCTCCTTCTCCTTCTTCTACTTCTTCTGATTCACCCTCCGGACTTCACCCTCTCCTTCTCCTTCTTCTGCTTCTTCTGCTTCACCCTCCAGACTTCACCTTCTCTTTCTCCTTCTTCTGCTTCTTCTGCTGCGCCCTCCAGACTTCACCTTCTCCTTCTCCTTCTTCTGCTTCTTCTGATTCACCCTCCAGACTTCACCTTCTCCTTCTCCTACTTCTACTTCTTCTGATCCACCCTCCTGACTTCACCTTCTCCTTCTCCTTCTTCTGCTTCTTCTGCTTCACCCTCCAGACTTCACCTTCTCCTTCTCCTTCTTCTGCTTCTTCTGCTTCACCCACCAGACTTCACCTTCTCCTTCTCCTTCTTCTGCTTCTTCTGCTTCACCCTCCTGACTTCACCTACTCCTTCTCCTTCTTCTGCTTCTTCTGCTTCACCCTCCAGACTTCACCTACTCCTTCTACTTCTTCTGCTTCTTCTGCTTCGCCCTCCAGACTTCACCTTCTCCTTCTCCTTCTTCTGCTTCTTCTGCTTCACTCTCCTGACTTCACCTTCTCCTTCTCCTTCTTCTACTTCTTCTGATTCACCCTCCAGACTTCACCCTCTCCTTCTCCTTCTTCTGCTTCTTCTGCTTCACCCTCCAGACTTCACCTTCTCTTTCTCCTTCTTCTGCTTCTTCTGCTGCGCCCTCCAGACTTCGTCTTCTCCTTCTCCTTCTTCTGCTTCTTCTGATTCACCCTCCAGACTTCACCTTCTCCTTCTCCTTCTTCTACTTCTTCTGATCCACCCTCCTGACTTCACCTTCTCCTTCTCCTTCTTCTGCTTCTTCTGCTTCACCCTCCAGACTTCCCCTTCTCCTTCTCCTTCTTCTGCTTCTTCTGCTTCACCCACCAGACTTCACCTTCTCCTTCTCCTTCTTCTGCTTCTTCTGCTTCACCCTCCTGACTTCACCTTATCCTTCTCCTTCTTCTACTTCTTCTGATTCACCCTCCAGACTTCACCTACTCCTTCTCCTTCTTCTGCTTCTTCTGCTTCGCCCTCCAGACTTCACCTTCTCCTTCTCCTTCTTCTGCTTCTTCTGCTTCACTCTCCTGACTTCACCTTCTCCTTCTCCTTCTTCTACTTCTTCTGATTCACCCTCCAGACTTCACCCTCTCCTTCTCCTTCTTCTGCTTCTTCTGCTTCACCCTCCAGACTTCACCATCTCCTTCTCCTTCTTCTGCTTCTTCTGCTTCACCGTCCTGACTTCACCTTCTCCTTCTCCTTCTTCTACTTCTTCTGCTTCACCCCCCTGACTTCACCTGCTCCTTCTCCTTCTTCTGATTCACCCTCCTAACTTCACCTTCTCCTTCTCCTTCTTCTGCTTCTTCTGATTCACCCTCCAGACTTCACCTTCTCCTTCTCCTTCTTCTACTTCGTCTGATTCTCCCTCCAGACTTCACCTTCTCCTTCTCCTTCTTCTACTTCTTCTGTTTCACCCTCCAGTCTTCACCTACTCCTTCTCCTTCTTCTGTTTCTTCTGCTTCACCCTCCAGACTTCACCTTCTCCTTCTCTTTCTTCTGCTTCTTCTGATTCACCCTCCAGACTTCATCTTCTCCTTCTCCTTCTTCTGATTCTTCTGATTCACCCTCCAGACTTCACCTTCTCCTTCTCCTTCTTCTGCTTCTTCTGATTCACCCTCCTGACTTCACCTTCTCCTTCTCCTTCTTCTACTTCTTCTGCTTCACCCTCCAGACTTCACCTTCTCCTTCTCCTTCTTCTACTTCTTCTGATTCACCCTCCAGACTTCACCCTCTCCTTCTCCTTCTTCTGCTTCTTCTGCTTTACCCTCCAGACTTCACCTTCTCTTTCTCCTTCTTCTGCTTCTTCTGCTGCGCCCTCCAGACTTCACCTTCTCCTTCTCCTTCTTCTGCTTCTTCTGATTCACCCTCCAGACTTCACCTTCTCCTTCTCCTTCTTCTACTTCTTCTGATCCACCCTCCTGACTTCACCTTCTCCTTCTCCTTCTTCTGCTTCTTCTGCTTCACCCTCCAGACTTCACCTTCTCCTTCTCCTTCTTCTGCTTCTTCTGCTTCACCCACCAGACTTCACCTTCTCCTTCTCCTTCTTCTGCTTCTTCTGCTTCACCCTCCTGACTTCACCTTATCCTTCTCCTTCTTCTACTTCTTCTGATTCACCCTCCAGACTTCACCTACTCCTTCTCCTTCTTCTGCTTCTTCTGCTTCACCCTCCAGACTTCACCTTCTCCTTCTCCTTCTTCTGCTTCTTCTGCTTCGCCCTCCAGACTTCACCTTCTCCTTCTCCTTCTTCTGCTTCTTCTGCTTCACTCTCCTGACTTCACCTTCTCCTTCTCCTTCTTCTACTTCTTCTGATTCACCCTCCAGACTTCACCCTCTCCTTCTCCTTCTTCTGCTTCTTCTGCTTCACCCTCCAGACTTCACCTTCTCCTTCTCCTTCTTCTGCTTCTTCTGCTTCGCCCTCCAGACTTCACCTTCTCCTTCTCCTTCTTCTGCTTCTTCTGCTTCACACTCCAGACTTCACCTTCTCCTTCTCCTTCTTCTGCTTCTTCTGCTGCGCCCTCCAGGCTTCACCTTCTCCTTCTCCTTCTTCTGCTTCTTCTGCTTCACCGTCCTGACTTCACCTTCTCCTTCTCCTTCTTCTACTTCTTCTGCTACACCCCCCTGACTTCACCTGCTCCTTCTCCTTCTTCTGCTTCTTCTGATTCACCCTCCTAAATTCACCTTCTCCTTCTCCTTCTTCTGCTTCTTCTGATTCACCCTCCTGACTTCTCCTTCTCCTTCTCCTTCTTCTGCTTCTTCTGATTCACCCTCCAGACTTCACCTTCTCCTTCTCCTTCTTCTGCTTCTTCTGATTCACCCTCCAGACTTCACCTTCTCCTTCTCCTTCTTCTGCTTCTTCTGCTTCACCCTCCAGACTTCCCCTTCTCCTTCTCCTTCTTCTGCTTCTTCTGCTTCACCCTCCTGACTTCACCTTCTCCTTCTCCTTCTTCTACTTCTTCTGATTCACCCTCCAGACTTCACCTACTCCTTCTCCTTCTTCTGCTTCTTCTGCTTCACCCTCCAGACTTCACCTTCTCCTTCTCCTTCTTCTGCTTCTTCTGCTTCGCCCTCCAGACTTCACCTTCTCCTTCTCCTTCTTCTACTTCTTCTGATTCACCCTCCAGACTTCACCCTCTCCTTCTCCTTCTTCTGCTTCTTCTGCTTCACCCTCCAGACTTCACCTTCTCTTTCTCCTTCTTCTGCTTCTTCTGCTGCGCCCTCCAGACTTCACCTACTCCTTCTCCTTCTTCTGCTTCTTCTGATTCACCCTCCAGACTTCACCTTCTCCTTCTCCTTCTTCTACGTCTTCTGATCCACCCTCCTGACTTCACCTTCTCCTTCTCCTTCTTCTGCTTCTTCTGCTTCACCCTCCAGACTTCACCTTCTCCTTCTCCTTCTTCTGCTTCTTCTGCTTCACCCACCAGACTTCACCTTCTCCTTCTCCTTCTTCTGCTTCTTCTGCTTCACCCTCCTGACTTCACCTTATCCTTCTCCTTCTTCTACTTCTTCTGATTCACCCTCCAGACTTCACCTACTCCTTCTCCTTCTTCTGCTTCTTCTGCTTCACCCTCCAGACTTCACCTTCTCCTTCTCCTTCTTCTGCTTCTTTTGCTTCGCCCTCCAGACTTCACCTTCTCCTTCTCCTTCTTCTGCTTCTTCTGCTTCACTCTCCTGACTTCACCTTCTCCTTCTCATTCTTCTACTTCTTCTGATTCACCCTCCAGACTTCACCCTCTCCTTCTCCTTCTTCTGCTTCTTCTGCTTCACCCTCCAGACTTCACCTTCTCCTTCTCCTTCTTCTGCTTCTTCTGCTTCACCGTCCTGACTTCACCTTCTCCTTCTCCTTCTTCTACTTCTTCTGCTTCACCCCCCTGACTTCACCTGCTCCTTCTCCTTCTTCTGCTTCTTATGATTCACCCTCCTAACTTCACCTTCTCCTTCTCCTTCTTCTGCTTCTTCTGATTCACCCTCCAGACTTCACCTTCTCCTTCTCCTTCTTCTACTTCGTCTGATTCACCCTCCAGACTTCACCTTCTCCTTCTCTTTCTTCTGCTTCTTCTGATTCACCCTCCAGACTTCATCTTCTCCTTCTCCTTCTTCTGATTCTTCTGATTCACCCTCCAGACTTCACCTTCTCCTTCTCCTTCTTCTGCTTCTTCTGATTCACCCTCCTGACTTCACCTTCTCCTTCTCCTTCTTCTACTTCTTCTGCTTCACCCTCCAGACTTCACCTTCTCCTTCTCCTTCTTCTACTTCTTCTGATTCACCCTCCAGACTTCACCTTCTCCTTCTCCTTCTTCTGCTTCTTCTGATTCACCCTCCAGACTTCACCTTCTACTTCTCCTTATTCTGCTTCTTCTGATTCACCCTCCAGACTTCACCTTCTCCTTCTCCTTCTTGTGCTTCTTCTGATTCACCCTCCAGACTTCACCTTTTCCTTCTCCTTCTTCTGCTTCTTCTGATTCACCCTCCAGACTTCACCTTCTCCTTCTCCTTCTTCTGCTTCTTCTGATTCACCCTCCAGACTTCACCTTCTCCTTCTCCTTCTTCTACTTCTTCTGATTCACCCTCCAGACTTCACCTTCTCCTTCTCTTTCTTCTGCTTCTTCTGATTCACCCTCCAGACTTCACCTTCTCCTTCTCCTTCTTCTACTTCTTCTGATTCACCCTCCAGACTTCACCTTCTCCTTCTCCTTCTTCTGCTTCTTCTGATTCACCCTCCAGACTTCACCTTCTCCTTCTCCTTCGTCTACTTCTTCTGATTCACCCTCCAGACTACACCTTCTCCTTCTCCTTCTTCTACTTCTTCTCATTCACCCTCCAGACTTCACCTTCTCCTTCTCCTTCTTCTCTTTCTTCTGATTCACCCTCCAGACTTCATCTTCTCCTTCTCCTTCTTCTACTTGTTCTGATTCACCCTCCAGACTTCACCTTCTCCTTCTCCTTCTTCTACTTCTTCTGATTCACCCTCCAGACTTCATCTTCTCCTTCTCCTTCTTCTACTTGTTCTGATTCACCCTCCAGACTTCACCTTCTCCTTCTCCTTCTTCTACTTCTTCTGATTCACCCTCCAGACTTCATCTTCTCCTTCTCCTTCTTCTGCTTCTTCTGATTCACCCTCCAGACTTCACCTTCTCCTTCTCCTTCTTCTGCTTCTTCTGATTCACCCTCCAGACTTCAACTTCTCCTTCTCCTTCTTCTACTTCTTCTGATTCACGCTCCAGACTTCACCTTCTTCTCCTTCTTCTACTTCTTCTGATTCACCCTCCAGTCTTCACCTTCTCCTTCTCCTTCTTCTGTTTCATCTGCTTCACCCTCCAGACTTCACCTTCTCCTTCTCCTTCTTCTGCTTCTTCTGCTTCACACTCCAGACTTCACCTTCTCCTTCTCCTTCTTCTGCTTCTTCTGCTGCGCCCTCCAGGCTTCACCTTCTCCTTCTCCTTCTTCTGCTTCTTCTGCTTCACCGTCCTGACTTCACCTTCTCCTTCTCCTTCTTCTACTTCTTCTGCTACACCCCCCTGACTTCACCTGCTCCTTCTCCTTCTTCTGCTTCTTCTGATTCACCCTCCTAAATTCACCTTCTCCTTCTCCTTCTTCTGCTTCTTCTGATTCACCCTCCTGACTTCACCTTCTCCTTCTCCTTCTTCTGCTTCTTCTGATTCACCCTCCAGACTTCACCTTCTCCTTCTCCTTCTTCTGCTTCTTCTGATTCACCCTCCAGACTTCACCTTCTCCTTCTCCTTCTTCTGCTTCTTCTGCTTCACCCTCCAGACTTCACCTTCTCCTTCTCCTTCTTCTGCTTCTTCTGCTTCACCCTCCTGACTTCACCTTCTCCTTCTCCTTCTTCTACTTCTTCTGATTCCCCCTCCAGACTTCACCTACTCCTTCTCCTTCTTCTGCTTCTTCTGCTTCAACCTCCAGACTTCACCTTCTCCTTCTCCTTCTTCTGCTTCTTCTGCTTCGCCCTCCAGACTTCAACTTCTCCTTCTCCTTCCTCTGCTTCTTCTGCTTCACTCTCCTGACTTCACCTTCTCCTTCTCCTTCTTCTACTTCTTCTGATTCACCCTCCAGACTTCACCCTCTCCTTCTCCTTCTTCTGCTTCTTCTGCTTCACCCTCCAGACTTCACCTTCTCTTTCTCCTTCTTCTGCTTCTTCTGCTGCGCCCTCCAGACTTCACCTTCTCCTTCTCCTTCTTCTGCTTCTTCTGATTCACCCTCCAGACTTCACCTTCTCCTTCTCCTTCTTCTACTTCTTCTGATCCACCCTCCTGACTTCACCTTCTCCTTCTCCTTCTTCTGCTTCTTCTGCTTCACCCTCCAGACTTCACCTTCTCCTTCTCCTTCTTCTGCTTCTTCTGCTTCACCCACCAGACTTCACCTTCTCCTTCTCCTTCTTCTGCTTCTTCTGCTTCACCCTCCTGACTTCACCTACTCCTTCTCCTTCTTCTGCTTCTTCTGCTTCACCCTCCAGACTTCACCTACTCCTTCTACTTCTTCTGCTTCTTCTGCTTCGCCCTCCAGACTTCACCTTCTCCTTCTCCTTCTTCTGCTTCTTCTGCTTCACTCTCCTGACTTCACCTTCTCCTTCTCCTTCTTCTACTTCTTCTGATTCACCCTCCAGACTTCACCCTCTCCTTCTCCTTCTTCTGCTTCTTCTGCTTCACCCTCCAGACTTCACCTTCTCTTTCTCCTTCTTCTGCTTCTTCTGCTGCGCCCTCCAGACTTCGTCTTCTCCTTCTCCTTCTTCTGCTTCTTCTGATTCACCCTCCAGACTTCACCTTCTCCTTCTCCTTCTTCTACTTCTTCTGATCCACCCTCCTGACTTCACCTTCTCCTTCTCCTTCTTCTGCTTCTTCTGCTTCACCCTCCAGACTTCACCTTCTCCTTCTCCTTCTTCTGCTTCTTCTGCTTCACCCACCAGACTTCACCTTCTCCTTCTCCTTCTTCCGCTTCTTCTGCTTCACCCTCCTGACTTCACCTTATCCTTCTCCTTCTTCTACTTCTTCTGATTCACCCTCCAGACTTCACCTACTCCTTCTCCTTCTTCTGCTTCTTCTGCTTCACCCTCCAGACTTCACCTTCTCCTTCTCCTTCTTCTGCTTCTTCTGCTTCGCCCTCCAGACTTCACCTTCTCCTTCTCCTTCTTCTGCTTCTTCTGCTTCACTCTCCTGACTTCACCTTCTCCTTCTCCTTCTTCTACTTCTTCTGATTCACCCTCCAGACTTCACCCTCTCCTTCTCCTTCTTCTGCTTCTTCTGCTTCACCCTCCAGACTTCACCATCTCCTTCTCCTTCTTCTGCTTCTTCTGCTTCACCGTCCTGACTTCACCTTCTCCTTCTCCTTCTTCTACTTCTTCTGCTTCACCCCCCTGACTTCACCTGCTCCTTCTCCTTCTTCTGATTCACCCTCCTAACTTCACCTTCTCCTTCTCCTTCTTCTGCTTCTTCTGATTCACCCTCCAGACTTCACCTTCTCCTTCTCCTTCTTCTACTTCGTCTGATTCTCCCTCCAGACTTCACCTTCTCCTTCTCCTTCTTCTACTTCTTCTGTTTCACCCTCCAGTCTTCACCTACTCCTTCTCCTTCTTCTGTTTCTTCTGCTTCACCCTCCAGACTTCACCTTCTCCTTCTCTTTCTTCTGCTTCTTCTGATTCACCCTCCAGACTTCATCTTCTCCTTCTCCTTCTTCTGATTCTTCTGATTCACCCTCCAGACTTCACCTTCTCCTTCTCCTTCTTCTGCTTCTTCTGATTCACCCTCCTGACTTCACCTTCTCCTTCTCCTTCTTCTACTTCTTCTGCTTCACCCTCCAGACTTCACCTTCTCCTTCTCCTTCTTCTACTTCTTCTGATTCACCCTCCAGACTTCACCCTCTCCTTCTCCTTCTTCTGCTTCTTCTGCTTCACCCTCCAGACTTCACCTTCTCTTTCTCCTTCTTCTGCTTCTTCTGCTGCGCCCTCCAGACTTCACCTTCTCCTTCTCCTTCTTCTGCTTCTTCTGATTCACCCTCCAGACTTCACCTTCTCCTTCTCCTTCTTCTACTTCTTCTGATCCACCCTCCTGACTTCACCTTCTCCTTCTCCTTCTTCTGCTTCTTCTGCTTCACCCTCCAGACTTCACCTTCTCCTTCTCCTTCTTCTGCTTCTTCTGCTTCACCCACCAGACTTCACCTTCTCCTTCTCCTTCTTCTGCTTCTTCTGCTTCACCCTCCTGACTTCACCTTATCCTTCTCCTTCTTCTACTTCTTCTGATTCACCCTCCAGACTTCACCTACTCCTTCTCCTTCTTCTGCTTCTTCTGCTTCACCCTCCAGACTTCACCTTCTCCTTCTCCTTCTTCTGCTTCTTCTGCTTCGCCCTCCAGACTTCACCTTCTCCTTCTCCTTCTTCTGCTTCTTCTGCTTCACTCTCCTGACTTCACCTTCTCCTTCTCCTTCTTCTACTTCTTCTGATTCACCCTCCAGACTTCACCCTCTCCTTCTCCTTCTTCTGCTTCTTCTGCTTCACCCTCCAGACTTCACCTTCTCCTTCTCCTTCTTCTGCTTCTTCTGCTTCACCGTCCTGACTTCACCTTCTCCTTCTCCTTCTTCTACTTCTTCTGCTTCACCCCCCTGACTTCACCTGCTCCTTCTCCTTCTTCTGCTTCTTCTGATTCACCCTCCTAACTTCACCTTCTCCTTCTCCTTCTTCTGCTTCTTCTGATTCACCCTCCAGACTTCACCTTCTCCTTCTCCTTCTTCTACTTCGTCTGATTCACCCTCCAGACTTCACCTTCTCCTTCTCCTTCTTCTACTTCTTCTGATTCACCCTCCAGTCTTCACCTACTCCTTCTCCTTCTTCTGTTTATTCTCCTTCACCCTCCAGACTTCACCTTCTCCTTCTCTTTCTTCTGCTTCTTCTGATTCACCCTCCAGACTTCATCTTCTCCTTCTCCTTCTTCTGATTCTTCTGATTCACCCTCCAGACTTCACCTTCTCCTTCTCCTTCTTCTGCTTCTTCTGATTCACCCTCCTGACTTCACCTTCTCCTTCTCCTTCTTCTACTTCTTCTGCTTCACCCTCCAGACTTCACCTTCTCCTTCTCCTTCTTCTACTTCTTCTGATTCACCCTCCAGACTTCACCTTCTCCTTCTCCTTCTTCTGCTTCTTCTGATTCACCCTCCAGACTTCACCTTCTCCTTCTCCTTATTCTGCTTCTTCTGATTCACCCTCCAGACTTCACCCTCTCCTTCTCCTTCTTCTGCTTCTTCTGCTTCACCCTCCAGACTTCACCTTCTCCTTCTCCTTCTTCTGCTTCTTCTGCTTCACTCTCCTGACTTCACCTTCTCCTTCTCATTCTTCTACTTCTTCTGATTCACCCTCCAGACTTCACCCTCTCCTTCTCCTTCTTCTGCTTCTTCTGCTTCACCCTCCAGACTTCACCTTCTCCTTCTCCTTCTTCTGCTTCTTCTGCTTCACCGTCCTGACTTCACCTTCTCCTTCTCCTTCTTCTACTTCTTCTGCTTCACCCCCCTGACTTCACCTGCTCCTTCTCCTTCTTCTGCTTCTTATGATTCACCCTCCTAACTTCACCTTCTCCTTCTCCTTCTTCTGCTTCTTCTGATTCACCCTCCAGACTTCACCTTCTCCTTCTCCTTCTTCTACTTCGTCTGATTCACCCTCCAGACTTCACCTTCTCCTTCTCTTTCTTCTGCTTCTTCTGATTCACCCTCCAGACTTCATCTTCTCCTTCTCCTTCTTCTGATTCTTCTGATTCACCCTCCAGACTTCACCTTCTCCTTCTCCTTCTTCTGCTTCTTCTGATTCACCCTCCTGACTTCACCTTCTCCTTCTCCTTCTTCTACTTCTTCTGCTTCACCCTCCAGACTTCACCTTCTCCTTCTCCTTCTTCTACTTCTTCTGATTCACCCTCCAGACTTCACCTTCTCCTTCTCCTTCTTCTGCTTCTTCTGATTCACCCTCCAGACTTCACCTTCTACTTCTCCTTATTCTGCTTCTTCTGATTCACCCTCCAGACTTCACCTTCTCCTTCTCCTTCTTGTGCTTCTTCTGATTCACCCTCCAGACTTCACCTTTTCCTTCTCCTTCTTCTGCTTCTTCTGATTCACCCTCCAGACTTCACCTTCTCCTTCTCCTTCTTCTGCTTCTTCTGATTCACCCTCCAGACTTCACCTTCTCCTTCTCCTTCTTCTACTTCTTCTGATTCACCCTCCAGACTTCACCTTCTCCTTCTCTTTCTTCTGCTTCTTCTGATTCACCCTCCAGACTTCACCTTCTCCTTCTCCTTCTTCTACTTCTTCTGATTCACCCTCCAGACTTCACCTTCTCCTTCTCCTTCTTCTGCTTCTTCTGATTCACCCTCCAGACTTCACCTTCTCCTTCTCCTTCGTCTACTTCTTCTGATTCACCCTCCAGACTACACCTTCTCCTTCTCCTTCTTCTACTTCTTCTCATTCACCCTCCAGACTTCACCTTCTCCTTCTCCTTCTTCTCTTTCTTCTGATTCACCCTCCAGACTTCATCTTCTCCTTCTCCTTCTTCTACTTCTTCTGATTCACGCTCCAGACTTCACCTTCTTCTCCTTCTTCTACTTCTTCTGATTCACCCTCCAGTCTTCACCTTCTCCTTCTCCTTCTTCTGTATCATCTGCTTCACCCTCCAGACTTCACCTTCTCCTTCTCCTTCTTCTGCTTCTTCTGCTTCACACTCCAGACTTCACCTTCTCCTTCTCCTTCTTCTGCTTCTTCTGCTGCGCCCTCCAGGCTTCACCTTCTCCTTCTCCTTCTTCTGCTTCTTCTGCTTCACCGTCCTGACTTCACCTTCTCCTTCTCCTTCTTCTACTTCTTCTGCTACACCCCCTGACTTCACCTACTCCTTCTCCTTCTTCTGCTTCTTCTGATTCACCCTCCTAAATTCACCTTCTCCTTCTCCTTCTTCTGCTTCTTCTGATTCACCCTCCTGACTTCACCTTCTCCTTCTCCTTCTTCTGCTTCTTCTGATTCACCCTCCAGACTTCACCTTCTCCTTCTCCTTCTTCTGCTTCTTCTGATTCACCCTCCAGACTTCACCTTCTCCTTCTCCTTCTTCTGCTTCTTCTGCTTCACCCTCCAGACTTCACCTTCTCCTTCTCCTTCTTCTGCTTCTTCTGCTTCACCCTCCTGACTTCACCTTCTCCTTCTCCTTCTTCTACTTCTTCTGATTCCCCCTCCAGACTTCACCTACTCCTTCTCCTTCTTCTGCTTCTTCTGCTTCAACCTCCAGACTTCACCTTCTCCTTCTCCTTCTTCTGCTTCTTCTGCTTCGCCCTCCAGACTTCAACTTCTCCTTCTCCTTCCTCTGCTTCTTCTGCTTCACTCTCCTGACTTCACCTTCTCCTTCTCCTTCTTCTACTTCTTCTGATTCACCCTCCAGACTTCACCCTCTCCTTCTCCTTCTTCTGCTTCTTCTGCTTCACCCTCCAGACTTCACCTTCTCTTTCTCCTTCTTCTGCTTCTTCTGCTGCGCCCTCCAGACTTCACCTTCTCCTTCTCCTTCTTCTGCTTCTTCTGATTCACCCTCCAGACTTCACCTTCTCCTTCTCCTTCTTCTACTTCTTCTGATCCACCCTCCTGACTTCACCTTCTCCTTCTCCTTCTTCTGCTTCTTCTGCTTCACCCTCCAGACTTCACCTTCTCCTTCTCCTTCTTCTGCTTCTTCTGCTTCACCCACCAGACTTCACCTTCTCCTTCTCCTTCTTCTGCTTCTTCTGCTTCACCCTCCTGACTTCACCTACTCCTTCTCCTTCTTCTGCTTCTTCTGCTTCACCCTCCGGACTTCACCTACTCCTTCTACTTCTTCTGCTTCTTCTGCTTCGCCCTCCAGACTTCACCTTCTCCTTCTCCTTCTTCTGCTTCTTCTGCTTCACTCTCCTGACTTCACCTTCTCCTTCTCCTTCTTCTACTTCTTCTGATTCACCCTCCAGACTTCACCCTCTCCTTCTCCTTCTTCTGCTTCTTCTGCTTCACCCTCCAGACTTCACCTTCTCTTTCTCCTTCTTCTGCTTCTTCTGCTGCGCCCTCCAGACTTCGTCTTCTCCTTCTCCTTCTTCTACTTCTTCTGATTCACCCTCCAGACTTCACCTTCTCCTTCTCCTTCTTCTACTTCTTCTGATCCACCCTCCTGACTTCACCTTCTCCTTCTCCTTCTTCTGCTTCTTCTGCTTCACCCTCCAGACTTCACCTTCTCCTTCTCCTTCTTCTGCTTCTTCTGCTTCACCCACCAGACTTCACCTTCTCCTTCTCCTTCTTCTGCTTCTTCTGCTTCACCCTCCTGACTTCACCTTATCCTTCTCCTTCTTCTACTTCTTCTGATTCACCCTCCAGACTTCACCTACTCCTTCTCCTTCTTCTGCTTCTTCTGCTTCACCCTCCAGACTTCACCTTCTCCTTCTCCTTCTTCTGCTTCTTCTGCTTCGCCCTCCAGACTTCACCTTCTCCTTCTCCTTCTTCTGCTTCTTCTGCTTCACTCTCCTGACTTCACCTTCTCCTTCTCCTTCTTCTACTTCTTCTGATTCACCCTCCAGACTTCACCCTCTCCTTCTCCTTCTTCTGCTTCTTCTGCTTCACCCTCCAGACTTCACCATCTCCTTCTCCTTCTTCTGCTTCTTCTGCTTCACCGTCCTGACTTCACCTTCTCCTTCTCCTTCTTCTACTTCTTCTGCTTCACCCCCCTGACTTCACCTGCTCCTTCTCCTTCTTCTGATTCACCCTCCTAACTTCACCTTCTCCTTCTCCTTCTTCTGCTTCTTCTGATTCACCCTCCAGACTTCACCTTCTCCTTCTCCTTCTTCTACTTCGTCTGATTCTCCCTCCAGACTTCACCTTCTCCTTCTCCTTCTTCTACTTCTTCTGTTTCACCCTCCAGTCTTCACCTACTCCTTCTCCTTCTTCTGTTTCTTCTGCTTCACCCTCCAGACTTCACCTTCTCCTTCTCTTTCTTCTGCTTCTTCTGATTCACCCTCCAGACTTCATCTTCTCCTTCTCCTTCTTCTGATTCTTCTGATTCACCCTCCAGACTTCACCTTCTCCTTCTCCTTCTTCTGCTTCTTCTGATTCACCCTCCTGACTTCACCTTCTCCTTCTCCTTCTTCTACTTCTTCTGCTTCACCCTCCAGACTTCACCTTCTCCTTCTCCTTCTTCTACTTCTTCTGATTCACCCTCCAGACTTCACCCTCTCCTTCTCCTTCTTCTGCTTCTTCTGCTTCACCCTCCAGACTTCACCTTCTCTTTCTCCTTCTTCTGCTTCTTCTGCTGCGCCCTCCAGACTTCACCTTCTCCTTCTCCTTCTTCTGCTTCTTCTGATTCACCCTCCAGACTTCACCTTCTCCTTCTCCTTCTTCTACTTCTTCTGATCCACCCTCCTGACTTCACCTTCTCCTTCTCCTTCTTCTGCTTCTTCTGCTTCACCCTCCAGACTTCACCTTCTCCTTCTCCTTCTTCTGCTTCTTCTGCTTCACCCACCAGACTTCACCTTCTCCTTCTCCTTCTTCTGCTTCTTCTGCTTCACCCTCCTGACTTCACCTTATCCTTCTCCTTCTTCTACTTCTTCTGATTCACCCTCCAGACTTCACCTACTCCTTCTCCTTCTTCTGCTTCTTCTGCTTCACCCTCCAGACTTCACCTTCTCCTTCTCCTTCTTCTGCTTCTTCTGCTTCGCCCTCCAGACTTCACCTTCTCCTTCTCCTTCTTCTGCTTCTTCTGCTTCACTCTCCTGACTTCACCTTCTCCTTCTCCTTCTTCTACTTCTTCTGATTCACCCTCCAGACTTCACCCTCTCCTTCTCCTTCTTCTGCTTCTTCTGCTTGACCCTCCAGACTTCACCTTCTCCTTCTCCTTCTTCTGCTTCTTCTGCTTCACCGTCCTGACTTCACCTTCTCCTTCTCCTTCTTCTACTTCTTCTGCTTCACCCCCCTGACTTCACCTGCTCCTTCTCCTTCTTCTGCTTCTTCTGATTCACCCTCCTAACTTCACCTTCTCCTTCTCCTTCTTCTGCTTCTTCTGATTCACCCTCCAGACTTCACCTTCTCCTTCTCCTTCTTCTACTTCGTCTGATTCACCCTCCAGACTTCACCTTCTCCTTCTCCTTCTTCTACTTCTTCTGATTCACCCTCCAGTCTTCACCTACTCCTTCTCCTTCTTCTGTTTATTCTCCTTCACCCTCCAGACTTCACCTTCTCCTTCTCTTTCTTCTGCTTCTTCTGATTCACCCTCCAGACTTCATCTTCTCCTTCTCCTTCTTCTGATTCTTCTGATTCACCCTCCAGACTTCACCTTCTCCTTCTCCTTCTTCTGCTTCTTCTGATTCACCCTCCTGACTTCACCTTCTCCTTCTCCTTCTTCTACTTCTTCTGCTTCACCCTCCAGACTTCACCTTCTCCTTCTCCTTCTTCTACTTCTTCTGATTCACCCTCCAGACTTCACCTTCTCCTTCTCCTTCTTCTGCTTCTTCTGATTCACCCTCCAGACTTCACCTTCTCCTTCTCCTTATTCTGCTTCTTCTGATTCACCCTCCAGACTTCACCTTCTCCTTCTCCTTCTTCTGCTTCTTCTGATTCACCCTCCAGACTTCACCTTTTCCTTCTCCTTCTTCTGCTTCTTCTGATTCACCCTCCAGACTTCACCTTCTCCTTCTCCTTCTTCTGCTTCTTCTGATTCACCCTCCAGACTTCACCTTCTCCTTCTCCTTCTTCTACTTCTTCTGATTCACCCTCCAGACTTCACCTTCTCCTTCTCTTTCTTCTGCTTCTTCTGATTCACCCTCCAGACTTCATCTTCTCCTTCTCCTTCTTCTGCTTCTTCTGCTTCACCCTCCAGAATTCACCTTCTCCTTCTCCTTCTTCTGCTTCTTCTGCTTCAACCTCCTGACTTCATCTTCTCCTTCTCCTTCTTCTACTTCTTCTGATTCACCCTCCTGACTTAACCTTCTCCTTCTCCTTCTTCTACTTCTTCTGCTTCACCCTCCAGACTTCACCTTCTCCTTCTCCTTCTTCTACTTCTTCTGATTCACCCTCCAGACTTCACCTTCTCCTTCTCCTTCTTCTACTTCTTCTGATTCACCCTCCAGACTTCACCTTCTCCTTCTCCTTCTTCTACTTCTTCTGATTCATCCTCCAGACTTCACCTTCTCCTTCTCCTTCTTCTGCTTCTTCTGATTCACCCTCCAGACTTCACCTTCTCCTTCTCCTTATTCTGCTTCTTCTGATTCACCCTCCAGACTTCACCTTCTCCTTCTCCTTCTTCTGCTTCTTCTGATACACCCTCCAGACTTCACCTTCTCCTTCTCCTTCTTCTGCTTCTTCTGATTCACCATCCAGACTTCACCTTCTCCTTCTCCTTCTTCTACTTCTTCTGATTCACCCTCCAGACTTCATCTTCTCCTTCTCCTTCTTCTGCTTCTTCTGATTCACCCTCCAGACTTCACCTTCTCCTTCTCCTTCGTCTACTTCTTCTGATTCACCCTCCAGACTACACCTTCTCCTTCTCCTTCTTCTACTTCTTCTGATTCACCCTCCAGACTTCACCTTCTCCTTCTCCTTCTTCTGTTTCTTCTGATTCACCCTCCAGACTTCACCTTCTCCTTCTCCTTCTTCTACTTCTTCTGATTCACCCTCCAGACTTCACCTTCTCCTTCTCCTTCTTCTACTTCTTCTGATTCACCCTCCAGACTTCATCTTCTCCTTCTCCTTCTTCTGCATCTTCTGATTCACCCTCCAGACTTCACCTTCTCCTTCTCCTTCTTCTGCTTCTTCTGATTCACCCTCCAGACTTCACCTTCTCCTTCTCCTTCTTCTACTTCTTCTGATTCACCCTCCAGACATCACCTTCTCCTTCTCCTTCTTCTACTTCTTCTGATTCACCCTCCAGTCTTCACATTCTCCTTCTCCTTCTTCTGTTTCTTCTGCTTCAGCCTCCAGACTTCACCTTCTCCTTCTCTTTCTTCTGATTCTTCTGATTCACCCTCCAGACTTCACCTTCTCCTTTTCCTTCTTCTGATTCTTCTGATTCACCCTCCAGACTTCACCTTCTCCTTCTCCTTCTTCTGCTTCTTCTGATTCACCCTCCTGGCTTCACCTTCTCCTTCTCCTTCTTCTACTTCTTCTGATTCACCCTCCTGACTTCACCTTCTCCTTCTCCTTCTTCTGCTTCACCCTCCAGACTTCACCTTCTCCTTCTCCTTCTTCTACCTCTTCTGATTCACCCTCCAGACTTCACCTTCTCCTTCTCCTTCTTCTGCTTCTTCTGATTCACCCTCCAGACTTCACCTTCTCCTTCTCCTTATTCTGCTTCTTCTGATTCACCCTCCAGACTTCACCTTCTCCTTCTCGTTATTCTGCTTCTTCTGATTCAACCTCCAGACTTCACCTTCTCCTTCTCCTTCTTCTGCTTCTTCTGATTCACCCTCCAGACTTCACCTTCTCCTTCTCCTTCTTCTGTTTCTTCTGATTCGCCCTCCAGACTTCACCTTCTCCTTCTCCTTCTTCTGCTTCTTCTGATTCACCCTCCTGACTTCACCTTCTCCTTCTCCTTCTTCTACTTCTTCTGATTCACCCTCCTGACTTCACCTTCTCCTTCTCCTTCTTCTCCTTCTTCTGATTCACCCTCCAGCCTTCACCTTCTCCTTCTCCTTCTTCTGCTTCTTCTGATTCACCCTCCAGACTTCACCTTCTCATTCTCCTTCTTCTGCTTCTTCTGCTGCGCCCTCCAGACTTCACCTTCTCCTTCTCCTTCTTCTGCTTCTTCTGCTTCACACTCCAGACTTCACCTTCTACTTCTCCTTCTTCTGCTTCTTCTGCTGCGCCCTCCAGGCTTCACCTTCTCCTTCTCCTTCTTCTGCTTCTTCTGCTTCACCGTCCTGACTTCACCTTCTCCTTCTCCTTCTTCTACTTCTTCTGCTACACCCCCCTGACTTCACCTGCTCCTTCTCCTTCTTCTGCTTCTTCTGATTCACCCTCCTAAATTCACCTTCTCCTTCTCCTTCTTCTGCTTCTTCTGATTCACCCTCCTGGCTTCACCTTCTCCATCTCCTTCTTCTGCTTCTTCTGATTCACCCTCCAGACTTCACCTTCTCCTTCTCCTTCTTCTGCTTCTTCTGATTCACCCTCCAGACTTCACCTTCTCCTTCTCCTTCTTCTGCTTCTTCTGCTTCACCCTCCAGACTTCACCTTCTCCTTCTCCTTCTTCTGCTTCTTCTGCTTCACCCTCCTGACTTCACCTTCTCCTTCTCCTTCTTCTACTTCTTCTGATTCACCCTCCAGACTTCACCTACTCCTTCTCCTTCTTCTGCTTCTTCTGCTTCACCCTCCAGACTTCACCTTCTCCTTCTCCTTCTTCTGCTTCTTCTGCTTCGCCCTCCAGACTTCACCTTCTCCTTCTCCTTCTTCTGCTTCTTCTGCTTCACTCTCCTGACTTCACCTACTCCTTCTCCTTCTTCTACTTCTTCTGATTCACCCTCCAGACTTCACCCTCTCCTTCTCCTTCTTCTGCTTCTTCTGCTTCACCCTCCAGTCTTCACCTTCTCTTTCTCCTTCTTCTGCTTCTTCTGCTGCGCCCTCCAGACTTCACCTTCTCCTTCTCCTTCTTCTGCTTCTTCTGATTCACCCTCCAGACTTCACCTTCTCCTTCTCCTTCTTCTACTTCTTCTGATCCACCCTCCTGACTTCACCTTCTCCTTCTCCTTCTTCTGCTTCTTCTGCTTCACCCTCCAGACTTCACCTTCTCCTTCTCCTTCTTCTGCTTCTTCTGCTTCACCCACCAGACTTCACCTTCTCCTTCTCCTTCTTCTGCTTCTTCTGCTTCACCCTCCTGACTTCACCTTCTCCTTCTCCTTCTTCTACCTCTTCTGATTCACCCTCCAGACTTCACCTTCTCCTTCTCCTTCTTCTGCTTCTTCTGATTCACCCTCCAGACTTCACCTTCTCCTTCTCCTTATTCTGCTTCTTCTGATTCACCCTCCAGACTTCACCTTCTCCTTCTCGTTATTCTGCTTCTTCTGATTCAACCTCCAGACTTCACCTTCTCCTTCTCCTTCTTCTGCTTCTTCTGATTCACCCTCCAGACTGCACCTTCTCCTTCTCCTTCTTCTACTTCTTCTGATACACCCTCCTGACTTCACCTTCTCCTTCTCCTTCTTCTGCTTCTTCTGATTCACCCTCCTGGCTTCACCTTCTCCTTCTCCTTCTTCTACTTCTTCTGATTCACCCTCCTGACTTCACCTTCTCCTTCTCCTTCTTCTCCTTCTTCTGCTTCACCCTCCAGACTTCACCTTCTCCTTCTCCTTCTTCTACCTCTTCTGATTCACCCTCCAGACTTCACCTTCTCCTTCTCCTTCTTCTGCTTCTTCTGATTCACCCTCCAGACTTCACCTTCTCCTTCTCCTTATTCTGCTTCTTCTGATTCACCCTCCAGACTTCACCTTCTCCTTCTCGTTATTCTGCTTCTTCTGATTCAACCTCCAGACTTCACCTTCTCCTTCTCCTTCTTCTGCTTCTTCTGATTCACCCTCCAGACTTCACCTTCTCCTTCTCCTTCTTCTGTTTCTTCTGATTCGCCCTCCAGACTTCACCTTCTCCTTCTCCTTCTTCTGCTTCTTCTGATTCACCCTCCTGACTTCACCTTCTCCTTCTCCTTCTTCTACTTCTTCTGATTCACCCTCCAGACTTCACCTTCTCCTTCTCCTTCTTCTTCTTCTTCTGATTCACCCTCCAGACTTCACCTTCTCATTCTCCTTCTTCTGCTTCTTCTGCTGCGCCCTCCAGACTTCACCTTCTCCTTCTCCTTCTTCTGCTTCTTCTGCTTCACACTCCAGACTTCACCTTCTCCTTCTCCTTCTTCTGCTTCTTCTGCTGCGCCCTCCAGGCTTCACCTTCTCCTTCTCCTTCTTCTGCTTCACCGTCCTGACTTCACCTTCTCCTTCTCCTTCTTCTACTTCTTCTGCTACACCCCCCTGACTTCACCTGCTCCTTCTCCTTCTTCTGCTTCTTCTGATTCACCCTCCTAAATTCACCTTCTCCTTCTCCTTCTTCTGCTTCTTCTGATTCATCCTCCAGACTTCACCTTCTCCTTCTCCTTCTTCTGCTTCTTCTGCTTCACCCTCCTGACTTCACCTACTCCTTCTCCTTCTTCTGCTTCTTCTGCTTCACCCTCCAGACTTCACCTACTCCTTCTACTTCTTCTGCTTCTTCTGCTTCGCCCTCCAGACTTCACCTTCTACTTCTCCTTCTTCTGCTTCTTCTGCTTCACTCTCCTGACTTCACCTTCTCCTTCTCCTTCTTCTACTTCTTCTGATTCCCCCTCCAGACTTCACCTACTCCTTCTCCTTCTTCTGCTTCTTCTGCTTCACCCTCCAGACTTCACCTTCTCCTTCTCCTTCTTCTGCTTCTTCTGCTTCGCCCTCCAGACTTCACCTTCTCCTTCTCCTTCTTCTGCTTCTTCTGCTTCACTCTCCTGACTTCACCTTCTCCTTCTCCTTCTTCTACTTCTTCTGATTCACCCTCCAGACTTCACCCTCTCCTTCTCCTTCTTCTGCTTCTTCTGCTTCACCCTCCAGACTTCACCTTCTCCTTCTCCTTCTTCTGCTTCTTCTGCTTCACCGTCCTGACTTCACCTTCTCCTTCTCCTTCTTCTACTTCTTCTGCTTCACCCCCCTGACTTCACCTGCTCCTTCTCCTTCTTCTGCTTCTTCTGATTCACCCTCCTAACTTCACCTTCTCCTTCTCCTTCTTCTGCTTCTTCTGATTCACCCTCCAGACTTCACCTTCTCCTTCTCCTTCTTCTACTTCGTCTGATTCACCCTCCAGACTTCACCTTCTCCTTCTCCTTCTTCTACTTCTTCTGATTCACCCTCCAGTCTTCACCTACTCCTTCTCCTTCTTCTGTTTATTCTCCTTCACCCTCCAGACTTCACCTTCTCCTTCTCTTTCTTCTGCTTCTTCTGATTCACCCTCCAGACTTCATCTTCTCCTTCTCCTTCTTCTGATTCTTCTGATACACCCTCCAGACTTCACCTTCTCCTTCTCCTTCTTCTGCTTCTTCTGATTCACCCTCCTGACTTCACCTTCTCCTTCTCCTTCTTCTACTTCTTCTGCTTCACCCTCCAGACTTCACCTTCTCCTTCTCCTTCTTCTACTTCTTCTGATTCACCCTCCAGACTTCACCTTCTCCTTCTCCTTCTTCTGCTTCTTCTGATTCACCCTCCAGACTTCACCTTCTCCTTCTCCTTATTCTGCTTCTTCTGATTCACCCTCCAGACTTCACCTTCTCCTTCTCCTTCTTCTGCTTCTTCTGATTCACCCTCCAGACTTCACCTTTTACTTCTCCTTCTTCTGCTTCTTCTGATTCACCCTCCAGACTTCACCTTCTCCTTCTACTTCTTCTGCTTCTTCTGATTCACCCTCCAGACTTCACCTTCTCCTTCTCCTTCTTCTACTTCTTCTGATTCACCCTCCAGACTTCACCTTCTCCTTCTCTTTCTTCTGCTTCTTCTGATTCACCCTCCAGACTTCATCTTCTCCTTCTCCTTCTTCTGCTTCTTCTGCTTCACCCTCCAGAATTCACCTTCTCCTTCTCCTTCTTCTGCTTCTTCTGCTTCACCCTCCTGACTTCACCTTCTCCTTCTCCTTCTTCTACTTCTTCTGATTCACCCTCCTGACTTCACCTTCTCCTTCTCGTTCTTCTACTTCTTCTGCTTCACCCTCCAGACTTCACCTTCTCCTTCTCCTTCTTCTACTTCTTCTGATTCACCCTCCAGACTTCACCTTCTCCTTCTCCTTCTTCTACTTCTTCTGATTCACCCTCCAGACTTCACCTTCTCCTTCTCCTTCTTCTACTTCTTCTGATTCATCCTCCAGACTTCACCTTCTCCTTCTCCTTCTTCTACTTCTTCTGATTCACCCTCCAGACTTCACCTTCTCCTTCTCCTTATTCTGCTTCTTCTGATTCACCCTCCAGACTTCACCTTCTCCTTCTCCTTCTTCTGCTTCTTCTGATTCACCCTCCAGACTTCACCTTCTCCTTCTCCTTCTTCTGCTTCTTCTGATTCACCCTCCAGACTTCACCTTCTCCTTCTCCTTCTTCTACTTCTTCTGATTCACCCTCCAGACTTCATCTTCTCCTTCTCCTTCTTCTGCTTCTTCTGATTCACCCTCCAGACTTCACCTTCTCCTTCTCCTTCGTCTACTTCTTCTGATTCACCCTCCAGACTACACCTTCTCCTTCTCCTTCTTCTACTTCTTCTGATTCACCCTCCAGACTTCACCTTCTCCTTCTCCTTCTTCTGTTTCTTCTGATTCACCCTCCAGACTTCACCTTCTCCTTCTCCTTCTTCTACTTCTTCTGATTCACCCTCCAGACTTCACCTTCTCCTTCTCCTTCTTCTACTTCTTCTGATTCACCCTCCAGACTTCATCTTCTCCTTCTCCTTCTTCTGCATCTTCTGATTCACCCTACAGACTTCACCTTCTCCTTCTCCTTCTTCTGCTTCTTCTGATTCACCCTCCAGACTTCACCTTCTCCTTCTCCTTCTTCTACTTCTTCTGATTCACCCTCCAGACTTCACCTTCTCCTTCTCCTTCTTGTACTTCTTCTGATTCACCCTCCAGTCTTCACATTCTCCTTCTCCTTCTTCTGTTTCTTCTGCTTCAGCCTCCAGACTTCACCTTCTCCTTCTCTTTCTTCTGATTCTTCTGATTCACCCTCCAGACTTCACCTTCTCCTTCTCCTTCTTCTGATTCTTCTGATTCACCCTCCAGACTTCACCTTCTCCTTCTCCTTCTTCTGCTTCTTCTGATTCACCCTCCTGGCTTCACCTTCTCCTTCTCCTTCTTCTACTTCTTCTGATTCACCCTCCTGACTTCACCTTCTCCTTCTCCTTCTTCTCCTTCTTCTGCTTCACCCTCCAGACTTCACCTTCTCCTTCTCCTTCTTCTACCTCTTCTGATTCACCCTCCAGACTTCACCTTCTCCTTCTCCTTCTTCTGCTTCTTCTGATTCACCCTCCAGACTTCACCTTCTCCTTCTCCTTATTCTGCTTCTTCTGATTCACCCTCCAGACTTCACCTTCTCCTTCTCGTTATTCTGCTTCTTCTGATTCAACCTCCAGACTTCACCTTCTCCTTCTCCTTCTTCTGCTTCTTCTGATTCACCCTCCAGACTTCACCTTCTCCTTCTCCTTCTTCTGTTTCTTCTGATTCGCCCTCCAGACTTCACCTTCTCCTTCTCCTTCTTCTGCTTCTTCTGATTCACCCTCCTGACTTCACCTTCTCCTTCTCCTTCTTCTACTTCTTCTGATTCACCCTCCTGACTTCACCTTCTCCTTCTCCTTCTTCTCCTTCTTCTGATTCACCCTCCAGACTTCACCTTCTCCTTCTCCTTCTTCTGCTTCTTCTGATTCACCCTCCAGACTTCACCTTCTCATTCTCCTTCTTCTGCTTCTTCTGCTGCGCCCTCCAGACTTCACCTTCTCCTTCTCCTTCTTCTGCTTCTTCTGCTTCACACTCCAGACTTCAGCTTCTCCTTCTCCTTCTTCTGCTTCTTCTGCTGCGCCCTCCAGGCTTCACCTTCTCCTTCTCCTTCTTCTGCTTCTTCTGCTTCACCGTCCTGACTTCACCTTCTCCTTCTCCTTCTTCTACTTCTTCTGCTACACCCCCCTGACTTCACCTGCTCCTTCTCCTTCTTCTGCTTCTTCTGATTCACCCTCCTAAATTCACATTCTCCTTCTCCTTCTTCTGCTTCTTCTGATTCACCCTCCTGACTTCACCTTCTCCTTCTCCTTCTTCTGCTTCTTCTGATTCACCCTCCAGACTTCACCTTCTCCTTCTCCTTCTTCTGCTTCTTCTGATTCACCCTCCAGACTTCACCTTCTCCTTCTCCTTCTTCTGCTTCTTCTGCTTCACCCTCCAGACTTCACCTTCTCCTTCTCCTTCTTCTGCTTCTTCTGCTTCACCCTCCTGACTTCACCTTCTCCTTCTCCTTCTTCTACTTCTTCTGATTCACCCTCCAGACTTCACCTACTCCTTCTCCTTCTTCTGCTTCTTCTGCTTCACCCTCCAGACTTCACCTTCTCCTTCTCCTTCTTCTGCTTCTTCTGCTTCGCCCTCCAGACTTCACCTTCTCCTTCTCCTTCTTCTGCTTCTTCTGCTTCACTCTCCTGACTTCACCTACTCCTTCTCCTTCTTCTACTTCTTCTGATTCACCCTCCAGACTTCACCCTCTCCTTCTCCTTCTTCTGCTTCTTCTGGTTCACCCTCCAGACTTCACCTTCTCTTTCTCCTTCTTCTGCTTCTTCTGCTGCGCCCTCCAGACTTCACCTTCTCCTTCTCCTTCTTCTGCTTCTTCTGATTCACCCTCCAGACTTCACCTTCTCCTTCTCCTTCTTCTACTTCTTCTGATCCACCCTCCTGACTTCACCTTCTCCTTCTCCTTCTTCTGCTTCTTCTGCTTCACCCTCCAGACTTCACCTTCTCCTTCTCCTTCTTCTGCTTCTTCTGCTTCACCCACCAGACTTCACCTTCTCCTTCTCCTTCTTCTGCTTCTTCTGCTTCACCCTCCTTACTTCACCTTCTCCTTCTCCTTCTTCTACCTCTTCTGATTCACCCTCCAGACTTCACCTTCTCCTTCTCCTTCTTCTGCTTCTTCTGATTCACCCTCCAGACTTCACCTTCTCCTTCTCCTTATTCTGCTTCTTCTGATTCACCCTCCAGACTTCACCTTCTCCTTCTCGTTATTCTGCTTCTTCTGATTCAACCTCCAGACTTCACCTTCTCCTTCTCCTTCTTCTGCTTCTTCTGCTTCACCCTCCAGACTGCACCTTCTCCTTCTCCTTCTTCTACTTCTTCTGATACACCCTCCTGACTTCACCTTCTCCTTCTCCTTCTTCTGCTTCTTCTGATTCACCCTCCTGGCTTCACCTTCTCCTTCTCCTTCTTCTACTTCTTCTGATTCACCCTCCTGACTTCACCTTCTCCTTCTCCTTCTTCTCCTTCTTCTGCTTCACCCTCCAGACTTCACCTTCTCCTTCTCCTTCTTCTACCTCTTCTGATTCACCCTCCAGACTTCACCTTCTCCTTCTCCTTCTTCTGCTTCTTCTGATTCACCCTCCAGACTTCACCTTCTCCCTCTCCTTATTCTGCTTCTTCTGATTCACCCTCCAGACTTCACCTTCTCCTTCTCGTTATTCTGCTTCTTCTGATTCAACCTCCAGACTTCACCTTCTCCTTCTCCTTCTTCTGCTTCTTCTGATTCACCCTCCAGACTTCACCTTCTCCTTCTCCTTCTTCTGTTTCTTCTGATTCGCCCTCCAGACTTCACCTTCTCCTTCTCCTTCTTCTGCTTCTTCTGATTCACCCTCCTGACTTCACCTTCTCCTTCTCCTTCTTCTACTTCTTCTGATTCACCCTCCAGACTTCACCTTCTCCTTCTCCTTCTTCTTCTTCTTCTGATTCACCCTCCAGACTTCACCTTCTCATTCTCCTTCTTCTGCTTCTTCTGCTGCGCCCTCCAGACTTCACCTTCTCCTTCTCCTTCTTCTGCTTCTTCTGCTTCACACTCCAGACTTCACCTTCTCCTTCTCCTTCTTCTGCTTCTTCTGCTTCACACTCCAGACTTCACCTTCTCCTTCTCCTTCTTCTGCTTCTTCTGCTGCGCCCTCCAGGCTTCACCTTCTCCTTCTCCTTCTTCTACTTCTTCTGCTACACCCCCCTGACTTCACCTGCTCCTTCTCCTTCTTCTGCTTCTTCTGATTCACCCTCCTAAATTCACCTTCTCCTTCTCCTTCTTCTGCTTCTTCTGATTCATCCTCCAGACTTCACCTTCTCCTTCTCCTTCTTCTGCTTCTTCTGCTTCACCCTCCTGACTTCACCTACTCCTTCTCCTTCTTCTGCTTCTTCTGCTTCACCCTCCAGACTTCACCTACTCCTTCTACTTCTTCTGCTTCTTCTGCTTCGCCCTCCAGACTTCACCTTCTCCTTCTCCTTCTTCTGCTTCTTCTGCTTCACTCTGCTGACTTCACCTTCTCCTTCTCCTTCTTCTACTTCTTCTGATTCACCCTCCAGACTTCACCCTCTCCTTCTCCTTCTTCTGCTTCTTCTGCTTCACCCTCCAGACTTCACCTTCTCTTTCTCCTTCTTCTGCTTCTTCTGCTGCGCCCTCCAGACTTCGTCTTCTCCTTCTCCTTCTTCTGCTTCTTCTGATTCACCCTCCAGACTTCACCTTCTCCTTCTCCTTCTTCTACTTCTTCTGATCCACCCTCCTGACTTCACCTTCTCCTTCTCCTTCTTCTGCTTCTTCTGCTTCACCCTCCAGACTTCACCTTCTCCTTCTCCTTCTTCTGCTTCTTCTGCTTCACCCACCAGACTTCACCTTCTCCTTCTCCTTCTTCTGCTTCTTCTGCTTCACCCTCCTGACTTCACCTTATCCTTCTCCTTCTTCTACTTCTTCTGATTCACCCTCCAGACTTCACCTACTCCTTCTCCTTCTTCTGCTTCTTCTGCTTCACCCTCCAGACTTCACCTTCTCCTTCTCCTTCTTCTGCTTCTTCTGCTTCGCCCTCCAGACTTCACCTTCTCCTTTTCCTTCTTCTGCTTCTTCTGCTTCACTCTCCTGACTTCACCTTCTCCTTCTCCTTCTTCTACTTCTTCTGATTCACCCTCCAGACTTCACCCTCTCCTTCTCCTTCTTCTGCTTTTTCTGCTTCACCCTCCAGACTTCACCTTCTCCTTCTCCTTCTTCTGCTTCTTCTGCTTCACCGTCCTGACTTCACCTTCTCCTTTTCCTTCTTCTACTTCTTCTGCTTCACCCCCCTGACTTCACCTGCTCCTTCTCCTTCTTCTGCTTCTTCTGATTCACCCGCCTAACTTCACCTTCTCCTTCTCCTTCTTCTGCTTCTTCTGATTCACCCTCCAGACTCCACCTTCTCCTTCTCCTTCTTCTACTTCGTCTGATTCACCCTCCAGACTTCACCTTCTCCTTCTCCTTCTTCTACTTCTTCTGATTCACCCTCCAGTCTTCACCTACTCCTTCTCCTTCTTCTGTTTCTTCTGCTTCACCCTCCAGACTTCACCTTCTCCTTCTCTTTCTTCTGCTTCTTCTGATTCACCCTCCAGACTTCATCTTCTCCTTCTCCTTCTTCTGATTCTTCTGATTCACCCTCCAGACTTCACCTTCTCCTTCTCCTTCTTCTGCTTCTTCTGATTCACCCTCCAGACTTCACCTTCTCTTTCTCCTTCTTCTGCTTCTTCTGCTGCGCCCTCCAGACTTCACCTTCTCCTTCTCCTTCTTCTGCTTCTTCTGATTCACCCTCCAGACTTCACCTTCTCCTTCTCCTTCTTCTACTTCTTCTGATCCACCCTCCTGACTTCACCTTCTCCTTCTCCTTCTTCTGCTTCTTCTGCTTCACCCTCCAGACTTCACCTTCTCCTTCTCCTTCTTCTGCTTCTTCTGCTTCACCCACCAGACTTCACCTTCTCCTTCTCCTTCTTCTGCTTCTTCTGCTTCACCCTCCTGACTTCACCTTATCCTTCTCCTTCTTCTACTTCTTCTGATTCACCCTCCAGACTTCACCTACTCCTTCTCCTTCTTCTGCTTCTTCTGCTTCACCCTCCAGACTTTACCTTCTCCTTCTCCTTCTTCTGCTTCTTCTGCTTCGCCCTCCAGACTTCACCTTCTCCTTCTCCTTCTTCTGCTTCTTCTGCTTCACTCTCCTGACTTCACCTTCTCCTTCTCCTTCTTCTACTTCTTCTGATTCACCCTCCAGACTTCACCCTCTCCTTCTCCTTCTTCTGCTTTTTCTGCTTCACCCTCCAGACTTCACCTTCTCCTTCTCCTTCTTCTGCTTCTTCTGCTTCACCGTCCTGACTTCACCTTCTCCTTCTCCTTCTTCTACTTCTTCTGCTTCACCCCCCTGACTTCAACTGCTCCTTCTCCTTCTTCTGCTTCTTCTGATTCACCCTCCTAACTTCACCTTCTCCTTCTCCTTCTTCTGCTTCTTCTGATTCACCCTCCAGACTTCACCTTCTCCTTCTCCTTCTTCTACTTCTTCTGATTCACCCTCCAGACTTCACCTTCTCCTTCTCCTTCTTCTACTTCTTCTGATTCACCCTCCAGTCTTCACCTACTCCTTCTCCTTCTTCTGTTTCTTCTGCTTCACCCTCCAGACTTCACCTTCTCCTTCTCTTTCTTCTGCTTCTTCTGATTCACCCTCCAGACTTCATCTTCTCCTTCTCCTTCTTCTGATTCTTCTGATTCACCCTCCAGACTTCACCTTCTCCTTCTCCTTCTTCTGCTTCTTCTGATTCACCCTCCTGACTTCACCTTCTCCTTCTCCTTCTTCTACTTCTTCTGCTTCACCCTCCAGACTTCACCTTCTCCTTCTCCTTCTTCTACTTCTTCTGATTCACCCTCCAGACTTCACCTTCTCCTTCTCCTTCTTCTGCTTCTTCTGATTCACCCTCCAGACTTCACCTTCTCCTTCTCCTTATTCTGCTTCTTCTGAGTCACCCTCCAGACTTCACCTTCTCCTTCTCCTTCTTCTGCTTCTTCTGATTCACCCTCCAGACTTCACCTTTTCCTTCTCCTTCTTCTGCTTCTTCTGATTCACCCTCCAGACTTCACCTTCTCCTTCTCCTTCTTCTGCTTCTTCTGATTCACCCTCCAGACTTCACCTTCTCCTTCTCCTTCTTCTACTTCTTCTGATTCACCCTCCAGACTTCACCTTCTCCTTCTCTTTCTTCTGCTTCTTCTGATTCACCCTCCAGACTTCACCTTCTCCTTCTCCTTCTTCTGCTTCTTCTGCTTCACCCTCCAGACTTCACCTTCTCCTTCTCCTTCTTCTGCTTCTTCTGCTTCACCCTCCTGACTTCACCTTCTCCTTCTCCTTCTTCTACTTCTTCTGATTCACCCTCCAGACTTCACCTAATCCTTCTCCTTATTCTGCTTCTTCTGATTCACCCTCCAGACTTCACCTTCTCCTTCTCCTTCTTCTGCTTCTTCTGATTCACCCTCCAGACTTCACCTTCTCCTTCTCCTTCTTCTGCTTCTTCTGATTCACCCTCCAGACTTCACCTTCTCCTTCTCCTTCTTCTACTTCTTCTGATTCACCCTCCAGACTTCATCTTCTCCTTCTCCTTCTTCTGCTTCTTCTGATTCTCCCTCCAGACTTCACCTTCTCCTTCTCCTTCGTCTACCTCTTCTGATTCACCCTCCAGACTACACCTTCTCCTTCTCCTTCTTCTACTTCTTCTGATTCACCCTCCAGACTTCACCTTCTCCTTCTCCTTCTTCTGTTTCTTCTGATTCACCCTCCAGACTTCACCTTCTCCTTCTCCTTCTTCTACTTCTTCTGATTCACCCTCCAGACTTCACCTTCTCCTTCTCCTTCTTCTACTTCTTCTGATTCACCCTCCAGACTTCATCTTCTCCTTCTCCTTCTTCTGCATCTTCTGATTCACCCTCCAGACTTCACCTTCTCCTTCTCCTTCTTCTGCTTCTTCTGATTCACCCTCCAGACTTCACCTTCTCCTTCTCCTTCTTCTACTTCTTCTGATTCACCCTCCAGACTTCACCTTCTCCTTCTCCTTCTTCTACTTCTTCTGATTCACCCTCCAGTCTTCACATTCTCCTTCTCCTTCTTCTGTTTCTTCTGCTTCAGCCTCCAGACTTCACCTTCTCCTTCTCTTTCTTCTGATTCTTCTGATTCACCCTCCAGACTTCACCTTCTCCTTCTCCTTCTTCTGATTCTTCTGCTTCACCCTCCAGACTTCACCTTCTCCTTCTCCTTCTTCTGCTTCTTCTGCTTCGCCCTCCAGACTTCACCTTCTCCTTCTCCTTCTTCTGCTTCTTCTGCTTCACTCTCCTGACTTCACCTTCTCCTTCTCCTTCTTCTACTTCTTCTGATTCACCCTCCAGACTTCACCCTCTCCTTCTCCTTCTTCTGCTTCTTCTGCTTCACCCTCCAGATTCACCTTCTCCTTCTCCTTCTTCTGCTTCTTCTGCTTCACCGTCCTGACTTCACCTTCTCCTTCTCCTTCTTCTACTTCTTCTGCTTCACCCCCCTGACTTCACCTGCTCCTTCTCCTTCTTCTGCTTCTTCTGATTCACCCTCCTAACTTCACCTTCTCCTTCTCCTTCTTCTGCTTCTTCTGATTCACCCTCCAGACTTCACCTTCTCCTTCTCCTTCTTCTACTTCGTCTGATTCACCCTCCAGACTTCACCTTCTCCTTCTCCTTCTTCTACTTCTTCTGATTCACCCTCCAGTCTTCACCTACTCCTTCTCCTTCTTCTGTTTATTCTCCTTCACCCTCCAGACTTCACCTTCTCCTTCTCTTTCTTCTGCTTCTTCTGATTCACCCTCCAGACTTCATCTTCTCCTTCTCCTTCTTCTGATTCTTCTGATACACCCTCCAGACTTCACCTTCTCCTTCTCCTTCTTCTGCTTCTTCTGATTCACCCTCCTGACTTCACCTTCTCCTTCTCCTTCTTCTACTTCTTCTGCTTCACCCTCCAGACTTCACCTTCTCCTTCTCCTTCTTCTACTTCTTCTGATTCACCCTCCAGACTTCACCTTCTCCTTCTCCTTCTTCTGCTTCTTCTGATTCACCCTCCAGACTTCACCTTCTCCTTCTCCTTATTCTGCTTCTTCTGATTCACCCTCCAGACTTCACCTTCTCCTTCTCCTTCTTCTGCTTCTTCTGATTCACCCTCCAGACTTCACCTTTTACTTCTCCTTCTTCTGCTTCTTCTGATTCACCCTCCAGACTTCACCTTCTCCTTCTACTTCTTCTGCTTCTTCTGATTCACCCTCCAGACTTCACCTTCTCCTTCTCCTTCTTCTACTTCTTCTGATTCACCCTCCAGACTTCACCTTCTCCTTCTCTTTCTGCTGCTTCTTCTGATTCACCCTCCAGACTTCATCTTCTCCTTCTCCTTCTTCTGCTTCTTCTGCTTCACCCTCCAGAATTCACCTTCTCCTTCTCCTTCTTCTGCTTCTTCTGCTTCACCCTCCTGACTTCACCTTCTCCTTCTCCTTCTTCTACTTCTTCTGATTCACCCTCCTGACTTCACCTTCTCCTTCTCGTTCTTCTACTTCTTCTGCTTCACCCTCCAGACTTCACCTTCTCCTTCTCCTTCTTCTACTTCTTCTGATTCACCCTCCAGACTTCACCTTCTCCTTCTCCTTCTTCTACTTCTTCTGATTCACCCTCCAGACTTCACCTTCTCCTTCTCCTTCTTCTACTTCTTCTGATTCATCCTCCAGACTTCACCTTCTCCTTCTCCTTCTTCTACTTCTTCTGATTCACCCTCCAGACTTCACCTTCTCCTTCTCCTTATTCTGCTTCTTCTGATTCACCCTCCAGACTTCACCTTCTCCTTCTCCTTCTTCTGCTTCTTCTGATTCACCCTCCAGACTTCACCTTCTCCTTCTCCTTCTTCTGCTTCTTCTGATTCACCCTCCAGACTTCACCTTCTCCTTCTCCTTCTTCTACTTCTTCTGATTCACCCTCCAGACTTCATCTTCTCCTTCTCCTTCTTCTGCTTCTTCTGATTCACCCTCCAGACTTCACCTTCTCCTTCTCCTTCGTCTACTTCTTCTGATTCACCCTCCAGACTACACCTTCTCCTTCTCCTTCTTCTACTTCTTCTGATTCACCCTCCAGACTTCACCTTCTCCTTCTCCTTCTTCTGTTTCTTCTGATTCACCCTCCAGACTTCACCTTCTCCTTCTCCTTCTTCTACTTCTTCTGATTCACCCTCCAGACTTCACCTTCTCCTTCTCCTTCTTCTACTTCTTCTGATTCACCCTCCAGACTTCATCTTCTCCTTCTCCTTCTTCTGCATTTTCTGATTCACCCTACAGACTTCACCTTCTCCTTCTCCTTCTTCTGCTTCTTCTGATTCACCCTCCAGACTTCACCTTCTCCTTCTCCTTCTTCTACTTCTTCTGATTCACCCTCCAGACTTCACCTTCTCCTTCTCCTTCTTGTACTTCTTCTGATTCACCCTCCAGTCTTCACATTCTCCTTCTCCTTCTTCTGTTTCTTCTGCTTCAGCCTCCAGACTTCACCTTCTCCTTCTCTTTCTTCTGATTCTTCTGATTCACCCTCCAGACTTCACCTTCTCCTTCTCCTTCTTCTGATTCTTCTGATTCACCCTCCAGACTTCACCTTCTCCTTCTCCTTCTTCTGCTTCTTCTGATTCACCCTCCTGGCTTCACCTTCTCCTTCTCCTTCTTCTACTTCTTCTGATTCACCCTCCTGACTTCACCTTCTCCTTCTCCTTCTTCTCCTTCTTCTGCTTCACCCTCCAGACTTCACCTTCTCCTTCTCCTTCTTCTACCTCTTCTGATTCACCCTCCAGACTTCACCTTCTCCTTCTCCTTCTTCTGCTTCTTCTGATTCACCCTCCAGACTTCACCTTCTCCTTCTCCTTATTCTGCTTCTTCTGATTCACCCTCCAGACTTCACCTTCTCCTTCTCGTTATTCTGCTTCTTCTGATTCAACCTCCAGACTTCACCTTCTCCTTCTCCTTCTTCTGCTTCTTCTGATTCACCCTCCAGACTTCACCTTCTCCTTCTCCTTCTTCTGTTTCTTCTGATTCGCCCTCCAGACTTCACCTTCTCCTTCTCCTTCTTCTGCTTCTTCTGATTCACCCTCCTGACTTCACCTTCTCCTTCTCCTTCTTCTACTTCTTCTGATTCACCCTCCTGACTTCACCTTCTCCTTCTCCTTCTTCTCCTTCTTCTGATTCACCCTCCAGACTTCACCTTCTCCTTCTCCTTCTTCTGCTTCTTCTGATTCACCCTCCAGACTTCACCTTCTCATTCTCCTTCTTCTGCTTCTTCTGCTGCGCCCTCCAGACTTCACCTTCTCCTTCTCCTTCTTCTGCTTCTTCTGCTTCACACTCCAGACTTCAGCTTCTCCTTCTCCTTCTTCTGCTTCTTCTGCTGCGCCCTCCAGGCTTCACCTTCTCCTTCTCCTTCTTCTGCTTCTTCTGCTTCACCGTCCTGACTTCACCTTCTCCTTCTCCTTCTTCTACTTCTTCTGCTACACCCCCCTGACTTCACCTGCTCCTTCTCCTTCTTCTGCTTCTTCTGATTCACCCTCCTAAATTCACATTCTCCTTCTCCTTCTTCTGCTTCTTCTGATTCACCCTCCTGACTTCACCTTCTCCTTCTCCTTCTTCTGCTTCTTCTGATTCACCCTCCAGACTTCACCTTCTCCTTCTCCTTCTTCTGCTTCTTCTGATTCACCCTCCAGACTTCACCTTCTCCTTCTCCTTCTTCTGCTTCTTCTGCTTCACCCTCCAGACTTCACCTTCTCCTTCTCCTTCTTCTGCTTCTTCTGCTTCACCCTCCTGACTTCACCTTCTCCTTCTCCTTCTTCTACTTCTTCTGATTCACCCTCCAGACTTCACCTACTCCTTCTCCTTCTTCTGCTTCTTCTGCTTCACCCTCCAGACTTCACCTTCTCCTTCTCCTTCTTCTGCTTCTTCTGCTTCGCCCTCCAGACTTCACCTTCTCCTTCTCCTTCTTCTGCTTCTTCTGCTTCACTCTCCTGACTTCACCTACTCCTTCTCCTTCTTCTACTTCTTCTGATTCACCCTCCAGACTTCACCCTCTCCTTCTCCTTCTTCTGCTTCTTCTGGTTCACCCTCCAGACTTCACCTTCTCTTTCTCCTTCTTCTGCTTCTTCTGCTGCGCCCTCCAGACTTCACCTTCTCCTTCTCCTTCTTCTGCTTCTTCTGATTCACCCTCCAGACTTCACCTTCTCCTTCTCCTTCTTCTACTTCTTCTGATCCACCCTCCTGACTTCACCTTCTCCTTCTCCTTCTTCTGCTTCTTCTGCTTCACCCTCCAGACTTCACCTTCTCCTTCTCCTTCTTCTGCTTCTTCTGCTTCACCCACCAGACTTCACCTTCTCCTTCTCCTTCTTCTGCTTCTTCTGCTTCACCCTCCTTACTTCACCTTCTCCTTCTCCTTCTTCTACCTCTTCTGATTCACCCTCCAGACTTCACCTTCTCCTTCTCCTTCTTCTGCTTCTTCTGATTCACCCTCCAGACTTCACCTTCTCCTTCTCCTTATTCTGCTTCTTCTGATTCACCCTCCAGACTTCACCTTCTCCTTCTCGTTATTCTGCTTCTTCTGATTCAACCTCCAGACTTCACCTTCTCCTTCTCCTTCTTCTGCTTCTTCTGATTCACCCTCCAGACTGCACCTTCTCCTTCTCCTTCTTCTACTTCTTCTGCTACACCCTCCTGACTTCACCTTCTCCTTCTCCTTCTTCTGCTTCTTCTGATTCACCCTCCTGGCTTCACCTTCTCCTTCTCCTTCTTCTACTTCTTCTGATTCACCCTCCTGACTTCACCTTCTCCTTCTCCTTCTTCTCCTTCTTCTGCTTCACCCTCCAGACTTCACCTTCTCCTTCTCCTTCTTCTACCTCTTCTGATTCACCCTCCAGACTTCACCTTCTCCTTCTCCTTCTTCTGCTTCTTCTGATTCACCCTCCAGACTTCACCTTCTCCCTCTCCTTATTCTGCTTCTTCTGATTCACCCTCCAGACTTCACCTTCTCCTTCTCGTTATTCTGCTTCTTCTGATTCAACCTCCAGACTTCACCTTCTCCTTCTCCTTCTTCTGCTTCTTCTGATTCACCCTCCAGACTTCACCTTCTCCTTCTCCTTCTTCTGTTTCTTCTGATTCGCCCTCCAGACTTCACCTTCTCCTTCTCCTTCTTCTGCTTCTTCTGATTCACCCTCCTGACTTCACCTTCTCCTTCTCCTTCTTCTACTTCTTCTGATTCACCCTCCAGACTTCACCTTCTCCTTCTCCTTCTTCTTCTTCTTCTGATTCACCCTCCAGACTTCACCTTCTCATTCTCCTTCTTCTGCTTCTTCTGCTGCGCCCTCCAGACTTCACCTTCTCCTTCTCCTTCTTCTGCTTCTTCTGCTTCACACTCCAGACTTCACCTTCTCCTTCTCCTTCTTCTGCTTCTTCTGCTTCACACTCCAGACTTCACCTTCTCCTTCTCCTTCTTCTGCTTCTTCTGCTGCGCCCTCCAGGCTTCACCTTCTCCTTCTCCTTCTTCTACTTCTTCTGCTACACCCCCCTGACTTCACCTGCTCCTTCTCCTTCTTCTGCTTCTTCTGATTCACCCTCCTAAATTCACCTTCTCCTTCTCCTTCTTCTGCTTCTTCTGATTCATCCTCCAGACTTCACCTTCTCCTTCTCCTTCTTCTGCTTCTTCTGCTGCGCCCTCCAGACTTCACCTTCTCCTTCTCCTTCTTCTGCTTCTTCTGATTCACCCTCCAGACTTCACCTTCTCCTTCTCCTTCTTCTACTTCTTCTGATCCACCCTCCTGACTTCACCTTCTCCTTCTCCTTCTTCTGCTTCTTCTGCTTCACCCTCCAGACTTCACCTTCTCCTTCTCCTTCTTCTGCTTCTTCTGCTTCACCCACCAGACTTCACCTTCTCCTTCTCCTTCTTCTGCTTCTTCTGATTCACCCTCCTGACTTCACCTTCTCCTTCTCCTTCTTCTACTTCTTCTGATTCACCCTCCAGACTTCACCTTCTCCTTCTCCTTCTTCTGCTTCTTCTGATTCACCCTCCAGACTTCACCTTCTCCTTCTCCTTCGTCTACTTCTTCTGATTCACCCTCCAGACTACACCTTCTCCTTCTCCTTCTTCTACTTCTTCTGATTCACCCTCCAGACTTCACCTTCTCCTTCTTCTGTTTCTTCTGATTCACCCTCCAGACTTCATCTTCTCCTTCTCCTTCTTCTACTTCTTCTGATTCACCCTACAGACTTCACCTTCTCCTTCTCCTTCTTCTACTTCTTCTGATTCACCCTCCAGACTTCACCTTCTCCTTCTCCTTCTTCTGCTTCTTCTGATTCACCATCCAGACTTCACCTTCTCCTTCTCCTTCTTCTGCTTTTTCTGATTCACCCTCCAGACTTCAACTTCTCCTTCTCCTTCTTCCACTTCTTCTGATTCACCCTCCAGACTTCACCTTCTCCTTCTCCTTCTTCTACTTCTTCTGATTCACCCTCCAGACTTCACCTTCTCCTTCTCCTTCTTCTACTTCTTCTGATTCACCCTCCAGTCTTCACATTCTCCTTCTCCTTCTTCTGTTTCTTCTGCTTCAGCCTCCAGACTTCACCTTCTCCTTCTCTTTCTTCTGATTCTTCTGATTCACCGTCCAGACTTCACCTTCTCCTTCTCCTTCTTCTGATTCTTCTGATTCACCCTCCAGACTTCACCTTCTCCTTCTCCTTCTTCTGCTTCTTCTGATTCACCCTCCTGGCTTCACCTTCTCCTTCTCCTTCTTCTACTTCTTCTGATTCACCCTCCTGACTTCACCTTCTCCTTCTCCTTCTTCTCCTTCTTCTGCTTCACACTCCAGACTTCACCTTCTCCTTCTCCTTCTTCTACCTCTTCTGATTCACCCTCCAGACTTCACCTTCTCCTTCTCCTTCTGCTTCTTCTGATTCACCCTCCAGACTTCACCTTCTCCTTCTCCTTATTCTGCTTCTTCTGATTCACCCTCCAGACTTCACCTTCTGCTTCTCGTTATTCTGCTTCTTCTGATTCAACCTCCAGACTTCACCTTCTCCTTCTCCTTCTTCTGCTTCTTCTGATTCACCCTCCAGACTTCACCTTCTCCTTCTCCTTCTTCTGTTTCTTCTGATTCGCCCTCCAGACTTCACCTTCTCCTTCTCCTTCTTCTGCTTCTTCTGATTCACCCTCCTGACTTCACCTTCTCCTTCTCCTTCTTCTACTTCTTCTGCTACACCCCCCTGACTTCACCTGCTCCTTCTCCTTCTTCTGCTTCTTCTGATTCACCCTCCTAAATTCACCTTCTCCTTCTCCTTCTTCTGCTTCTTCTGATTCACCCTACTGACTTCACCTTCTCCTTCTCCTTCTTCTGCTTCTTCTGATTCACCCTCCAGACTTCACCTTCTCCTTCTCCTTCTTCTGCTTCTTCTGATTCACCCTCCAGACTTCACCTTCTCCTTCTCCTTCTTCTGCTTCTTCTGCTTCACCCTCCAGACTTCACCTTCTCCTTCTCCTTCTTCTGCTTCTTCTGCTTCACCCTCCTGACTTCACCTTCTCCTTCTCCTTCTTCTACTTCTTCTGATTCACCCTCCAGACTTCACCTACTCCTTCTCCTTCTTCTGCTTCTTCTGCTTCACCCTCCAGACTTCACCTTCTCCTTCTCCTTCTTCTGCTTCGCCCTCCAGACTTCACCTTCTCCTTCTCCTTCTTCTGCTTCATCTGCTTCACTCTCCTGACTTCACCTACTCCTTCTCCTTCTTCTACTTCTTCTGATTCACCCTCCAGACTTCACCCTCTCCTTCTCCTTCTTCTGCTTCTTCTGCTTCACACTCCAGACTTCACCTTCTCTTTCTCCTTCTTCTGCTTCTTCTGCTGCGCCCTCCAGACTTCACCTTCTCCTTCTCCTTCTTCTGCTTCTTCTGATTCACCCTCCAGACTTCACCTTCTCCTTCTCCTTCTTCTACTTCTTCTGATCCACCCTCCTGACTTCACCTTCTCCTTCTCCTTCTTCTGCTTCTTCTGCTTCACCCTCCAGACTTCACCTTCTCCTTCTCCTTCTTCTGCTTCTTCTGCTTCACCCACCAGACTTCACCTTCTCCTTCTCCTTCTTCTGCTTCTTCTGCTTCACCCTCCTGACTTCACCTTCTCCTTCTCCTTCTTCTACCTCTTCTGATTCACCCTCCAGACTTTACCTTCTCCTTCTCCTTCTTCTGCTTCTTCTGATTCACCCTCCAGACTTCACCTTCTCCTTCTCCTTATTCTGCTTCTTCTGATTCACCCTCCAGACTTCACCTTCTCCTTCTCCTTCTTCTGCTTCTTCTGATTCACCCTCCAGACTTCACCTTCTCCTTCTCCTTCTTCTGCTTCTTCTGCTTCACCCTCCAGACTTCACCTTCTCCTTCTCCTTCTTCTGCTTCTTCTGCTTCACCCTCCTGACTTCACCTTCTCCTTCTCCTTCTTCTACTTCTTCTGATTCACCCTCCAGACTTCACCTACTCCTCCTCCTTCTTCTGCTTCTTCTGCTTCACCCTCCAGACTTCACCTTCTCCTTCTCCTTCTTCTGCTTCTTCTGCTTCGCCCTCCAGACTTCACCTTCTCCTTCTCCTTCTTCTGCTTCTTCTGCTTCACTCTCCTGACTTCACCTTCTCCTTCTCCTTCTTCTACTTCTTCTGATTCACCCTCCAGACTTCACCCTCTCCTTCTCCTTCTTCTGCTTCTTCTGCTTCACCCTCAAGACTTCACCTTCTCTTTCTCCTTCTTCTGCTTCTTCTGCTGCGCCTTCCAGACTTCACCTTCTCCTTCTCCTTCTTCTGCTTCTTCTGCTTCACACTCCAGCCTTCACCTTCTCCTTCTCCTTCTTCTGCTTCTTCTGCTGCGCCCTCCAGGCTTCACCTTCTCCTTCTCCTTCTTCTGCTTCTTCTGCTTCACCGTCCTGACTTCACCTTCTCCTTCTCCTTCTTCTACTTCTTCTGCGACACCCCCCTGACTTCACCCTCTCCTTCTCCTTCTTCTGCTTCTTCTGATTCACCCTCCAGACTTCACCTTCTCCTTCTCCTTCTTCTACTTCTTCTGATCCACCCTCCTGACTTCACCTTCTCCTTCTCCTTCTTCTGCTTCTTCTGCTTCACCCTCCAGACTTCACCTTCTCCTTCTCCTTCTTCTGCTTCTTCTGCTTCACCCACCAGACTTCACCTTCTCCTTCTCCTTCTTCTGCTTCTTCTGCTTCACCCTCCTGACTTCACCTTCTCCTTCTCCTTCTTCTACCTCTTCTGATTCACCCTCCAGACTTCACCTTCTCCTTCTCCTTCTTCTGCTTCTTCTGATTCACCCTCCAGACTTCACCTTCTCCTTCTCCTTATTCTGGTTCTTCTGATTCACCCTCCAGACTTCACCTTCTCCTTCTCGTTATTCTGCTTCTTCTGATTCAACCTCCAGACTTCACCTTCTCCTTTTCCTTCTTCTGCTTCTTCTGATTCACCCTCCTGACTTCACCTTCTCCTTCTCCTTCTTCTCCTTCTTCTGCTTCACCCTCCAGACTTCACCTTCTCCTTCTCCTTCTTCTGCTTCTTCTGATTCACCCTCCAGACTTCACCTTCTCCTTCTCCTTCTTCTGTTTCTTCTGATTCGCCCTCCAGACTTCACCTTCTCCTTCTCCTTCTTCTGCTTCTTCTGATTCACCCTCCTGACTTCACCTTCTCCTTCTCCTTCTTCTACTTCTTCTGCTACACCCCCCTGACTTCACCTGCTCCTTCTCCTTCTTCTGCTTCTTCTGATTCACCCTCCTAAATTCACCTTCTCCTTCTCCTTCTTCTGCTTCTTCTGATTCACCCTACTGACTTCACCTTCTCCTTCTCCTTCTTCTGCTTCTTCTGATTCACCCTCCAGACTTCACCTTCTCTTTCTCCTTCTTCTGCTTCTTCTGCTGCGCCCTCCAGACTTCACCTTCTCCTTCTCCTTCTTCTGCTTCTTCTGATTCACCCTCCAGACTTCACCTTCTCCTTCTCCTTCTTCTACTTCTTCTGATCCACCCTCCTGACTTCACCTTCTCCTTCTCCTTCTTCTGCTTCTTCTGCTTCACCCTCCAGACTTCACCTTCTCCTTCTCCTTCTTCTGCTTCTTCTGCTTCACCCACCAGACTTCACCTTCTCCTTCTCCTTCTTCTGCTTCTTCTGCTTCACCCTCCTGACTTCACCTTCTCCTTCTCCTTCTTCTACCTCTTCTGATTCACCCTCCAGACTTCACCTTCTCCTTCTCCTTCTTCTGCTTCTTCTGATTCACCCTCCAGACTTCACCTTCTCCTTCTCCTTATTCTGCTTCTTCTGATTCACCCTCCAGACTTCACCTTCTCCTTCTCGTTATTCTGCTTCTTCTGATTCAACCTCCAGACTTCACCTTCTCCTTCTCCTTCTTCTGCTTCTTCTGATTCACCCTCCAGACTGCACCTTCTCCTTCTACTTCTTCTACTTCTTCTGATCCACCCTCCTGACTTCACCTTCTCCTTCTCCTTCTTCTGCTTCTTCTGATTCACCCTCCTGGCTTCACCTTCTCCTTCTACTTCTTCTACTTCTTCTGATTCACCCTCCTGACTTCACCTTCTCCTTCTCCTTCTTCTCTTTCTGCTTCACCCTCCAGACTTCACCTTCTCCTTCTCCTTCTTCTACCTCTTCTGATTCACCCTCCAGACTTCACCTTCTCCTTCTCCTTCTTCTGCTTCTTCTGATTCACCATCCAGACTTCACCTTCTCCTTCTCCTTATTCTGCTTCTTCTGACTCACCCTCCAGACTTCACCTTCTCCTTCTCGTTATTCTGCTTCTTCTGATTCAACCTCCAGACTTCACCTTCTCCTTCTCCTTCTTCTGCTTCTTCTGATTCACCCTCCAGAATTCACCTTCTCCTTCTCCTTCTTCTGTTTCTTCTGATTCGCCCTCCAGACTTCACCTTCTCCTTCTCCTTCTTCTGCTTCTTCTGATTCACCCTCCTGACTTCACCTTCTCCTTCTCCTTCTTCTACTTCTTCTGATTCACCCTCCTGACTTCACCTTCTCCTTCTCCTTCTTCTACTTCTTCTGATTCACCCTCCAGACTTCACCTTCTCCTTCTCCTTCTTCTTCTTCTTCTGATTCACCCTCCAGACTTCACCTTCTCATTCTCCTTCTTCTGCTTCTTCTGCTGCGCCCTCCAGACTTCATCTTCTCCTTCTCCTTCTTCTGCTTCTTCTGCTTCACACTCCAGACTTCACCTTCTCCTTCTCCTTCTTCTGCTTCTTCTGCTGCGCCCTCCAGGCTTCACCTTCTCCTTCTCCTTTTTCTGCTTCTTCTGCTTCACCGTCCTGACTTCACCTTCTCCTTCTCCTTCTTCTACTTCTTCTGCTACACCCCCCTGACTTCACCTGCTCCTTCTCCTTCTTCTGCTTCTTCTGATTCACCCTCCTAAATTCACCTTCTCCTTCTCCTTCTTCTGCTTCTTCTGATTCACCCTCCTGACTTCACCTTCTCCTTCTCCTTCTTCTGCTTCTTCTGATTCACCCTCCAGACTTCACCTTCTCCTTCTCCTTCTTCTGCTTCTTCTGATTCACCCTCCAGACTTCACCTTCTCCTTCTCCTTCTTCTGCTTCTTCTGCTTCACCCTCCAGACTTCACCTTCTCCTTCTCCTTCTTCTGCTTCTTCTGCTTCACCCTCCTGACTTCACCTTCTCCTTCTCCTTCTTCTACTTCTTTTGATTCACCTCCAGACTTCACCTACTCCTCCTCCTTCTTCTGCTTCTTCTGCTTCACCCTCCAGACTTCACCTTCTCCTTCTCCTTCTTCTGCTTCTTCTGCTTCGCCCTCCAGACTTCACCTTCTCCTTCTCCTTCTTCTGCTTCTTCTGCTTCACTCTCCTGACTTCACCTTCTCCTTCTCCTTCTTCTACTTCTTCTGATTCACCCTCCAGACTTCACCCTCTCCTTCTCCTTCTTCTGCTTCTTCTGCTTCACCCTCAAGACTTCACCTTCTCTTTCTCCTTCTTCTGCTTCTTCTGCTGCGCCTTCCAGACTTCACCTTCTCCTTCTCCTTCTTCTGCTTCTTCTGCTTCACACTCCAGCCTTCACCTTCTCCTTCTCCTTCTTCTGCTTCTTCTGCTGCGCCCTCCAGGCTTCACCTTCTCCTTCTCCTTCTTCTGCTTCTTCTGCTTCACCGTCCTGACTTCACCTTCTCCTTCTCCTTCTTCTACTTCTTCTGCGACACCCCCCTGACTTCACCCTCTCCTTCTCCTTCTTCTGCTTCTTCTGATTCACCCTCCAGACTTCACCTTCTCCTTCTCCTTCTTCTACTTCTTCTGATCCACCCTCCTGACTTCACCTTCTCCTTCTCCTTCTTCTGCTTCTTCTGCTTCACCCTCCAGACTTCACCTTCTCCTTCTCCTTCTTCTGCTTCTTCTGCTTCACCCACCAGACTTCACCTTCTCCTTCTCCTTCTTCTGCTTCTTCTGCTTCACCCTCCTGACTTCACCTTCTCCTTCTCCTTCTTCTACCTCTTCTGATTCACCCTCCAGACTTCACCTTCTCCTTCTCCTTCTTCTGCTTCTTCTGATTCACCCTCCAGACTTCACCTTCTCCTTCTCCTTATTCTGGTTCTTCTGATTCACCCTCCAGACTTCACCTTCTCCTTCTCGTTATTCTGCTTCTTCTGATTCAACCTCCAGACTTCACCTTCTCCTTCTCCTTCTTCTGCTTCTTCTGATTCACCCTCCTGACTTCACCTTCTCCTTCTCCTTCTTCTCCTTCTTCTGCTTCACCCTCCAGACTTCACCTTCTCCTTCTCCTTCTTCTACCTCTTCTGATTCACCCTCCAGACTTCACCTTCTCCTTCTCCTTCTTCTACTTCTTCTGATTCACCCTCCAGACTTCACCTTCTCCTTCTCCTTCTTCTACTTCTTCTGATTCACCCTCCAGACTTCATCTTCTCCTTCTCCTTCTTCTGCATCTTCTGATTCACCCTCCAGACTTCACCTTCTCCTTCTCCTTCTTCTGCTTCTTCTGATTCACCCTCCAGACTTCACCTTCTCCTTCTCCTTCTTCTACTTCTTCTGATTCACCCTCCAGACTTCACCTTCTCCTTCTCCTTCTTCTACTTCTTCTGATTCACCCTCCAGTCTTCACATTCTCCTTCTCCTTCTTCTGTTTCTTCTGCTTCAGCCTCCAGACTTCACCTTCTCCTTCTCTTTCTTCTGATTCTTCTGATTCACCCTCCAGACTTCACCTTCTCCTTCTCCTTCTTCTGATTCTTCTGATTCACCCTCCAGACTTCACCTTCTCCTTCTCCTTCTTCTGCTTCTTCTGATTCACCCTCCTGGCTTCACCTTCTCCTTCTCCTTCTTCTACTTCTTCTGATTCACCCTCCTGACTTCACCTTCTCCTTCTCCTTTTCTCCTTCTTCTGCATCACCCTCCAGACTTCACCTTCTCCTTCTCCTTCTTCTACCTCTTCTGATTCACCCTCCAGACTTCACCTTCTCCTTCTCCTTCTTCTGCTTCTTCTGATTCACCCTCCAGACTTCACCTTCTCCTTCTCCTTATTCTGCTTCTTCTGATTCACCCTCCAGACTTCACCTTCTCCTTCTCGTTATTCTGCTTCTTCTGATTCAACCTCCAGACTTCACCTTCTCCTTCTCCTTCTTCTGCTTCTTCTGATTCACCCTCCAGACTTCACCTTCTCCTTCTCCTTCTTCTGTTTCTTCTGATTCGCCCTCCAGACTTCACCTTCTCCTTCTCCTTCTTCTGCTTCTTCTGATTCACCCTCCTGACTTCACCTTCTCCTTCTCCTTCTTCTACTTCTTCTGATTCACCCTCCTGACTTCACCTTCTCCTTCTCCTTCTTCTACTTCTTCTGATTCACCCTCCAGACTTCACCTTCTCCTTTTCCTTCTTCTGCTTCTTCTGATTCACCCTCCAGACTTCACCTTCTCATTCTCCTTCTTCTGCTTCTTCTGCTGCGCCCTCCAGACTTCACCTTCTCCTTCTCCTTCTTCTGCTTCTTCTGCTTCACACTCCAGCCTTCACCTTCTCCTTCTCCTTCTTCTGCTTCTTCTGCTGCGCCCTCCAGGCTTCACCTTCTCCTTCTCCTTCTTCTGCTTCTTCTGCTTCACCGTCCTGACTTCACCTTCTCCTTCTCCTTCTTCTACTTCTTCTGCGACACCCCGCTGACTTCACCTGCTCCTTCTCCTTCTTCTGCTTCTTCTGATTCACCCTCCTAAATTCACCTTCTCCTTCTCCTTCTTCTGCTTCTTCTGATTCACCCTCCTGACTTCACCTTCTCCTTCTCCTTCTTCTGCTTCTTCTGATTCACCCTCCAGACTTCACCTTCTCCTTCTCCTTCTTCTGCTTCTTCTGATTCACCCTCCAGACTTCACCTTCTCCTTCTCCTTCTTCTGCTTCTTCTGCTTCACCCTCCAGACTTAACCTTCTCCTTCTCCTTCTTCTGCTTCTTCTGCTTCACCCTCCTGACTTCACCTTCTCCTTCTCCTTCTTCTACTTCTTCTGATTCACCCTCCTGACTTCACCTTCTCCTTCTCCTTCTTCTACTTCTTCTGCTTCACCCTCCAGACTTCACCTTCTCCTTCTCCTTCTTCTACTTCTTCTGATTCACCCTCCAGACTTCACCTTCTCCTTCTCCTTCTTCTACTTCTTCTGATTCACCCTCCAGACTTCACCTTCTCCTTCTCCTTCTTCCTCTTCTTCTGATTCATCCTCCAGACTTCACCTTCTCCTTCTCCTTCTTCTGCTTCTTCTGATTCACCCTCCAGACTTCACCTTCTCCTTCTCCTTATTCTGCTTCTTCTGATTCACCCTCCAGACTTCACCTTCTCCTTCTCCTTCTTCTGCTTCTTCTGATTCACCCTCCAGACTTCACCTTCTCCTTCTCCTTCTTCTGCTTCTTCTGATTCACCCTCCAGACTTCACCTTCTCCTTCTCCTTCTTCTACTTCTTCTGATTCACCCTCCAGACTTCATCTTCTCCTTCTCCTTCTTCTGCTTCTTCTGATTCACCCTCCAGACTTCACCTTCTCCTTCTCCTTCGTCTACTTCTTCTGATTCACCCTCCAGACTACACCTTCTCCTTCTCCTTCTTCTACTTCTTCTGATTCACCCTCCAGACTTCACCTTCTCCTTCTCCTTCGTCTGTTTCTTCTGATTCACCCTCCAGACTTCACCTTCTCCTTCTCCTTCTTCTACTTCTTCTGATTCACCCTCCAGACTTCACCTTCTCCTTCTCCTTCGTCTACTTCTTCTGATTCACCCTCCAGACTACACCTTCTCCTTCTCCTTCTTCTACTTCTTCTGATTCACTCTCCAGACTACACCTTCTCCTTCTCCTTCTTCTGTTTCTTCTGATTCACCCTCCAGACTTCACCTTCTCCTTCTCCTTCTTCTGCTTCTTCTGATTCACCCTCCAGACTTCACCTTCTCCTTCTCCTTCTTCTGCTTCTTCTGATTCACCCTCCAGACTTCACCTTCTCCTTCTCCTTCTTCTACTTCTTCTGATTCACCCTCCAGACTTCACCTTCTCCTTCTCCTTCTTCTGCTTCTTCTGATTCACCCTCCAGACTTCACCTTCTCCTTCTCCTTCGTCTACTTCTTCTGATTCACCCTCCAGACTACACCTTCTCCTTCTCCTTCTTCTACTTCTTCTGATACACCCTCCAGACTTCACCTTCTCCTTCTCCTTTTTCTGTTTCTTCTGATTCACCCTCCAGACTTCACCTTCTCCTTCTCCTTCTTCTACTTCTTCTGATTCAGCCTCCAGACTTCACCTTCTCCTTCTCCTTCTTCTACTTCTTCTGATTCACCCTCCAGACTTCATCTTCTCCTCTTCCTTCTTCTCCTTCTTCTGATTCACCCTCCAGACTTCACCTTCTCCTTCTCCTTCTTCTGCTTCTTCTGATTCACCCTCCAGACTTCACCTTCTCCTTCTCCTTCTTCTACTTCTTCTGATTCACCCTCCAGACTTCACCTTCTCCTTCTCCTTCTTCTACTTCTTCTGATTCACCCTCCAGTCTTCACCTTCTCCTTCTCCTTCTTCTGTTTCTTCTGCTTCACCCTCCAGACTTCACCTTCTCCTTCTCTTTCTTCTGCTTCTTCTGATTCACCCTCCAGACTTCACCTTCTCCTTCTCCTTCTTCTGATTCTTCTGATTCACCCTCCAGACTTCACCTTCTCCCTCTCCTTCTTCTGCTTCTTCTGATTCACCCTCCAGACCTCACCTTCTCCTTCTCCTTCTTCTACTTCTTCTGATTCACCCTCCTGACTTCACCTTCTCCTTCTCCTTCATCTACTTCTTCTGCTTCACCCTCCAGACTTCACCTTCTCCTTCTCCTTCTTCTACTTCTTCTAATTCACCCTCCAGACTTCACCTTCTCCTTCTCCTTCTTATACTTCTTCTGATTCACCCTCCAGACTTCACCTTCTCCTTCTCCTTCTTCTACTTCTTCTGATTAACCCTCCAGACTTCACCTTCTCCTTATCCTTCTTCTGCTTCTTCTGATTCTCCCTCCAGACTTCACCTTCTCCTTCTCCTTATTCTGCTTCTTCTGATTCACCCTCCAGACTTCACCTTCTCCTTCTCCTTCTTCTGCTTCTTCTGATTCACCCTCCAGACTTCAAATTCTCCTTCTCCTTCTTCTGCTTCTTCTGATTCACCCTCCAGACTTCACCTTCTCCTTCTCCTTCTTCTACTTCTTCTGATTCACCCTCCAGACTTCACCTTCTCCTTCTCCTTCTTCTGTTTCTTCTGATTCACCCTCCAGACTTCATCTTCTCCTTCTCCTTCTTCTACTTCTTCTGATTCACCCTCCAGACTTCACCTTCTCCTTCTCCTTCTTCTACTTCTTCTGATTCACCCTCCAGACTTCATCTTCTCCTTCTCCTTCTTCTGCTTCTTCTGATTCACCCTCCAGACTTCACCTTCTCCTTCTCCTTCTTCTGCTTCTTCTGATTCACCCTCCAGACTTCAACTTCTCCTTCTCCTTCTTCCACTTCTTCTGATTCACCCTCCAGACTTCACCTTCTCCTTCTCCTTCTTCTACTTCTTCTGATTCACCCTCCAGTCTTCACCTTCTCCTTCTCCTTTTTTTGTTTCTTCTGCTTCACCCTCCAGACTTCACCTTCTCCTTCTCCTTCTTCTGATTCTTCTGATTCACCCACCAGACTTCACCTTCTCCTTCTCCTTCTTCTGCTTCTTCTGATTCACCCTCCTGACTTCACCTTCTCCTTCTCCTTCTTCTACTTCTTCTGATTCACCCTCCTGACTTCACCTTCTCCTTCTCCTTCTTCTATTTCTTCTGCTTCACCCTCCAGACTTCACCTTCTCCTTCTCCTTCTTCTACTTCTTCTGATTCACCCTCCAGACTTCACCTTCTCCTTCTCCTTCTTCTACGTCTTCTGGTTCACACTCCAGACTTCATCTTCTCCTTCTCCTTCTTCTGCTTCTTCTGATTCACACTCCAGACTTCACCTTCTCCTTCTCCTTCTTCTGCTTCTTCTGATTCACCCTCCAGACTTCAACTTCTCCTTCTCCTTCTTCCACTTCTTCTGATTCACCCTCCAGACTTCACCTTCTCCTTCTCCTTCTTCTACGTCTTCTGATTCACCCTCCAGTCTTCATCTTCTCCTTCTCCTTTTTTTGTTTCTTCTGCTTCACCCTCCAGACTTCACCTTCTCCTTCTCTTTCTTCTGCTTCTTCTGATTCACCCTCCAGACTTCACCTTCTCCTTCTCCTTCTTCTGATTCTTCTGATTCACCCTCCAGACTTCACCTTCTCCTTCTCCTTCTTCTGCTTCTTCTGATTCACCCTCCTGACTTCACCTTCTCCTTCTCCTTCTTCTACTTCTTCTGATTCACCCTCCTGACTTCACCTTCTCCTTCTCCTTCTTCTACTTCTTCTGCTTCACCCTCCAGACTTCACCTTCTCCTTCTCCTTCTTCTACTTCTTCTGATTCACCCTCCAGACTTCACCTTCTCCTTCTCCTTCTTCTGCTTCTTCTGATTCACCCTCCAGACTTCACCTTCTCATTCTCCTTCTTCTGCTTCTTCAACTGCGCCCTCCAGACTTCACCTTCTCCTTCTCCTTCTTCTGCTTCTTCTGCTTCACACTCCAGACTTCACCTTCTCCTTCTCCTTCTTCTGCTTCTTCTGCTGCGCCCTCCAGGCTTCACCTTCTCCTTCTCCTTCTTCTGCTTCTTCTGCTTCACCGTCCTGACTTCACCTTCTCCTTCTCCTTCTTCTACTTCTTCTGCTACACCCCCCTGACTTCACCTGCTCCTTCTCCTTCTTCTGCTTCTTCTGATTCACCCTCCTAAATTCACCTTCTCCTTCTCCTTCTTCTGCTTCTTCTGATTCACCCTCCTGACTTCACCTTCTCCTTCTCCTTCTTCTGCTTCTTCTGATTCACCCTCCAGACTTCACCTTCTCCTTCTCCTTCTTCTGCTTCTTCTGATTCACCCTCCAGACTTCACCTTCTCCTTCTCCTTCTTCTGCTTCTTCTGATTCACCCTCCAGACCTCACCTTCTCCTTCTCCTTCTTCTACTTCTTCTGATTCACCCTCCAGACTTCATCTTCTCCTTCTCCTTCTTCTGCTTCTTCTGATTCACCCTCCAGACTTCACCTTCTCCTTTTCCTTCTTCTACTTCTTCTGATTCAGCCTCCAGACTTCACCATCTCCTTCTCCTTCTTCTACTTCTTCTGATTCACCCTCCAGACTTCATCTTCTCCTTCTCCTTCTTCTCCTTCTTCTGATTCACCCTCCAGACTTCACCTTCTCCTTCTCCTTCTTCTGCTTCTTCTGATTCACCCTCCAGACTTCACCTTCTCCTTCTCCTTCTTCTACTTCTTCTGATTCACCCTCCAGACTTCACCTTCTCCTTCTCCTTCTTCTACTTCTTCTGATTCACCCTCCAGTCTTCACCTTCTCCTTCTCCTTCTTCTGTTTCTTCTGCTTCACCCTCCAGACTTCACCTTCTCCTTCTCTTTCTTCTGCTTCTTCTGATTCACCCTCCAGACTTCACCTTCTCCTTCTCCTTCTTCTGATTCTTCTGATTCACCCTCCAGACTTCACCTTCTCCTTCTCCTTCTTCTGCTTCTTCTGATTCACCCTCCAGAACTCACCTTCTCCTTCTCCTTCTTCTACTTCTTCTGATTCACCCTCCTGAATTCACCTTCTCCTTCTCCTTCATCTACTTCTTCTGCTTCACCCTCCAGACTTCACCTTCTCCTTCTCCTTCTTCTACTTCTTCTGATTCACCCTCCAGACTTCACCTTCTCCTTCTTATACTTCTTCTGATTCACCCTCCAGACTTCACCTTCTCCTTCTCCTTCTTCTACTTCTTCTGATTCACCCTCCAGACTTCACCTTCTCCTTCTCCTTCTTCTGCTTCTTCTGATTCACCCTCCAGACTTCACCTTCTCCTTCTCCTTATTCTGCTTCTTCTGATTCACCCTCCAGACTTCACCTTCTCCTTCTCCTTCTTCTGCTTCTTCTGATTCACCCTCCAGACTTCACCTTCTCCTTCTCCTTCTTCTGCTTCTTCTGATTCACCCTCCAGACTTCACCTTCTCCTTCTCCTTCTTCTACTTCTTCTGATTCACCCTCCAGACTTCACCTTCTCCTTCTCCTTCTTCTGCTTCTTCTGATTCACCATCCAGACTTCACCTTCTCCTTCTCCTTCGTCTACTTCTTCTGATTCACCCTCCAGACTACACCTTCTCCTTCTCCTTCTTCTACTTCTTCTGATTCACTCTCCAGACTTCACCTTCTCCTTCTCCTTCTTCTGTTTCTTCTGATTCACCCTCCAGACTTCATCTTCTCCTTCTCCTTCTTCTACTTCTTCCGATTCACCCTCCAGACTTCACCTTCTCCTTCTCCTTCTTCTACTTCTTCTGATTCACCCTCCAGACTTCATCTTCTCCTTCTCCTTCTTCTGCATCTTCTGATTCACCATCCAGACTTCACCTTCTCCTTCTCCTTCTTCTGCTTCTTCTGATTCTCCCTCCAGACTTCAACTTCTCCTTCTCCTTCTTCCACTTATTCTGATTCACCCTCCAGACTTCACCTTCTCCTTCTCCTTCTTCTACTTCTTCTGATTCACCCTCCAGTCTTCACCTTCTCCTTCTCCTTTTTTTGTTTCTTCTGCTTCACCCTCCAGACTTCACCTTCTCCTTCTCTTTCTTCTGCTTCTTCTGATTCACCCTCCAGACTTCACCTTCTCCTTCTCCTTCTTCTGATTCTTCTGATTCACCCTCCAGACTTCACCTTCTCCTTCTCCTTCTTCTGCTTCTTCTGATTCACCCTCCTGACTTCACCTTCTCCTTCTCCTTCTTCTACTTCTTCTGATTCACCCTCCTGACTTCACCTTCTCCTTCTCCTTCTTCTACTTCTTCTGCTTCACCCTCCAGACTTCACCTTCTCCTTCTCCTTCTTCTACTTCTTCTGATTCATCCTCCAGACTTCACCTTCTCCTTCTCCTTCTCCTTCTTCTGCTTCTTCTGATTCACCCTCCAGACTTCACCTTCTCATTCTCCTTCTTCTGCTTCTTCTGCTGCGCCCTCCAGACTTCACCTTCTCCTTCTCCTTCTTCTGCTTCTTCTGCTTCACACTCCAGACTTCACCTTCTCCTTCTCCTTCTTCTGCTTCTTCTGCTGCGCCCTCCAGGCTTCACCTTCTCCTTCTCCTTCTTCTGCTTCTTCTGCTTCACCTTCCTGACTTCACCTTCTCCTTCTCCTTCTTCTACTTCTTCTGCTACACCCCCCTGACTTCACCTGCTCCTTCTCCTTCTTCTGCTTCTTCTGATTCACCCTCCTAAATTCACCTTCTCCTTCTCCTTCTTCTGCTTCTTCTGATTCACCCTCCTGACTTCACCTTCTCCTTCTCCTTCTTCTGCTTCTTCTGATTCACCCTCCAGACTTCACCTTCTCCTTCTCCTTCTTCTGCTTCTTCTGATTCACCCTCCAGACTTCACCTTCTCCTTCTCCTTCTTCTGCTTCTTCTGATTCACCCTCCAGACCTCACCTTCTCCTTCTCCTTCTTCTACTTCCTCTGATTCACCCTCCAGACTTCATCTTCTCCTTCTCCTTCTTCTGCTTCTTCTGATTCACCCTCCAGACTTCACCTTCTCCTTCTCCTTCTTCTACTTCTTCTGATTCAGCCTCCAGACTTCACCTTCTCCTTCTCCTTCTTCTGCTTCTTCTGATTCACCCTCCAGACTTCACCTTCTCCTTCTCCTTCTTCTACTTCTTCTGATTCACCCTCCAGACTTCACCTTCTCCTTCTCCTTCTTCTACTTCTTCTGATTCACCCTCCAGTCTACACCTTCTCCTTCTCCTTCTTCTGTTTCTTCTGCTTCACCCTCCAGACTTCACCTTCTCCTTCTCTTTCTTCTGCTTCTTCTGATTCACCCTCCAGACTTCACCTTCTCCTTCTCCTTCTTCTGATTCTTCTGATTCACCCTCCAGACTTCACCTTCTCCTTCTCCTTCTTCTGCTTCTTCTGATTCACCCTCCAGAACTCACCTTCTCTTTCTCCTTCTTCTACTTCTTCTGATTCACCCTCCTGACTTCACCTTCTCCTTCTCCTTCATCTACTTCTTCTGCTTCACCCTCCAGACTTCACCTTCTCCTTCTCCTTCTTCTACTTCTTCTGATTCACCCTCCAGACTTCACCTTCTCCTTCTCCTTCTTATACTTCTTCTGATTCACCCTCCAGACTTCACCTTCTCCTTCTTCTACTTCTTCTGATTCACCCTCCAGACTTCACCTTCTCCTTCTCCTTCTTCTGCTTCTTCTGATTCACCCTCCAGACTTCACCTTCTCCTTCTCCTTATTCTGCTTCTTCTGATTCACCCTCCAGACTTCACCTTCTCCTTCTCCTTCTACTGCTTCTTCTGATTCAACCTCCAGACTTCACCTTCTCCTTCTCCTTCTTCTGCTTCTTCTGATTCACCCTCCAGACTTCACCTTCTCCTTCTCCTTCTTCTACTTCTTCTGATTCATCCTCCAGACTTCACCTTCTCCTTCTCCTTCTTCTGCTTCTTCTGATTCACCCTCCAGACTACACCTTCTCCTTCTCCTTCGTCTACTTCTTCTGATTCACCCTCCAGACTACACCTTCTCCTTCTCCTTCTTCTACTTCTTCTGATTCACCCTCCAGACTTCACCTTCTCCTTCTCCTTCTTCTGCTTCTTCTGATTCACCCTCCAGACTTCACCTTCTCCTTCTCCTTCTTCTACTTCTTCTGATTCACCCTCCAGATATCACCTTCTCCTTCTCCTTCTTCTACTTCTTCTGATTCACCCTCCAGACTTCATCTTCTCCTTCTCCTTCTTCTGCTTCTTCTGATTCACCCTCCAGACTTCACCTTCTCCTTCTCCTTCTTCTGCTTCTTCTGATTCACCCTCCAGGCTTCAACTTCTACTTCTCCTTCTTCCACTTCTTCTGATTCACCCTCCAGACTTCACCTTCTCCTTCTCCTTCTTCTACTTCTTCTGATTCACCCTCCAGTCTTCACCTTCTCCTTCTCCTTTTTCTGTTTCTTCTGCTTCACCCTCCAGACTTCACCTTCTCCTTCTCTTTCTTCTGCTTCTTCTGATTCACCCTCCAGACTTCACCTTCTCCTTCTCCTTCTTCTGATTCTTCTGATTCAACCTCCAGACTTCACCTTCTCCTTCTCCATCTTCTGCTTCTTCTGATTCACCCTCCTGACTTCACCTTCTCCTTCTCCTTCTTCTACTTCTTCTGATTCACCCTCCTGACTTCACCTTCTCCTTCTCCTTCTTCTACTTCTTCTGCTTCACCCTCCAGACTTCACCTTCTCCTTCTCCTTCTTCTACTTCTTCTGATTCACCCTCCAGACTTCACCTTCTCCTTCTCCTTCTTCTGCTTCTTCTGATTCACCCTCCAGACTTCACCTTCTCATTCTCCTTCTTCTGCTTCTTATGCTGCGCCCTCCAGACTTCACCTTCTCCTTCTCCTTCTTCTGCTTCTTCTGCTTCACACTCCAGACTTCACCTTCTTCTTCTCCTTCTTCTGCTTCTTCTGCTGCGCCCTCCAGGCTTCACCTTCTCCTTCTCCTTCTTCTGCTTCTTCTGCTTCACCGTCTTGACTTCACCTTCTCCTTCTCCTTCTTCTACTTCTTCTGCTACACCCCCTTGACTTCACCTGCTCCTTCTCCTTTTTCTGCTTCTTCTGATTCACCCTCCTAAATTCACCTTCTCCTTCTCCTTCTTCTGCTTCTTCTGATTCACCCTCCTGACTTCACCTTCTCCTTCTCCTTCTTCTGCTTCTTCTGATTCACCCTCCAGACTTCACCTTCTCCTTCTCCTTCTTCTGCTTCTTCTGATTCACCCTCCAGACTTCACCTTCTCCTTCTCCTTCTTCTGCTTCTTCTGATTCACCCTCCAGACCTCACCTTCTCCTTCTCCTTCTTCTACTTCTTCTGATTCACCCTCCAGACTTCATCTTCTCCTTCTCCTTCTTCTGCTTCTTCTGATTCACCCTCCAGACTTCACCTTCTCCTTCTCCTTCTTCTGCTTCTTCTGATTCACCCTCCAGACTTCACCTTCTCCTTCTCCTTCTTCTACTTCTTCTGATTCACCCTCCAGACTTCACCTTCTCCTTCTCCTTCTTCGACTTCTTCTGATTCACCCTCCAGTCTTCACCTTCTCCTTCTCCTTCTTCTGTTTCTTCTGCTTCACCCTCCAGACTTCACCTTCTCCTTCTCTTTCTTCTGCTTCTACTGCTTCACCCTCCAGACTTCACCTTCTCCTTCTCCTTCTTCTGATTCTTCTGATTCACCCTCCAGACTTCACCTTCTCTATCTCCTTCTTCTGCTTCTTCTGATTCACCCTCCTGACTTCACCTTCTCCTTCTCCTTCTTCTACTTCTTCTGATTCACCCTCCTGACTTCACCTTCTCCTTCTCCTTCTTCTACTTCTTCTGCTTCACCCTCCAGACTTCACCTTCTCCTTCTCCTTCTTCTACTTCTTCTGATTCACCCTCCAGACTTCACCTTCTCCTTCTCCTTCTTCTGCTTCTTCTGATTCACCCTCCAGACTTCACCTTCTCCTTCTCCTTATTCTGCTTCTTCTGATTCACCCTCCAGACTTCACCTTCTCCTTCTCCTTCTTCTGCTTCTTCTGATTCACCCTCCAGACTTCACCTTCTCCTTCTCCTTCTTCTGCTTCTTCTGATTCACCCTCCAGACTTCACCTTCTCCTTCTCCTTCTTCTGCTTCTTCTGATTCACCCTCCAGACTTCACCTTCTCCTTCTCCTTCTTCTACTTCTTCTGATTCACCCTCCAGACTTCACATTCTCCTTCTCCTTCTTCTGCTTCTTCTGATTCAACCTCCTGACTTCACCTTCTCCTTCTCCTTCTTCTACTTCTTCTGATTCATCCTCCTGACTTCACCTTCTCCTTCTCCTTCTTCTACTTCTTCTGCTTCACCTTCCAGACTTCACCTTCTCCTTCTCCTTCTTCTACTTCTTCTGATTCACCCACCAGACTTCACCTTCTCCTTCTCCTTCTTCTGCTTCTTCTGATTCACCCTCCAGACTTCACCTTCTCATTCTCCTTCTTCTGCTTCTTCTGCTGCGCCCTCCAGACTTCACCTTCTCCTTCTCCTTCTTCTGCTTCTTCTGCTTCACACTCCAGACTTTACCTTCTCCTTCTCCTTCTTCTGCTTCTTCTGCTGCGCCCTCCAGGCTTCACCTTCTCCTTCTCCTTCTTCTGCTTCTTCTGCTTCACCGTCCTGACTTCACCTTCTCCTTCTCCTTCTTCTCCTTCTTCTGCTACACCCCCCTGACTTCACCTGCTCCTTCTCCTTCTTCTGCTTCTTCTGATTCACCCTCCTAACTTCACCTTCTCCTTCTCCTTCTTCTGCTTCTTCTGATTCACCCTCCAGACTTCACCTTCTCCTTCTCCTTCTTCTGCTTCTTCTGATTCACCCTCCAGACTTCACCTTCTCCTTCTCCTTCTTCTGCTTCTTCTGATTCACCCTCCAGACCTCACCTTCTCCTTCTCCTTCTTCTACTTCTTCTGATTCACCCTCCAGACTTCATCTTCTCCTTCTCCTTCTTCTGCTTCTTCTGATTCACCCTCCAGACTTTACCTTCTCCTTCTTCTGCTTCTTCTGATTCACCCTCCAGACTTCACCTTCTCCTTCTCCTTCTTCTACTTCTTCTGATTCACCCTCCAGACTTCACCTTCTCCTTCTCCTTCTTCTACTTCTTCTGATTCACCCTCCAGTCTTCAACTTCTCCTTCTCCTTCTTCTGTTTCTTCTGCTTCACCCTCCAGACTTCACCTTCTCCTTCTCTTTCTTCTGCTTCTTCTGCTTCACCCTCCAGACTTCACCTTCTCCTTCTCCTTCTTCTGATTCTTCTGATTCACCCTCCAGACTTCACCTTCTCTATCTCCTTCTTCTGCTTCTTCTGATTCACCTTCCTGACTTCACCTTCTCCTTCTCCTTCTTCTACTTCTTCTGATTCACCCTCCTGACTTCACCTTCTCCTTCTCCTTCTTCTACTTCTTCTGCTTCACCCTCCAGACTTCACCTTCTCCTTCTCCTTCTTCTACTTCTTCTGATTCACCCTCCAGACTTCACCTTCTGCTTCTCCTTCTTCTGCTTCTTCTGATTCACCCTCCAGACTTCACCTTCTCCTTCTCCTTATTCTGCTTCTTCTGATTCACCCGCCAGACTTCACCTTCTCCTTCTCCTTCTTCTGCTTCTTCTGATTCACCCTCCAGACTTCACCTTCTCCTTCTCCTTCTTCTGCTTCTTCTGATTCACACTCCAGACTTCACCTTCTCCTTCTCCTTCTTCTGCTTCTTCTGATTCACCCTCCAGACTTCACCTTCTCCTTCTCCTTCTTCTACTTCTTCTGATTCACCCTCCAGACTTCACTTTCTCCTTCTCCTTCTTCTGCTTCTTCTGATTCACCCTCCTGACTTCACCTTCTCCTTCTCCTTCTTCTACATCTTCTGATTCACCCTCCTGACTTCACCTTCTCCTTCTCCTTCTTCTACTTCTTCTGCTTCACCCTCCAGACTTCACCTTCTCCTTCTCCTTCTTCTACTTCTTCTGATTCACCCTCCAGACTTCACCTTCTCCTTCTCCTTCTTCTACTTCTTCTGGTTCACCCTCCAGACTTCACCTTCTCCTTCTCCTTCTTCTACTTCTTCTGATTCACCCTCCAGACTTCACCTTCTCCTTCTCCTTCTTCTGCTTCTTCTGATTCACCCTCCAGACTTCACCTTCTCCTTCTCCTTATTCTGCTTCTTCTGAATCACCCTCCAGACTTCACCTTCTCCTTCTCCTTCTTCTGCTTCTTCTGATTCACCCTCCAGACTTCACCTTCTCCTTCTCCTTCTTCTGCTTCTTCTGATTCACCCTCCAGACTTCACCTTCACCTTCTCCTTCTTCTACTTCTTCTGATTCACCCTCCAGACTTCACCTTCTCCATCTCCTTCTTCTGCTTCTTCTGATTCACCCTCCAGACTTCACCTTCTCCTTCTCCTTCGTCTGCTTCTTCTGATTCACCCTCCAGACTTCACCTTCTCCTTCTCCTTCTTCTGCTTCTTCTGATTCACCCTCCAGACTTAACCTTCTCCTTCTCCTTCTTCTACTTCTTCTGATTCACCCTCCAGACTTCACCTTCTCCTTCTCTTTCTTCTGCTTCTTCTGATTCACCCTCCAGACTTCACCTTCTCCTTCTCCTTCTTCTGATTCTTCTGATTCACCCTCCAGACTTCACCTTCTCCTTCTCCTTCTTCTGCTTCTTCTGATTCACCCTCCTGACTTCACCTTCTCCTTCTCCTTCTTCTACATCTTCTGATTCACCCTCCTGACTTCACCTTCTCCTTCTCCTTCTTCTACTTCTTCTGCTTCACCCTCCAGACTTCACCTTCTCCTTCTCCTTCTTCTACTTCTTCTGATTCACCCTCCAGACTTCACCTTCTCCTTCTCCTTCTTCTACTTCTTCTGATTCACCCTCCAGACTTCACTTTCTCCTTCTCCTCCTTCTACTTCTTCTGATTCACCCTCCAGACTTCACCTTCTCCTTCTCCTTATTCTGCTTCTTCTGAATCACCCTCCAGACTTCACCTTCTCCTTCTCCTTCTTCTGCTTCTTCTGATTCACCCTCCAGACTTCACCTTCTCCTTCTCCTTCTTCTGCTTCTTCTGATTCACCCTCCAGACTTCACCTTCTCCTTCTCCTTCTTCTACTTCTTCTGATTCACCCTCCAGACTTCACCTTCTCCATCTCCTTCTTCTGCTTCTTCTGATTCACCCTCCAGACTTCACCTTCTCCTTCTCCTTCGTCTACTTCTTCTGATTCACCCTCCAGACTTCACCTTCTCCTTCTCCTTCCTTTGCTTCTTCTGATTCACCCTCCAGACTTCACCTTCTCCTTCTCCTTCTTCTGATTCTTCTGATTCACCCTCCAGACTTCACCTTCTCCTTCTCCATCTTCTGCTTCTTCTGATTCACCCTCCTGACTTCACCTTCTCCTTCTCCTTCTTCTACTTCTTCTGATTCACCCTCCTGACTTCACCTTCTCCTTCTCCATCTTCTACTTCTTCTGCTTCACCCTCCAGACTTCAACTTCTCCTTCTCCTTCTTCTACTTCTTCTGATTCACCCTCCAGACTTCACCTTCTCCTTCTCCTTCTTCTGCTTCTTCTGATTCACCCTCCAGACTTCACCTTCTCCTTCTCCTTCTTCTGCTTCTTCTGATTCACCCTCCAGACTTCACCTTCTCCTTCTCCTTCTTCTACTTCTTCTGATTCACCCTCCAGACTTCACCTTCTCCTTCTCCTTCTTCTGCTTCTTCTGATTCACCCTCCAGACTTCACCTTCTCCTTCTCCTTCGTCTACTTCTTCTGATTCACCCTCCAGACTACACCTTCTTCTTCTCCTTCTTCTACTTCTTCTGATTCACCCTCCAGACTTCACCTTCTCCTTCTCATTCTTCTGTTTCTTCTGATTCACCCTCCAGACTTCATCTTCTCCTTCTCCTTCTTCTACCTCTTCTGATTCACCCTCCAGACTTCACCTTCTCCTTCTCCTTCTTCTACTTCTTCTGATTCACCCTCCAGACTTCATCTTCTCCTTCTCCTTCTTCTACTTCTTCTGATTCACCCTCCAGACTTCACCTTCTCCTTCTCCTTCTTCTGCTTCTTCTGATTCACCCTCCAGACTTCACCTTCTCCTTCTCCTTATTCTGCTTCTTCTGATTCACCCTCCAGACTTCACCTTCTCCTTCTCCTTCTTCTACTTCTTCTGATTCACCCTCCAGACTTCACCTTCTCCTTCTGCTTCTTCTGATTCACCCTCCAGACTTCACCTTCTCCTTCTCCTTCTTCTACTTCTTCTGATTCACCCTCCAGACTTCACTTTCTCCTTCTCCTTCTTCTGTTTCTTCTGATTCACCCTCCAGACTTCATCTACTCCTTCTCCTTCTTCTACTTCTTCTGATTCACCCTCCAGACTTCACCTTCTCCTTCTCCTTCTTCTGCTTCTTCTGATTCACCCTCCAGACTTCATCTTCTCCTTCTCCTTCTTCTACTTCTTCTGATTCACCCTCCAGACTTCACCTTCTCCTTCTCCTTCTTCTGCTTCTTCTGATTCACCCTCCAGACTTCACCTTCTCCTTCTCCTTATTCTGCTTCTTCTGATTCACCCTCCAGACTTCACCTTCTCCTTCTCCTTCTTCTGCTTCTTCTGATTCACCCTCCAGACTTCACCTTCTCCTTCTCCTTCTTCTGCTTCTTCTGATTCACCCTCTAGACTTCACCTTCTCCTTCTCCTTCTTCTACTTCTTCTGATTCACCCTCCAGACTTAACCTTCTCCTTCTCCTTCTTCTGCTTCTTCTGATTCACCCTCCAGACTTCACCTTCTCCTTCTCCTTCTTCTACTTCTTCTGATTCACCCTCCAGACTTCACCTTCTCCTTCTCCTTCTTCTGTTTCTTCTGATTCACCCTCCAGACTTCATCTTCTCCTTCTCCTTCTTCTACATCTTCTGATTCACCCTCCTGACTTCACCTTCTCCTTCTCCTTCTTATACTTCTTCTGCTTCACCCTCCAGACTTCACCTTCTCCTTTTCCTTCTTCTACTTCTTCTGATTCACCCTCCAGACTTCACCTTCTCCTACTCCTTCTACTTCTTCTGATTCACCTTCCAGACTTCAACTTCTCCTTCTCCTTCTTCTACTTCTTCTGATTCACCCTCCAGACTTCACCTTCTCCTTCTCCTTCTTCTGCTTCTTCTGATTCACCCTCCAGACTTCACCTTCTCCTTCTCCTTATTCTGCTTCTTCTGAATCACCCTCCAGACTTCAACTTCTCCTTCTCCTTCTTCTGCTTCTTCTGATTCACCCTCCAGACTTCACCTTCTCCTTCTCCTTCTTCTGCTTCTTCTGATTCACCCTCCAGACTTCACCTTCTCCTTCTCCTTCTTCTGTTTCTTCTGATTCACCCTCCAGACTTCATCTACTCCTTCTCCTTCTTCTACTTCTTCTGATTCACCCTCCAGACTTCACCTTCTCCTTCTCCTTCTTCTACTTCTTCTGATTCACCCTCCAGACTTCATCTTCTCCTTCTCCTTCTTCTACTTCTTCTGATTCACCCTCCAGACTTCACCTTCTCCTTCTCCTTCTTCTGCTTCTTCTGATTCACCCTCCAGACTTCACCTTCTCCTTCTCCTTCTTCTGCTTCTTCTGATTCACCCTCCAGACTTCATCTACTCCTTCTCCTTCTTCTACTTCTTCTGATTCACCCTCCAGACTTCACCTTCTCCTTCTCCTTCTTCTACTTCTTCTGATTCACCCTCCAGACTTCATCTGCTCCTTCTCCTTCTTCTACTTCTTCTGATTCACCCTCCAGACTTCACCTTCTCCTTCTCCTTCTTCTGCTTCTTCTGATTCACCCTCCAGACTTCACCTTCTCCTTCTCCTTATTCTGCTTCTTCTGATTCACCCTCCAGACTTCACCTTCTCCTTCTCCTTCTTCTGCTTCTTCTGATTCACCCTCCAGACTTCACCTTCTCCTTCTCCTTCTTCTGCTTCTTCTGATTCACCCTCTAGACTTCACCTTCTCCTTCTCCTTCTTCTACTTCTTCTGATTCACCCTCCAGACTTCACCTTCTCCTTCTCCTTCTTCTGCTTCTTCTGATTCACCCTCCAGACTTCACCTTCTCCTTCTCCTTCTTCTGCTTCTTCTGATTCACCCTCCAGACTTCACCTTCTCCTTCTCCTTCTTCTACTTCTTCTGATTCACCCTCCAGACTTCACCTTCTCCTTCTCCTTCTTCTGCTTCTTCTGATTCACCCTCCAGACTTCACCTTCTCCTTCTCCTTCGTCTACTTCTTCTGATTCACCCTCCAGACTACACCTTCTTCTTCTCCTTCTTCTACTTCTTCTGATTCACCCTCCAGACTTCACCTTCTCCTTCTCATTCTTCTGTTTCTTCTGATTCACCCTCCAGACTTCATCTTCTCCTTCTCCTTCTTCTACCTCTTCTGATTCACCCTCCAGACTTCACCTTCTCCTTCTCCTTCTTCTACTTCTTCTGATTCACCCTCCAGACTTCATCTTCTCCTTCTCCTTCTTCTACTTCTTCTGATTCACCCTCCAGACTTCACCTTCTCCTTCTCCTTCTTCTGCTTCTTCTGATTCACCCTCCAGACTTCACCTTCTCCTTCTCCTTATTCTGCTTCTTCTGATTCACCCTCCAGACTTCACCTTCTCCTTCTCCTTCTTCTACTTCTTCTGATTCACCCTCCAGACTTCACCTTCTCCTTCTGCTTCTTCTGATTCACCCTCCAGACTTCACCTTCTCCTTCTCCTTCTTCTACTTCTTCTGATTCACCCTCCAGACTTCACCTTCTCCTTCTCCTTCTTCTGTTTCTTCTGATTCACCCTCCAGACTTCATCTACTCCTTCTCCTTCTTCTACTTCTTCTGATTCACCCTCCAGACTTCACCTTCTCCTTCTCCTTCTTCTACTTCTTCTGATTCACCCTCCAGACTTCATCTTCTCCTTCTCCTTCTTCTACTTCTTCTGATTCACCCTCCAGACTTCACCTTCTCCTTCTCCTTCTTCTGCTTCTTCTGATTCACCCTCCAGACTTCACCTTCTCCTTCTCCTTATTCTGCTTCTTCTGATTCACCCTCCAGACTTCACCTTCTCCTTCTCCTTCTTCTGCTTCTTCTGATTCACCCTCCAGACTTCACCTTCTCCTTCTCCTTCTTCTGCTTCTTCTGATTCACCCTCTAGACTTCACCTTCTCCTTCTCCTTCTTCTACTTCTTCTGATTCACCCTCCAGACTTAACCTTCTCCTTCTCCTTCTTCTGCTTCTTCTGATTCACCCTCCAGACTTCACCTTCTCCTTCTCCTTCTTCTACTTCTTCTGATTCACCCTCCAGACTTCACCTTCTCCTTCTCCTTCTTCTGTTTCTTCTGATTCACCCTCCAGACTTCATCTTCTCCTTCTCCTTCTTCTACATCTTCTGATTCACCCTCCTGACTTCACCTTCTCCTTCTCCTTCTTATACTTCTTCTGCTTCACCCTCCAGACTTCACCTTCTCCTTTTCCTTCTTCTACTTCTTCTGATTCACCCTCCAGACTTCACCTTCTCCTACTCCTTCTACTTCTTCTGATTCACCCTCCAGACTTCAACTTCTCCTTCTCCTTCTTCTACTTCTTCTGATTCACCCTCCAGACTTCACCTTCTCCTTCTCCTTCTTCTGCTTCTTCTGATTCACCCTCCAGACTTCACCTTCTCCTTCTCCTTATTCTGCTTCTTCTGAATCACCCTCCAGACTTCAACTTCTCCTTCTCCTTCTTCTGCTTCTTCTGATTCACCCTCCAGACTTCACCTTCTCCTTCTCCTTCTTCTGCTTCTTCTGATTCACCCTCCGGACTTCACCTTCTCCTTCTCCTTCTTCTGTTTCTTCTGATTCACCCTCCAGACTTCATCTACTCCTTCTCCTTCTTCTACTTCTTCTGATTCACCCTCCAGACTTCACCTTCTCCTTCTCCTTCTTCTACTTCTTCTGATTCACCCTCCAGACTTCATCTTCTCCTTCTCCTTCTTCTACTTCTTCTGATTCACCCTCCAGACTTCACCTTCTCCTTCTCCTTCTTCTGCTTCTTCTGATTCACCCTCCAGACTTCACCTTCTCCTTCTCCTTATTCTGCTTCTTCTGATTCACCCTCCAGACTTCACCTTCTCCTTCTCCTTCTTCTGCTTCTTCTGATTCACCCTCCAGACTTCACCTTCTCCTTCTCCTTCTTCTGCTTCTTCTGATTCACCCTCTAGACTTCACCTTCTCCTTCTCCTTCTTCTACTTCTTCTGATTCACCCTCCAGACTTAACCTTCTCCTTCTCCTTCTTCTGCTTCTTCTGATTCACCCTCCAGACTTCACCTTCTCCTTCTCCTTCTTCTACTTCTTCTGATTCACCCTCCAGACTTCACCTTCTCCTTCTCCTTCTTCTGTTTCTTCTGATTCACCCTCCAGACTTCATCTTCTCCTTCTCCTTCTTCTACATCTTCTGATTCACCCTCCTGACTTCACCTTCTCCTTCTCCTTCTTATACTTCTTCTGCTTCACCCTCCAGACTTCACCTTCTCCTTTTCCTTCTTGTACTTCTTCTGATTCACCCTCCAGACTTCACCTTCTCCTACTCCTTCTTCTACTTCTTCTGATTCACCCTCCAGACTTCAACTTCTCCTTCTCCTTCTTCTACTTCTTCTGATTCACCCTCCAGACTTCACCTTCTCCTTCTCCTTCTTCTGCTTCTTCTGATTCACCCTCCAGACTTCACCTTCTCCTTCTCCTTATTCTGCTTCTTCTGAATCACCCTCCAGACTTCAACTTCTCCTTCTCCTTCTTCTGCTTCTTCTGATTCACCCTCCAGACTTCACCTTCTCCTTCTCCTTCTTCTGCTTCTTCTGATTCACCCTCCAGACTTCACCTTCACCTTCTCCTTCTTCTACTTCTTCTGATTCACCCTCCAGACTTCACCTTCTCCATCTCCTTCTTCTGCTTCTTCTGATTCACTCTCCAGACTTCACCTTCTCCTTCTCCTTCGTCTGCTTCTTCTGATTCACCCTCCAGACTTCACCTTCTCCTTCTCCTTCTTCTGCTTCTTCTGATTCACCCTCCAGACTTCACCTTCTCCTTCTCCTTCTTCTGCTTCTTCTCATTCACCCTCCAGACTTCACCTTCTCCTTCTCCTTCTTCTGCTTCTTCTGATTCACCCTCCAGACTTCACCTTCTCCTTCTCCTTCTTCTACTTCTTCTGATTCACCCTCCAGACTTCACCTTCTCCTTCTCCGTCTTCTGCTTCTTCTGATTCACCCTCCTGACTTCACCTTCTCCTTCTCCTTCTTCTACATCTTCTGATTCACCCTCCTGACTTCACCTTCTCCTTCTCCTTCTTCTACTTCTTCTGCTTCACCCTCCAGACTTCACCTTCTCCTTCTCCTTCTTCTACTTCTTCTGATTCACCCTCCAGACTTCACCTTCTCCTTCTCCTTCTTCTACTTCTTCTGATTCACCCTCCAGACTTCACCTTCTCCTTCTCCTTCTTCTACTTCTTCTGATTCACCCTCCAGACTTCACCTTCTCCTTCTCCTTCTTCTGCTTCCTCTGATTCACCCTCCAGACTTCACCTTCTCCTTCTCCTTATTCTGCTTCTTCTGCATCACCCTCCAGACTTCACCTTCTCCTTCTCCTTCTTCTGCTTCTTCTGATTCACCCTCCAGACTTCACCTTCTCCTTCTCCTTCTTCTGCTTCTTCTGATTCACCCTCCAGACTTCACCTTCACCTTCTCCTTCTTCTACTTCTTCTGATTCACCCTCCAGACTTCACCTTCTCCATCTCCTTCTTCTGCTTCTTCTGATTCACCCTCCAGACTTCACCTTCTCCTTCTCCTTCGTCTGCTTCTTCTGATTCACCCTCCAGACTTCACCTTCTCCTTCTCCTTCTTCTGCTTCTTCTGATTCACCCTCCAGACTTCACCTTCTCCTTCTCCTTCTTCTACTTCTTCTGATTCACCCTCCAGACTTCACCTTCTCCTTCTCCTTCTTCTGCTTCTTCTGATTCACCCTCCAGACTTCACCTTCTCCTTCTCCTTCTTCTGATTCTTCTGATTCACCCTCCAGACTTCACCTTCTCCATCTCCTTCTTCTGCTTCTTCTGATTCACCCTCCTGACTTCAACTTCTCCTTCTCCTTCTTCTACATCTTCTGATTCACCCTCCTGACTTCACCTTCTCCTTCTCCTTCTTCTACTTCTTCTGCTTCACCCTCCAGACTTCACCTTCTCCTTCTCCTTCTTCTACTTCTTCTGATTCACCCTCCAGACTTCACCTTCTCCTTCTCCTTCTTCTACTTCTTCTGATTCACCCTCCAGACTTCACTTTCTCCTTCTCCTTCTTCTACTTCTTCTGATTCACCCTCCAGACTTCACCTTCTCCTTCTCCTTATTCTGCTTCTTCTGAATCACCCTCCAGACTTCACCTTCTCCTTCTCCTTCTTCTGCTTCTTCTGATTCACCCTCCAGACTTCACCTTCTCCTTCTCCTTCTTCTGCTTCTTCTGATTCACCCTCCAGACTTCACCTTCTCCTTCTCCTTCTTCTACTTCTTCTGATTCACCCTCCAGACTTCACCTTCTCCATCTCCTTCTTCTGCTTCTTCTGATTCACCCTCCAGACTTCACCTTCTCCTTCTCCTTCGTCTACTTCTTCTGATTCACCCTCCAGACTACACCTTCTCCTTCTCCTTCTTCTACTTCTTCTGATTCACCCTCCAGACTTCACCTTCTCCTTCTCCTTCTTCTGTTTCTTCTGATTCACCCTCCAGACTTCACATTCTCCTTCTCCTTCTTCTGCTTCTTCTGATTCACCCTCCTGACTTCACCTTCTCCTTCTCCTTCTTCTACTTCTTCTGATTCACCCTCCTGACTTCACCTTCTCCTTCTCCTTCTTCTACTTCTTCTGCTTCACCCTCCAGACTTCACCTTCTCCTTCTCCTTCTTCTACTTCTTCTGATTCAACCTCCAGACTTCACCTTCTCCTTCTCCTTCTTCTGCTTCTTCTGATACACCCTCCAGACTTCACCTTCTCCTTCTCCTTATTCTGCTTCTTCTGATTCACCCTCCAGACTTCAACTTCTCCTTCTCCTTATTCTGCTTCTTCTGATTCACCCTCCAGACTTCACCTTCTCCTTCTCCTTCCTTTGCTTCTTCTGATTCACCCTCCAGACTTCACCTTCTCCTTCTCCTTCTTCTGATTCTTCTGATTCACCCTCCAGACTTCACCTTCTCCTTCTCCTTCTTCTACTTCTTCTGATTCACCCTCCAGACTTAACCTTCTCCTTCTCCTTCTTCTGCTTCTTCTGATTCACCCTCCAGACTTCACCTTCTCCTTCTCCTTCGTCTACTTCTTCTGATTCACCCTCCAGACTACACCTTCTCCTTCTCCTTCTTCTACTTCTTCTGATTCACCCTCCAGACTTCACCTTCTCCTTCTCCTTCTTCTGCTTCTTCTGATTCACCCTCCAGACTTCACCTTCTCCTTCTCCTTCTTCTGCTTCTTCTGATTCACCCTCCAGACTTCACCTTCTCCTTCTCCTTCTTCTACTTCTTCTGATACACCCTCCAGACTTCACCTTCTCCTTCTCCTTCTTCTGCTTCTTCTGATTCACCCTCCAGACTTCACCTTCTCCTTCTCCTTCGTCTACTTCTTCTGATTCACCCTCCAGACTACACCTTGTCCTTCTCCTTCTTCTACTTCTTCTGATTCACCCTCCAGACTTCACCTTCTCCTTCTCATTCTTCTGTTTCTTCTGATTCACCCTCCAGACTTCATCTTCTCCTTCTCCTTCTTCTACCTCTTCTGATTCACCCTCCAGACTTCACCTTCTCCTTCTCCTTCTTCTACTTCTTCTGATTCACCCTCCAGACTTCATCTTCTCCTTCTCCTTCTTCTACTTCTTCTGATTCACCCTCCAGACTTCACCTTCTCCTTCTCCTTCTTCTGCTTCTTCTGATTCACCCTCCAGACTTCACCTTCTCCTTCTCCTTATTCTGCTTCTTCTGATTCACCCTCCAGACTTCACCTTCTCCTTCTCCTTCTTCTACTTCTTCTGATACACCCTCCAGACTTCACCTTCTCCTTCTCCTTCTTCTGCTTCTTCTGATTCACCCTCCAGACTTCACCTTCTCCTTCTCCTTCTTCTACTTCTTCTGATTCACCCTCCAGACTTCACCTTCTCCTTCTCCTTCTTCTGTTTCTTCTGATTCACCCTCCAGACTTCATCTACTCCTTCTCCTTCTTCTACTTCTTCTGATTCACCCTCCAGACTTCACCTTCTCCTTCTCCTTCTTCTACTTCTTCTGATTCACCCTCCAGACTTCATCTTCTCCTTCTTCTACTTCTTCTGATTCACCCTCCAGACTTCACCTTCTCCTTCTCCTTCTTCTACTTCTTCTGATTCACCCTCCAGACTTCACCTTCTCCTTCTCCTTATTCTGCTTCTTCTTATTCACCCTCCAGACTTCACCTTCTCCTTCTCCTTCTTCTGCTTCTTCTGATTCACCCTCCAGACTTCACCTTCTCCTTCTCCTTCTTCTGCTTCTTCTGATTCACCCACCAGACTTCACCTTCTCCTTCTCCTTCTTCTACTTCTTCTGATTCACCCTCCAGACTTAACCTTCTCCTTCTCCTTCTTCTGCTTCTTCTGATTCACCCTCCAGACTTCACCTTCTCCTTCTCCTTCGTCTACTTCTTCTGATTCACCCTCCAGACTACACCTTCTCCTTCTCCTTCTTCTACTTCTTCTGATTCACCCTCCAGACTTCACCTTCTCCTTCTCCTTCTTCTGTTTCTTCTGATTCACCCTCCAGACTTCACCTTCTCCTTCTCCTTCTTCTACTTCTTCTGATTCACCCTCCGGACTTCATCTTCTCCTTCTCCTTCTTCTGCTTCTTCTGATTCACCCTCCAGACTTCACCTTCTCCTTCTCCTTCTTCTGCTTCTTCTGATTCACCCTCCAGACTTCACCTTCTCCTTCCCCTTCTTCTGCTTCTTCTGATTCACCCTCCAGACTTCACCTTCTCATTCTCCTTCTTCTTCTTCTTCTGATTCACCCTCCAGACTTCACCTTCTCCTTCTCCTTCTTCTGCTTCTTCTGATTCACCCTCCTGACTTCACCTTCTCCTTCTCCTTCTTCTACATCTTCTGATTCACCCTCCTGACTTCACCTTCTCCTTCTCCTTCTTCTACTTCTTCTGCTTCACCCTCCAGACTTCACCTTCTCCTTTTCCTTCTTCTACTTCTTCTGATTCACCCTCCAGACTTCACCATCTCCTTCTCCTTCTTCTACTTCTTCTGATTCACCCTCCAGACTTCAACTTCTCCTTCTCCTTCTTCTACTTCTTCTGATTCACCCTCCAGACTTCACCTTCTCCTTCTCCTTCTTCTGCTTCTTCTGATTCACCCTCCAGACTTCACCTTCTCCTTCTCCTTATTCTGCTTCTTCTGAATCACCCTCCAGACTTCACCTTCTCCTTCTCCTTCTTCTGCTTCTTCTGATTCACCCTCCAGACTTCACCTTCTCCTTCTCCTTCTTCTGCTTCTCTGATTCACCCTCCAGACTTCACCTTCACCTTCTCCTTCTTCTACTTCTTCTGATTCACCCTCCAGACTTCACCTTCTCCATCTCCTTCTTCTGCTTCTTCTGATTCACCCTCCAGACTTCACCTTCTCCTTCTCCTTCGTCTGCTTCTTCTGATTCACCCTCCAGACTTCACCTTCTCCTTCTCCTTCTACTGCTTCTTCTGATTCACCCTCCAGACTTCACCTTCTCCTTCTCCTTCTTCTACTTCTTCTTATTCACCCTCCAGACTTCACCTTCTCCTTCTCTTTCTTCTGCTTCTTCTGATTCACCCTCCAGACTTCACCTTCTCCTTCTCCTTCTTCTGATTCTTCTGATTCACCCTCCAGACTTCACCTTCTCCTTCTCCTTCTTCTGCTTCTTCTGATTCACCCTTCTGACTTCACCTTCTCCTTCTCCTTCTTCTACATCTTCTGATTCACCCTCCTGACTTCACCTTCTCCTTCTCCTTCTTCTACTTCTTCTGCTTCACCCTCCAGACTTCACCTTCTCCTTCTCCTTCTTCTACTTCTTCTGATTCACCCTCCAGACTTCACCTTCTCCTTCTCCTTCTTCTACTTCTTCTGATTCACCCTCCAGACTTCACTTTCTCCTTCTCCTTCTTCTACTTCTTCTGATTCACCCTCCAGACTTCACCTTCTCCTTCTCCTTCTTCTGCTTCTTCTGATTCACCCTCCAGACATCACTTTCTCCTTCTCCTTATTCTGCTTCTTCTGAATCACCCTCCAGACTTCACCTTCTCCTTCTCCTTCTTCTGCTTCTTCTGATTCACCCTCCAGACTTCACCTTCTCCTTCTCCTTCTTCTGCTTCTTCTGATTCACCCTCCAGACTTCACCTTCTCCTTCTCCTTCTTCTACTTCTTCTGATTCACCCTCCAGACTTCACCTTCTCCATCTCCTTCTTCTGCTTCTTCTGATTCACCCTCCAGACTTCACCTTCTCCTTCTCCTTCGTCTACTTCTTCTGATTCACCCTCCAGACTACACCTTCTCCTTCTCCTTCTTCTACTTCTTCTGATTCACCCTCCAGACTTCACCTTCTCCTTCTCCTTCTTCTATTTCTTCTGATTCACCCTCCAGACTTCACCTTCTCCTTCTCCTTCTTCTGCTTCTTCTGATTCACCCTCCTGACTTCACCTTCTCCTTCTCCTTCTTCTACTTCTTCTGCTTCACCCTCCAGACTTCACCTTCTCCTTCTCCTTCTTCTACTTCTTCTGATTCACCCTCCAGACTTCACCTTCTCCTTCTCCTTCTTCTGCTTCTTCTGATACACCCTCCAGACTTCACCTTCTCCTTCTCCTTATTCTGCTTCTTCTGATTCACCCTCCAGACTTCAACTTCTCCTTCTCCTTATTCTGCTTCTTCTGATTCACCCTCCATACTTCACCTTCTCCTTCTCCTTCCTTTGCTTCTTCTGATTCACCCTCCAGACTTCACCTTCTCCTTCTCCTTCTTCTGATTCTTCTGATTCACCCTCCAGACTTCACCTTCTCCTTCTCCATCTTCTGCTTCTTCTGATTCACCCTCCTGACTTCACCTTCTCCTTCTCCTTCTTCTACTTCTTCTGATTCACCCTCCTGACTTCACCTTCTCCTTCTCCATCTTCTACTTCTTCTGCTTCACCCTCCAGACTAAAACTTCTCCTTCTCCTTCTTCTACTTCTTCTGATTCACCCTCCAGACTTCACCTTCTCCTTCTCCTTCTTCTGCTTCTTCTGATTCACCCTCCAGACTTCACCTTCTCCTTCTCCTTCTTCTGCTTCTTCTGATTCACCCTCCAGACTTCACCTTCTCCTTCTCCTTCTTCTACTTCTTCTGATTCACCCTCCAGACTTCACCTTCTCCTTCTCCTTCTTCTGCTTCTTCTGATTCACCCTCCAGACTTCACCTTCTCCTTCTCCTTCTTCTACTTCTTCTGATTCACCCTCCAGACTTCACCTTCTCCATCTCCTTCTTCTGCTTCTTCTGATTCACCCTCCAGACTTCACCTTCTCCTTCTCCTTCGTCTACTTCTTCTGATTCACCCTCCAGACTACACCTTCTCATTCTCCTTCTTCTACTTCTTCTGATTCACCCTCCAGACTTCACCTTCTCCTTCTCCTTCTTCTGTTTCTTCTGATTCACCCTCCAGACTTCACCTTCTCCTTCTCCTTCTTCTGCTTCTTCTGATTCACCCTCCTGACTTCACCTTCTCCTTCTCCTTCTTCTACTTCTTCTGATTCACCCTCCTGACTTCACCTTCTCCTTCTCCTTCTTCTACTTCTTCTGCTTCACCCTCCAGACTTCACCTTCTCCTTCTCCTTCTTCTACTTCTTCTGATTCACCCTCCAGACTTCACCTTCTCCTTCTCCTTCTTCTGCTTCTTCTGATACACCCTCCAGACTTCACCTTCTCCTTCTCCTTATTCTGCTTCTTCTGATTCACCCTCCAGACTTCGAACTTCTCCTTCTCCTTATTCTGCTTCTTCTGATTCACCCTCCAGACTTCACCTTCTCCTTCTCCTTATTTTGCTTCTTCTGATTCACCCTCCAGACTTCACCTTCTTCTTCTCCTTCTTCTGATTCTTCTGATTCACCCTCCAGACTTCACCTTCTCCTTCTCCATCTTCTGCTTCTTCTGATTCACCCTCCTGACTTCACCTTCTCCTTCTCCTTCTTCTACTTCTTCTGATTCACCCTCCTGACTTCACCTTCTCCTTCTCCATCTTCTACTTCTTCTGCTTCACCCTCCAGACTACAACTTCTCCTTCTCCTTCTTCTACTTCTTCTGATTCACCCTCCAGACTTCACCTTCTCCTTCTCCTTCTTCTGCTTCTTCTGATTCACCCTCCAGACTTCACCTTCTCCTTCTCCTTCTTCTGCTTCTTCTGATTCACCCTCCAGACTTCACCTTCTCCTTCTCCTTCTTCTACTTCTTCTGATTCACCCTCCAGACTTCACCTTCTCCTTCTCCTTCTTCTGCTTCTTCTGATTCACCCTCCAGACTTCTCCTTCTGCTTCTCCTTCGTCTACTTCTTCTGATTCACCCTCCAGACTACACCTTCTCCTTCTCCTTCTTCTACTTCTTCTGATTCTCCCTCCAGACTTCACCTTCTCCTTCTCCTTCTTCTGCTTCTTCTGATTCACCCTCCAGACTTCACCTTCTCCTTCTCCTTATTCTGCTTCTTCTGATTCACCCTCCAGACCTCACCTTCTCCTTCTCCTTCTTCTACTTCTTCTGATTCACCCTCCAGACTTCACCTTCTCCTTCTCCTTCTTCTGCTTCTTCTGATTCACCCTCCAGACTTCACCTTCTCCTTCTCCTTCTTCTACTTCTTCTGATTCACCCTCCAGACTTCACCTTCTCCTTCTCCTTCTTCTGCTTCTTCTGATTCACCCTCCAGACTTCATCTTCTCCTTCTCCTTCTTCTACTTCTTCTCATTCACCCTCCAGACTTCACCTTCTCCTTCTCCTTCTTCTACTTCTTCTGATTCACCCTCCAGACTTAACCTTCTCCTTCTCCTTCTTCTGCTTCTTCTGATTCACCCTCCAGACTTCACCTTCTCCTTCTCCTTCGTCTACTTCTTCTGATTCACCCTCCAGACTACTCCTTCTCCTTCTCCTTCTTCTACTTCTTCTGATTCACCCTCCAGACTTCACCTTCTCCTTCTCCTTCTTCTGTTTCTTCTGATTCACCCTCCAGACTTCATCTTCTCCTTCTCCTTCTTCTACTTCTTCTGATTCACCCTCCAGACTTCACCTTCTCCTTCTCCTTCTTCTACTTCTTCTGATTCACCCTCCGGACTTCATCTTCTCCTTCTCCTTCTTCTGCTTCTTCTGATTCACCCTCCAGACTTCACCTTCTCCTTCTCCTTCTTCTGCTTCTTCTGATTCACCCTCCAGACTTCAACTTCTCCTTCTCCTTCTTCTACTTCTTCTGATTCACCCTCCAGACTTCACCTTCTCCTTCTCCTTCTTCTACTTCTTCTGATTCACCCTCCAGTCTTCACCTTCTCCTTCTCCTTCTTCTGTTTCTTCTGCTTCTCCCTCCAGACTTCACCTTCTCCTTCTCTTTCTTCTGCTTCTTCTGATTCACCCTCCAGACTTCACCTTCTCCTTCTCCTTCTTCTGATTCTTCTGATTCACCCTCCAGACTTCACCTTCTCCTTCTCCTTCTTCTGCTTCTTCTGATTCACCCTCCTGACTTCACCTTCTCCTTCTCCTTCTTCTACTTCTTCTGATTCACCCTCCTGACTTCACCTTCTCCTTCTCCTTCTTCTACTTCTTCTGCTTCACCCTCCAGACTTCACCTTCTCCTTCTCCTTCTTCTACTTCTTCTGATTCACCCTCCAGACTTCACCTTCTCCTTCTCCTTCTTCTGCTTCTTCTGCTTCACACTCCAGACTTCACCTTCTCCTTCTCCTTCTTCTGCTTCTTCTGCTGCGCCCTCCAGGCTTCACCTTCTCCTTCTCCATCTTCTACTTCTTCTGCTTCACCCTCCAGACTACAACTTCTCCTTCTCCTTCTTCTACTTCTTCTGATTCACCCTCCAGACTTCACCTTCTCCTTCTCCTTCTTCTGCTTCTTCTGATTCACCCTCCAGACTTCACCTTCTCCTTCTCCTTCTTCTGCTTCTTCTGATTCACCCTCCAGACTTCACCTTCTCCTTCTCCTTCTTCTACTTCTTCTGATTCACCCTCCAGACTTCACCTTCTCCTTCTCCTTCTTCTGCTTCTTCTGATTCACCCTCCAGACTTCTCCTTCTCCTTCTCCTTCGTCTACTTCTTCTGATTCACCCTCCAGACTACACCTTCTCCTTCTCCTTCTTCTACTTCTTCTGATTCACCCTCCAGACTTCACCTTCTCCTTCTCATTCTTCTGTTTCTTCTGATTCACCCTCCAGACTTCATCTTCTCCTTCTCCTTCTTCTACCTCTTCTGATTCACCCTCCAGACTTCACCTTCTCCTTCTCCTTCTTCTACTTCTTCTGATTCACCCTCCAGACTTCATCTTCTCCTTCTCCTTCTTCTACTTCTTCTGATTCTCCCTCCAGACTTCACCTTCTCCTTCTCCTTCTTCTGCTTCTTCTGATTCACCCTCCAGACTTCACCTTCTCCTTCTCCTTATTCTGCTTCTTCTGATTCACCCTCCAGACTTCACCTTCTCCTTCTCCTTCTTCTACTTCTTCTGATTCACCCTCCAGACTTCACCTTCTCCTTCTCCTTCTTCTGCTTCTTCTGATTCACCCTCCAGACTTCACCTTCTCCTTCTCCTTCTTCTACTTCTTCTGATTCACCCTCCAGACTTCACCTTCTCCTTCTCCTTCTTCTGTTTCTTCTGATTCACCCTCCAGACTTCATCTTCTCCTTCTCCTTCTTCTACTTCTTCTGATTCACCCTCCAGACTTCACCTTCTCCTTCTCCTTCTTCTACTTCTTCTGATTCACCCTCCAGACTTAACCTTCTCCTTCTCCTTCTTCTGCTTCTTCTGATTCACCCTCCAGACTTCACCTTCTCCTTCTCCTTCGTCTACTTCTTCTGATTCACCCTCCAGACTACACCTTCTCCTTCTCCTTCTTCTACTTCTTCTGATTCACCCTCCAGACTTCACCTTCTCCTTCTCCTTCTTCTGTTTCTTCTGATTCACCCTCCAGACTTCATCTTCTCCTTCTCCTTCTTCTACTTCTTCTGATTCACCCTCCAGACTTCACCTTCTCCTTCTCCTTCTTCTGCTTCTTCTGATTCACCCTCCAGACTTCACCTTCTCCTTCTCCTTCTTCTACTTCTTCTGATTCACCCTCCAGACTTCACCTTCTCCTTCTCCTTCTTCTGTTTCTTCTGATTCACCCTCCAGACTTCATCTTCTCCTTCTCCTTCTTCTACTTCTTCTGATTCACCCTCCAGACTTCACCTTCTCCTTCTCCTTCTTCTGCTTCTTCTGATTCACCCTCCAGACTTCACCTTCTCCTTCTCCTTCTTCTACTTCTTCTGATTCACCCTCCAGACTTCACCTTCTCCTTCTCCTTCTTCTGCTTCTTCTGATTCACCCTCCAGACTTCACCTTCTCCTTCTCCTTCTTCTACTTCTTCTGATTCACCCTCCTGACTTCACCTTCTCCTTCTCCTTCTTCTACTTCTTCTGCTTCACCCTCCAGACTTCACCTTCTCCTTCTCCTTCTTCTACTTCTTCTGATTCACCCTCCAGACTTCACCTTCTCCTTCTCCTTCTTCTGCTTCTTCTGCTTCACACTCCAGACTTCACCTTCTCCTTCTCCTTCTTCTGCTTCTTCTGCTGCGCCCTCCAGGCTTCACCTTCTCCTTCTCCTTCTTCTGCTTCTTCTGCTTCACCGTCCTGACTTCACCTTCTCCTTCTCCTTCTTCTACTTCTTCTGCTACACCCCCCTGACTTCACCTGCTCCTTCTCCTTCTTCTGCTTCTTCTGATTCACCCTCCTAACTTCACCTACTCCTTCTCCTTCTTCTGCTTCTTCTGATTCACCCTCCTGACTTCACCTTCTCCTTCTCCTTCTTCTGCTTCTTCTGATTCACCCTCCAGACTTCACCTTCTCCTTCTCCTTCTTCTGATTCACCCTCCAGACTTCACCTTCTCCTTCTCCTTCTTCTGCTTCTTCTGATTCACCCTCCAGACCTCACCTTCTCCTTCTCCTTCTTCTACTTCTTCTGATTCACCCTCCAGACTTCATCTTCTCCTTCTCCTTCTTCTGCTTCTTCTGATTCACCCTCCAGACTTCACCTTCTCCTTCTCCTTCTTCTGCTTCTTCTGATTCACCCTCCAGACTTCACCTTCTCCTTCTCCTTCTTCTACTTCTTCTGATTCACCCTCCAGACTTCACCTTCTCCTTCTCCTTCTTCTACTTCTTCTGATTCACCCTCCAGTCTTCACCTTCTCCTTCTCCTTCTTCTGTTTCTTCTGCTTCACCCTCCAGACTTCACCTTCTCCTTCTCTTTCTTCTGCTTCTTCTGCTTCACCCTCCAGACTTCACCTTCTCCTTCTCCTTCTTCTGATTCTTCTGATTCACCCTCCAGACTTCACCTTCTCTATCTCCTTCTTCTGCTTCTTCTGATTCACCCTCCTGACTTCACCTTCTCCTTCTCCTTCTTCTACTTCTTCTGATTCACCCTCCTGACTTCACCTTCTCCTTCTCCTTCTTCTACTTCTTCTGCTTCACCCTCCAGACTTCACCTTCTCCTTCTCCTTCTTCTACTTCTTCTGATTCACCCTCCAGACTTCACCTTCTCCTTCTCCTTCTTCTGCTTCTTCTGATTCACCCTCCAGACTTCACCTTCTCCTTCTCCTTATTCTGCTTCTTCTGATTCACCCTCCAGACTTCACCTTCTCCTTCTCCTTCTTCTGCTTCTTCTGATTCACCCTCCAGACTTCACCTTCTCCTTCTCCTTCTTCTGCTTCTTCTGATTCACCCTCCAGACTTCACCTTCTCCTTCTCCTTCTTCTGCTTCTTCTGATTCACCCTCCAGACTTCACCTTCTCCTTCTCCTTCTTCTACTTCTTCTGATTCACCCTCCAGACTTCACCTTCTCCTTCTCCTTCTTCTGCTTCTTCTGATTCACCCTCCTGACTTCACCTTCTCCTTCTCCTTCTTCTACATCTTCTGATTCACCCTCCTGACTTCACCTTCTCCTTCTCCTTCTTCTACTTCTTCTGCTTCACCCTCCAGACTTCACCTTCTCCTTCTCCTTCTTCTACTTCTTCTGATTCACCCTCCAGACTTCACCATCTCCTTCTCCTTCTTCTACTTCTTCTGATTCACCCTCCAGACTTCACCTTCTCCTTCTCCTTCTTCTACTTCTTCTGATTCACCCTCCAGACTTCACCTTCTCCTTCTCCTTCTTCTGCTTCTTCTGATTCACCCTCCAGACTTCACCTTCTCCTTCTCCTTATTCTGCTTCTTCTGAATCACCCTCAAGACTTCACCTTCTCCTTCTCCTTCTTCTGCTTCTTCTGATTCACCCTCCAGACTTCACCTTCTCCTTCTCCTTCTTCTGCTTCTTCTGATTCACCCTCCAGACTTCACCTTCACCTTCTCCTTCTTCTACTTCTTCTGATTCACCCTCCAGACTTCACCTTCTCCATCTCCTTCTTCTGCTTCTTCTGATTCACCCTCCAGACTTCACCTTCTCCTTCTCCTTCGTCTACTTCTTCTGATTCACCCTCCAGACTTCACCTTCTCCTTCTCCTTCTTCTGCTTCTTCTGATTCACCCTCCAGAAATCACCTTCTCCTTCTCCTTCTTCTACTTCTTCTGATTCACCCTCCAGACTTCACCTTCTCCTTCTCCTTCTTCTGATTCTTCTGATTCACCCTCCAGACTTCACCTTCTCCTTCTCCTTCTTCTGCTTCTTCTGATTCACCCTCCTGACTTCACCTTCTCCTTCTCCTTCTTCTACATCTTCTGATTCACCCTCCTGACTTCACCTTCTCCTTCTCCTTCTTCTACTTCTTCTGCTTCCCCCTCCAGACTTCACCTTCTCCTTCTCCTTCTTCTACTTCTTCTGATTCACCCTCCAGACTTCACCTTCTCCTTCTCCTTCTTCTACTTCTTCTGATTCACCCTCCAGACTTCACCTTCTCCTTCTCCTTCGTCTACTTCTTCTGATTCACCCTCCAGACTACACCTTCTCCTTCTCCTTCTTCTACTTCTTCTGATTCACCCTCCAGACTTCACCTTCTCCTTCTCCTTCTTCTGTTTCTTCTGATTCACCCTCCAGACTTCACCTTCTCCTTCTCCTTCTTCTACTACTTCTGATTCACCCTCCAGACTTCACCTTCTCCTTCTCCTTCTTCTACTTCTTCTGATTCACCCTCCAGACTTCATCTTCTCCTTCTCCTTCTTCTGCTTCTTCTGATTCACCCTCCAGACTTCACCTTCTCCTTCTCCTTCTTCTGCTTCTTCTGATTCACCCTCCAGACTTCACCTTCTCCTTCTCCTTCTTCTACTTCTTCTGATTCACCCTCCAGACTTCACCTTCTCCTTCTCCTTCTTCTACTTCTTCTGATTCACCCTCCAGTCTTCACCTTCTCCTTCTCCTTCTTCTGTTTCTTCTGCTTCACCCTCCAGACTTCACCTTCTCCTTCTCTTTCTTCTGCTTCTTCTGATTCACCCTCCAGACTTCACCTTCTCCTTCTCCTTCTTCTGATTCTTCTGATTCACCCTCCAGACTTCACCTACTCCTTCTCCTTCTTCTGCTTCTTCTGATTCACCCTCCTGACTTCACCTTCTCCTTCTCCTTCTTCTACTTCTTCTGATTCACCCTCCTGACTTCAGCTTCTCCTTCTCCTTCTTCTACTTCTTCTGCTTCACCCTCCAGACTTCACCTTCTCCTTCTCCTTCTTCTACTTCTTCTGATTCACCCTCCAGACTTCACCTTCTCCTTCTCCTTATTCTGCTTCTTCTGATTCACCCTCCAGACTTCACCTTCTCCTTCTCCTTATTCTGCTTCTTCTGATTCACCCTCCAGACTTCACCTTCTCCTTCTCCTTCCTTTGCTTCTTCTGATTCACCCTCCAGACTTCACCTTCTCCTTCTCCTTCTTCTTATTCTTCTGGTTCACCCTCCAGACTTCACCTTCTCCTTCTCCTTCTTCTGCTTCTTCTGATTCACCCTCCTGACTTCACCTTCTCCTTCTCCTTCTTCTACTTCTTCTGATTCACCCTCCTGACTTCACCTTCTCCTTCTCCATCTTCTACTTCTTCTGCTTCACCCTCCAGACTTCAACTTCTCCTTCTCCTTCTTCTACTTCTTCTGATTCACCCTCCAGACTTCACCTTCTCCTTCTCCTTCTTCTGCTTCTTCTGATTCACCCTCCAGACTTCACCTTCTCCTTCTCCTTCTTCTGCTTCTTCTGATTCACCCTCCAGACTTCACCTTCTCCTTCTCCTTCTTCTACTTCTTCTGATTCACCCTCCAGACTTCACCTTCTCCTTCTCCTTCTTCTGCTTCTTCTGATTCACCCTCCAGACTTCACCTTCTCCTTCTCCTTCTTCTGCTTCTTCTGATTCACCCTCCAGACTTCACCTTCTCCTTCTCCTTATTCTGCTTCTTCTGATTCACCCTCCAGACTTCACCTTCTCCTTCTCCTTCTTCTACTTCTTCTGATTCACCCTCCAGACATCACCTTCTCCTTCTCCTTCTTCTGCTTCTTCTGATTCACCCTCCAGACTTCACCTTCTCCTTCTCCTTCTTCTACTTCTTCTGATTCACCCTCCAGACTTCACCTTCTCCTTCTCCTTCTTCTGCTTCTTCTGATTCACCCTCCAGACTTCACCTTCTCCTTCTCCTTCTTCTACTTCTTCTGATTCACCCTCCAGACTTCACCTTCTCCTTCTCCTTATTCTGCTTCTTCTGATTCACCCTCCAGACTTCACCTTCTCCTTCTCCTTCTTCTGCTTCTTCTGATTCACCCTCCAGACTTCACCTTCTCCTTCTCCTTCTTCTGCTTCTTCTGAATCACCCTCCAGACTTCACCTTCTCCTTCTCCTTCTTCTACTTCTTCTGATTCACCCTCCAGACTCAACCTTCTCCTTCTCCTTCTTCTGCTTCTTCTGATTCACCCTCCAGACTTCACCTTCTCCTTCTCCTTCGTCTACTTCTTCTGATTCACCCTCCAGACTACACCTTCTCCTTCTCCTTCTTCTACTTCTTCTGATTCACCCTCCAGACTTCACCTTCTCCTTCTCCTTCTTCTGTTTCTTCTGATTCACCCTCCAGACTTCATCTTCTCCTTCTCCTTCTTCTACTTCTTCTGATTCACCCTCCAGACTTCACCTTCTCCTTCTCCTTCTTCTACTTCTTCTGATTCACCCTCCGGACTTCATCTTCTCCTTCTCCTTCTTCTGCTTCTTCTGATTCACCCTCCAGACTTCACCTTCTCCTTCTCCTTCTTCTGCTTCTTCTGATTCACCCTCCAGACTTCAACTTCTCCTTCTCCTTCTTCTACTTCTTCTGATTCACCCTCCAGACTTCACCTTCTCCTTCTCCTTCTTCTACTTCTTCTGATTCACCCTCCAGTCTTCACCTTCTCCTTCTCCTTCTTCTGTTTCTTCTGCTTCACCCTCCAGACTTCACCTTCTCCTTCTCTTTCTTCTGCTTCTTCTGATTCACCCTCCAGACTTCACCTTCTCCTTCTCCTTCTTCTGATTCTTCTGATTCACCCTCCAGACTTCACCTTCTCCTTCTCCTTCTTCTGCTTCTTCTGATTCACCCTCCTGACTTCACCTTCTCCTTCTCCTTCTTCTACTTCTTCTGATTCACCCTCCTGACTTCACCTTCTCCTTCTCCTTCTTCTACTTCTTCTGCTTCACCCTCCAGACTTCACCTTCTCCTTCTCCTTCTTCTACTTCTTCTGATTCACCCTCCAGACTTCACCTTCTCCTTCTCCTTCTTCTGCTTCTTCTGCTTCACACTCCAGACTTCACCTTCTCCTTCTCCTTCTTCTGCTTCTTCTGCTGCGCCCTCCAGGCTTCACCTTCTCCTTCTCCTTCTTCTGCTTCTTCTGCTTCACCGTCCTGACTTCACCTTCTCCTTCTCCTTCTTCTACTTCTTCTGCTACACCCCCCTGACTTCACCTGCTCCTTCTCCTTCTTCTGCTTCTTCTGATTCACCCTCCTAACTTCACCTACTCCTTCTCCTTCTTCTGCTTCTTCTGATTCACCCTCCTGACTTCACCTTCTCCTTCTCCTTCTTCTGCTTCTTCTGATTCACCCTCCAGACTTCACCTTCTCCTTCTCCTTCTTCTGCTTCTTCTGATTCACCCTCCAGACTTCACCTTCTCCTTCTCCTTCTTCTGCTTCTTCTGATTCACCCTCCAGACCTCACCTTCTCCTTCTCCTTCTTCTACTTCTTCTGATTCACCCTCCAGACTTCATCTTCTCCTTCTCCTTCTTCTGCTTCTTCTGATTCACCCTCCAGACTTCACCTTCTCCTTCTCCTTCTTCTGCTTCTTCTGATTCACCCTCCAGACTTCACCTTCTCCTTCTCCTTCTTCTACTTCTTCTGATTCACCCTCCAGACTTCACCTTCTCCTTCTCCTTCTTCTACTTCTTCTGATTCACCCTCCAGTCTTCACCTTCTCCTTCTCCTTCTTCTGTTTCTTCTGCTTCACCCTCCAGACTTCACCTTCTCCTTCTCTTTCTTCTGCTTCTTCTGCTTCACCCTCCAGACTTCACCTTCTCCTTCTCCTTCTTCTGATTCTTCTGATTCACCCTCCAGACTTCACCTTCTCTATCTCCTTCTTCTGCTTCTTCTGATTCACCCTCCTGACTTCACCTTCTCCTTCTCCTTCTTCTACTTCTTCTGATTCACCCTCCTGACTTCACCTTCTCCTTCTCCTTCTTCTACTTCTTCTGCTTCACCCTCCAGACTTCACCTTCTCCTTCTCCTTCTTCTACTTCTTCTGATTCACCCTCCAGACTTCACCTTCTCCTTCTCCTTCTTCTGCTTCTTCTGATTCACCCTCCAGACTTCACCTTCTCCTTCTCCTTATTCTGCTTCTTCTGATTCACACCCTCCAGACTTCACCTTCTCTTCTCCTTCTTCTGCTTCTTCTGATTCACCTCCAGACTTCACCTTCTCCTTCTCCTTCTTCTGCTTCTTCTGATTCACCCTCCAGACTTCACCTTCTCCTTCTCCTTCTTCTGCTTCTTCTGATTCACCCTCCAGACTTCACCTTCTCCTTCTCCTTCTTCTAATTCTTCTGATTCACCCTCCAGACTTCACTTCTCCTTCTCCTTCCTTCTGATTCACCCTCCTGACTTCACCCTCTCCTTCTCCTTCTTCTACATCTTCTGATTCACCCTCCTGACTTCACCTTCTCCTTCTCCTTCTTCTACTTCTTCTGCTTCACCCTCAGACTTCACCTTCTCCTTCTCCTTCTTCTACTTCTTCTGATTCACCCTCCAGACTTCACCATCTCCTTCTCCTTCTTCTACTTCTTCTGATTCACCCTCCAGACTTCACCTTCTCCTTCTCCTTCTTCTACTTCTTCTGATTCACCCTCCAGACTTCACCTTCTCCTTCTCCTTCTTCTGCTTCTTCTGATTCACCCTCCAGACTTCACCTTCTCCTTCTCCTTATTCTGCTTCTTCTGAATCACCCTCCAGACTTCACCTCTCCTTCTCCTTCTTCTGCTTCTTCTGATTCACCCTCCAGACTTCACCTTCTCCTTCTCCTTCTTCTGCTTCTTCTGATTCACCCTCCAGACTTCACCTTCACCTTCTCCTTCTTCTACTTCTTCTGATTCACCCTCCAGACTTCACCTTCTCCATCTCCTTCTTCTGCTTCTTCTGATTCACCCTCCAGACTTCACCTTCTCCTTCTCCTTCGTCTACTTCTTCTGATTCACCCTCCAGACTTCACCTTCTCCTTCTCCTTCTTCTGCTTCTTCTGATTCACCCTCCAGAAATCACCTTCTCCTTCTCCTTCTTCTACTTCTTCTGATTCACCCTCCAGACTTCACCTTCTCCTTCTCCTTCTTCTGATTCTTCTGAATCACCCTCCAGACTTCACCTTCTCCTTCTCCTTCTTCTGCTTCTTCTGATTCACCCTCCTGACTTCACCTTCTCCTTCTCCTTCTTCTACATCTTCTGATTCACCCTCCTGACTTCACCTTCTCCTTCTCCTTCTTCTACTTCTTCTGCTTATCCCTCCAGACTTCACCTTCTCCTTCTCCTTCTTCTACTTCTTCTGATTCACCTCCAGACTTCACCTTCTCCTTCTCCTTCTTCTACTTCTTCTGATTCACCCCTCCAGACTTCACCTTCTCCTTCTCCCTTCTTCTACTTCTTCTGATTCACCCTCCAGACTTCACCTACTCCTTCTCCTTCTTCTGCTTCTTCTGATTCACCCTCCAGACATCACCTTCTCCTTCTCCTTATTCTGCTTCTTCTGAATCACCCTCCAGACTTCACCTTCTCCTTCTCCTTCTTCTGCTTCTTCTGATTCACCCTCCAGACTTCACCTTCTCCTTCTCCTTCTTCTACTTCTTCTGATTCACCCTCCAGACTTCACCTTCTCCATCTCCTTCTTCTGCTTCTTCTGATTCACCCTCCAGACTTCACCTTCTCCTTCTCCTTCGTCTACTTCTTCTGATTCACCCTCCAGACTACACCTCTCCTTCTCCTTCTTCTACTTCTTCTGATTCACCCTCCAGACTTCACCTTCTCCTTCTCCTTCTTCTGTTTCTTCTGATTCACACTCCAGACTTCACCTTCTCCTTCTCCTTCTTCTACTACTTCTGATTCACCCTCCAGACTTCACCTTCTCCTTCTCCTTCTTCTACTTCTTCTGATTCACCCTCCAGACTTCATCTTCTCCTTCTCCTTCTTCTGCTTCTTCTGATTCACCCTCCAGACTTCACCTTCTCCTTCCCTTCTTCTGCTTCTTCTGATTCACCCTCCAGACTTCACCTTCTCCTTCTCCTTCTTCTACTTCTTCTGATTCACCCTCCAGACTTCACCTTCTCCTTCTCCTTCTTCTACTTCTTCTGATTCACCCTCCAGTCTTCACCCTTCTCCTTCTCCTTCTTCTGTTTCTTCTGCTTCACCCTCCAGACTTCACCTTCTCCTTCTCTTTCTTCTGCTTCTTCTGATTCACCCTCCAGACTTCACCTTCTCCTTCTCCTTCTTCTGATTCTTCTGATTCACCCTCCAGACTTCACCTACTCCTTCTCCTTCTTCTGCTTCTTCTGATTCACCCTCCTGACTTCACCTTCTCCTTCTCCTTCTTCTACTTCTTCTGATTCACCCTCCTGACTTCAGCTTCTCCTTCTCCTTCTTCTACTTCTTCTGCTTCACCCTCCAGACTTCACCTTCTCCTTCTCCTTCTTCTGCTTCTTCTGATTCACCCTCCAGACATCACCTTCTCCTTCTCCTTATTCTGCTTCTTCTGAATCACCCTCCAGACTTCACCTTCTCCTTCTCCTTCTTCTGCTTCTTCTGATTCACCCTCCTGACTTCACCTTCTCCTTCTCCTTCTTCTACTTCTTCTGATTCACCCTCCTGACTTCACCTTCTCCTTCTCCATCTTCTACTTCTTCTGCTTCACCCTCCAGACTTCAACTTCTCCTTCTCCTTCTTCTACTTCTTCTGATTCACCCTCCAGACTTCACCTTCTCCTTCTCCTTCTTCTGCTTCTTCTGATTCACCCTCCAGACTTCACCTTCTCCTTCTCCTTCTTCTGCTTCTTCTGATTCACCCTCCAGACTTCACCTTCTCCTTCTCCTTCTTCTACTTCTTCTGATTCACCCTCCAGACTTCACCTTCTCCTTCTCCTTCTTCTGCTTCTTCTGATTCACCCTCCAGACTTCACCTTCTCCTTCTCCTTCGTCTACTTCTTCTGATTCACCCTCCAGACTACACCTTCTCCTTCTCCTTCTTCTACTTCTTCTGGTTCACCCTCCAGACTTCACCTTCTCCTCCTCCTTCTTCTGTTTCTTCTGATTCACCCTCCAGACTTCATCTTCTCCTTCTCCTTCTTCTCCTTCTTCTGATTCACCCTCCAGACTTCACCTTCTCCTTCTCCTTCTTCTACTTCTTCTGATTCACCCTCCAGACTTCATCTTCTCCTTCTCCTTATTCTGCTTCTTCTGATTCACCCTCCAGACTTCACCTTCTCCTTCTCCTTCTTCTGCTTCTTCTGATTCACCCTCCAGACTTCAACTTCTCCTTCTCCTTCTTCTACTTCTTCTGATTCACCCTCCAGACTTCACCTTCTCCTTCTCCTTCTTCTACTTCTTCCGATTCACCATCCAGACTTCATCTTCTCCTTCTCCTTCTTCTGCTTCTTCTGATTCACCCTCCAGACTTCACCTTCTCCTTCTCCTTCTTCTGCTTCTTCTGATTCACCCTCCAGACTTCACCTTCTCCTTCTCCTTCTTCTACTTCTTCTGATTCACCCTCCAGACTTCACCTTCTCCTTCTCCTTCTTCTACTTCTTCTGATTCACCCTCCAGTCTTCACCTTCTCCTTCTCCTTCTTCTGTTTCTTCTGCTTCACCCTCCAGACTTCACCTTCTCCTTCTCTTTCTTCTGCTTCTTCTGATTCACCCTCCAGACTTCACCTTCTCCTTCTCCTTCTTCTGATTCTTCTGATTCACCCTCCAGACTTCACCTTCTCCTTCTCCTTCTTCTGCTTTTTCTGATTCACCCTCCTGACTTCACCTTCTCCTTCTCCTTCTTCTACTTCTTCTGATTCACCCTCCTGACTTCACCTTCTCCTTCTCCTTCTTCTACTTCTTCTGCTTCACCCTCCAGACTTCACCTTCTCCTTCTCCTTCTTCTGCTTCTTCTGATTCACCCTCCAGACTTCACCTTCTCCTTCTCCTTCTTCTGCTTCTTCTGATTCACCCCCCAGACTTCACCTTCTCCTTCTCCTTCTTCTGCTTCTTCTGATTCACCCTCCAGACATCACCTTCTCCTTCTCCTTATTCTGCTTCTTCTGAATCACCCTCCAGACTTCACCTTCTCCTTCTCCTTCTTCTGCTTCTTCTGATTCACCCTCCAGACTTCACCTTCCCCTTCTCCTTCTTCTGCTTCTTCTGATTCACCCTCCAGACTTCACCTTCTCCTTCTCCTTCTTCTACTTCTTCTGATTCACCCTCCAGACTTCACCTTCTCCATCTCCTTCTTCTGCTTCTTCTGATTCACCCTCCAGACTTCACCTTCTCCTTCTCCTTCGTCTACTTCTTCTGATTCACCCTCCAGACTACACCTTCTCCTTCTCCTTCTTCTACTTCTTCTGATTCACCCTCCAGACTTCACCTTCTCCTTCTCCTTCTTCTGTTTCTTCTGATTCACCCTCCAGACTTCACCTTCTCCTTCTCCTTCTTCTACTACTTTTGATTCACCCTCCAGACTTCACCTTCTCCTTCTCCTTCTTCTACTTCTTCTGATTCACCCTCCAGACTTCATCTTCTCCTTCTCCTTCTTCTGCTTCTTCTGATTCACCCTCCAGACTTCACCTTCTCCTTCTCCTTCTTCTACTTCTTCTGATTCACCCTCCAGACTTCACCTTCTCCTTCTCCTTCTTCTACTTCTTCTGATTCACCCTCCAGTCTTCACCTTCTCCTTCTCCTTCTTCTGTTTCTTCTGCTTCACCCTCCAGACTTCACCTTCTCCTTCTCTTTCTTCTGCTTCTTCTGATTCACCCTCCAGACTTCACCTTCTCCTTCTCCTTCTTCTGATTCTTCTGATTCACCCTCCAGACTTCACCTTCTCCTTCTCCTTCTTCTGCTTCTTCTGATTCACCCTCCTGACTTCACCTTCTCCTTCTCCTTCTTCTACTTCTTCTGATTCACCCTCCTGACTTCACCTTCTCCTTCTCCTTCTTCTACTTCTTCTGCTTCACCCTCCAGACTTCACCTTCTCCTTCTCCTTCTTCTACTTCTTCTGATTCACCCTCCAGACTTCACCTTCTCCTTCTCCTTCTTCTGCTTATTCTGATTCACCCTCCAGACTTCACCTTCTCCTTCTCCTTATTCTGCTTCTTCTGATTCACCCTCCAGACTTCAACTTCTCCTTCTCCTTATTCTGCTTCTTCTGATTCACCCTCCAGACTTCACCTTCTCCTTCTCCTTCCTTTGCTTCTTCTGATTCACCCTCCAGACTTCACCTTCTCCTTCTCCTTCTTCTGATTCTTCTGATTCACCCTCCAGACTTCACCTTCTCCTTCTCCATCTTCTGCTTCTTCTGATTCACCCTCCTGACTTCACCTTCTCCTTCTCCTTCTTCTACTTCTTCTGATTCACCCTCCTGACTTCACCTTCTCCTTCTCCATCTTCTACTTCTTCTGCTTCACCCTCCAGACTTCAACTTCTCCTTCTCCTTCTTCTACTTCTTCTGATTCACCCTCCAGACTTCACCTTCTCCTTCTCCTTCTTCTGCTTCTTCTGATTCACCCTCCAGACTTCACCTTCTCCTTCTCCTTCTTCTGCTTCTTCTGATTCACCCTCCAGACTTCACCTTCTCCTTCTCCTTCTTCTACTTCTTCTGATTCACCCTCCAGACTTCACCTTCTCCTTCTCCTTCTTCTGCTTCTTCTGATTCAACCTCCAGACTTCACCTTCTCCTTCTCCTTCGTCTACTTCTTCTGATTCACCCTCCAGACTACACCTTCTCCTTCTCCTTCTTCTACTTCTTCTGATTCACCCTCCAGACTTCACCTTCTCCTTCTCATTCTTCTGTTTCTTCTGATTCAACCTCCAGACTTCATCTTCTCCTTCTGCTTCTTCTACTTCTTCTGATTCACCCTCCAGACTTCACCTTCTCCTTCTCCTTCTTCTGCTTCTTCTGATTCACCCTCCAGACTTCACCTTCTCCTTCTCCTTATTCTGCTTCTTCTGATTCACCCTCCAGACTTCAACTTCTCCTTCTCCTTCTTCTACTTCTTCTGATTCACCCTCCAGACTTCACCTTCTCCTTCTCCTTCTTCTGCTTCTTCTGATTCACCCTCCAGACTTCACCTTCTCCTTCTCCTTCGTCTACTTCTTCTGATTCACCCTCCAGACTACACCTTCTCCTTCTCCTTCTTCTACTTCTTCTGATTCACCCTACAGACTTCACCTTCTCCTTCTCCTTCTTCTGTTTCTTCTGATTCACCCTCCAGACTTCATCTTCTCCTTCTCCTTCTTCTACTTCTTCTGATTCACCCTCCAGACTTCAACTTCTCCTTCTCCTTCTTCTACTTCTTCTGATTCACCCTCCAGACTTCATCTTCTCCTTCTCCTTCTTCTACTTCTTCTGATTCACCCTCCAGACTTCACCTTCTCCTTCTCCTTCTTCTGCTTCTTCTGATTCACCCTCCAGACTTCACCTTCTCCTTCTCCTTATTCTGCTTCTTCTGATTCACCCTCCAGACTTCACCTTCTCCTTCTCCTTCTTCTGCTTCTTCTGATTCACCCTCCAGACTTCACCTTCTCCTTCTCCTTCTTCTGCTTCTTCTGATTCACCCTCCAGACTTCACCTTCTCCTTCTCCTTCTTCTACTTCTTCTGATTCACCCTCCAGACTTAACCTTCTCCTTCTCCTTCTTCTGCTTCTTCTGATTCACCCTCCAGACTTCACCTTCTTCTTCTCCTTCGTCTACTTCTTCTGATTCACCCTCCAGACTACACCTTCTCCTTCTCCTTCTTCTACTTCTTCTGATTCACCCTCCAGACTTCACCTTCTCCTTCTCCTTCTTCTGTTTCTTCTGATTCACCCTCCAGTCTTCATCTTCTCCTTCTCCTTCTTCTACTTCTTCTGATTCACCCTCCAGACTTCACCTTCTCCTTCTCCTTCTTCTACTTCTTCTGATTCACCCTCCGGACTTCATCTTCTCCTTCTCCTTCTTCTGCTTCTTCTGATTCACCCTCCAGACTTCACCTTCTCCTTCTCCTTCTTCTGCTTCTTCTGATTCACCCTCCAGACTTCAACTTCTCCTTCTTCTACTTCTTCTGATTCATCCTCCAGACTTCACCTTCTCCTTCTCCTTCTTCTACTTCTTCTGATTCACCGTCCAGTCTTCACCTTCTCCTTCTTCTGTTTCTTCTGCTTCACCCTCCAGACTTCACCTTCTCCTTCTCTTTCTTCTGCTTCTTCTGATTCACCCTCCAGACTTCACCTTCTCCTTCTCCTTCTTCTGATTCTTCTGATTCACCCTCCAGACTTCACCTTCTCCTTCTCCTTCTTCTGCTTCTTCTGATTCACCCTCCTGACTTCACCTTCTCCTTCTCCTTCTTCTACTTCTTCTGATTCACCCTCCTGACTTCACCTTCTCCTTCTCCTTCTTCTACTTCTTCTGCTTCAGCTCCAGACTTCACCTTCTCCTTCTCCTTCTTCTACTTCTTCTGATTCACCCTCCAGACTTCACCTTCTCCTTCTCCTTCTTCTGCTTCTTCTGATTCACCCTCCAGACTTCACCTTCTCATTCTCCTTCTTCTGCTTCTTCTGCTGCGCCCTCCAGACTTCACCTTCTCCTTCTCCTTCTTCTGCTTCTTCTGCTTCACACTCCAGACTTCACCTTCTCCTTCTCCTTCTTCTGCTTCTTCTGCTGCGCCCTCCAGGCTTCACCTTCTCCTTCTCCTTCTTCTGCTTCTTCTGCTTCACCGTCCTGACTTCACCTTCTCCTTCTCCTTCTTCTACTTCTTCTGCTACACCCCCCTGACTTCACCTGGTCCTTCTCCTTCTTCTGCTTCTTCTGATTCACCCTCCTAACTTCACCTACTCCTTCTCCTTCTTCTGCTTCTTCTGATTCACCCTCCTGACTTCACCTTCTCCTTCTCCTTCTTCTGCTTCTTCTGATTCACCCTCCAGACTTCACCTTCTCCTTCTCCTTCTTCTGCTTCTTCTGATTCACCCTCCAGACTTCACCTTCTCCTTCTCCTTCTTCTGCTTCTTCTGATTCACCCTCCAGACCTCACCTTCTCCTTCTCCTTCTTCTACTTCTTCTGATTCACCCTCCAGACTTCATCTTCTCCTTCTCCTTCTTCTGCTTCTTCTGATTCACCCTCCAGACTTCACCTTCTCCTTCTCCTTCTTCTGCTTCTTCTGATTCACCCTCCAGACTTCACCTTCTCCTTCTCCTTCTTCTACTTCTTCTGATTCACGCTCCAGACTTCACCTTCTCCTTCTCCTTCTTCTACTTCTTCTGATTCACCCTCCAGTCTTCACCTTCTCCTTCTCCTTCTTCTGTATCTTCTGCTTCACCCTCCAGACTTCACCTTCTCCTTCTCTTTCTTCTGCTTCTTCTGCTTCACCCTCCAGACTTCACCTTCTTCTGATTCTTCTGATTCACCCTCCAGACTTCACCTTCTCTATCTCCTTCTTCTGCTTCTTCTGATTCACCCTCCTGACTTCACCTTCTCCTTCTCCTTCTTCTACTTCTTCTGATTCACCCTCCTGACTTCACCTTCTCCTTCTCCTTCTTCTCCTTCTTCTGCTTCACCCTCCAGACTTCACCTTCTCCTTCTACTTCTTCTACTTCTTCTGATTCACCCTCCAGACTTCACCTTCTCCTTCTCCTTCTTCTGCTTCTTCTGATTCACCCTCCAGACTTCACCTTTTCCTTCTCCTTATTCTGCTTCGTCTGATTCACCCTCCAGACTTCACCTTCTCCTTCTCCTTCTTCTGCTTCTTCTGATTCACCCTCCAGACTTCACCTTCTCCTTCTCCTTCTTCTGCTTCTTCTGATTCACCCTCCAGACTTCACCTTCTCCTTCTCCTTCTTCTGCTTCTTCTGATTCACCCTCCAGACTTCACCTTCTCCTTCTCCTTCTTCTACTTCTTCTGATTCACCCTCCAGACTTCACCTTCTCCTTCTCCTTCTTCTGCTTCTTCTGATTCACCCTCCTGACTTCACCTTCTCCTTCTCCTTCTTCTACATGTTCTGATTCACCCTCCTGACTTCACCTTCTCCTTCTCCTTCTTCTACTTCTTCTGCTTCAACCTCCAGACTTCACCTTCTCCTTCTCCTTCTTCTACTTCTTCTGATTCACCCTCCAGACTTCACCTTCTCCTTCTCCTTCTTCTACTACTTCTGATTCACCCTCCAGACTTCACCTTCTCCTTCTCCTTCTTCTACTTCTTCTGATTCACCCTCCAGACTTCACCTTCTCCTTCTCCTTCTTCTGCTTCTTCTGATTCACCCTCCAGACTTCACCTTCTCCTTCTCCTTATTCTGCTTCTTCTGAATCACCCTCCAGACTTCACCTTCTCCTTCTCCTTCTTCTGCTTCTTCTGATTCACCCTCCAGACTTCACCTTCTCCTTCTCCTTCTTCTGCTTCTTCTGATTCACCCTCCAGACTTCACCTTCACCTTCTCCTTCTTCTACTTCTTCTGATTCACCCTCCAGACTTCACCTTCTCCATCTCCTTCTTCTGCTTCTTCTGATTCACCCTCCAGACTTCACCTTCTCCTTCTCCTTCGTCTACTTCTTCTGATTCACCCTCCAGACTTCACCTTCTCCTTCTCCTTCTTCTGATTCTTCTGATTCACCCTCCAGACTTCACCTTCTCCTTCTCCTTCTTCTGCTTCTTCTGATTCACCCTCCTGACTTCACCTTCTCCTTCTCCTTCTTCTACATCTTCTGATTCACCCTCCTGACTTCACCTTCTCCTTCTCCTTCTTCTACTTCTTCTGCTTCCCCCTCCAGACTTCACCTTCTCCTTCTCCTTCTTCTACTTCTTCTGATTCACCCTCCAGACTTCACCTTCTCCTTCTCCTTCTTCTACTTCTTCTGATTCACCCTCCAGACTTCACCTTCTCCTTCTCCTCCTTCTACTTCTTCTGATTCACCCTCCAGACTTCACCTTCTCCTTCTCCTTCTTCTGCTTCTTCTGATTCACCCTCCAGACATCACCTTCTCCTTCTCCTTATTCTGCTTCTTCTGAATCACTCTCCAGACTTCACCTTCTCCTTCTCCTTCTTCTGCTTCTTCTGATTCACCCTCCAGACTTCACCTTCTCCTTCTCCTTCTTCTGCTTCTTCTGATTCACCCTCCAGACTTCACCTTCTCCTTCTCCTTCTTCTACTTCTTCTGATTCACCCTCCAGACTTCACCTTCTCCATCTCCTTCTTCTGCTTCTTCTGATTCACCCTCCAGACTTCACCTTCTCCTTCTCCTTCGTCTACTTCTTCTGATTCACCCTCCAGACTACACCTTCTCCTTCTCCTTCTTCTACTTCTTCTGATTCACCCTCCAGACTTCACCTTCTCCTTCTCCTTCTTCTGTTTCTTCTGATTCACCCTCCAGACTTCACCTTCTCCTTCTCCTTCTTCTACTACTTCTGATTCACCCTCCAGACTTCACCTTCTCCTTCTCCTTCTTCTCCTTCTTCTGCTTCACCCTCCAGACTTCACCTTCTCCTTCTCCTTCTTCTGCTTCTTCTGATTCACCCTCCAGACTTCACCTTCTCCTTCTTCTTCTGCTTCTTCTGATTCACCCTCCAGACTTCACCTTCTCCTTCTCCTTATTCTGCTTCTTCTGATTCACCCTCCAGACTTCACCTTCTCCTTCTCCTTATTCTGCTTCTTCTGATTCACCCTCCAGACTTCACCTTCTCCTTCTCCTTCCTCCGCTTCTTCTGATTCACCCTCCAGACTTCACCTTCTCCTTCTCCTTCTTCTGATTCTTCTGATTCACCCTCCAGTCTTCACCTTCTCCTTCTCCATCTTCTGCTTCTTCTGATTCACCCTCCTGACTTCACCTTCTCCTTCTCCTTCTTCTACTTCTTCTGATTCACCCTCCTGACTTCACCTTCTCCTTCTCCATCTTCTACTTCCTCTGCTTCACCCTCCAGACTTCAACTTCTCCTTCTCCTTCTTCTACTTCTTCTGATTCACCTTCCAGACTTCACCTTCTCCTTCTCCTTCTTCTGCTTCTTCTGATTCACCCTCCAGACTTCACCTTCTCCTTCTCCTTCTTCTGCTTCTTCTGCTGCGCCCTCCAGGCTTCACCTTCTCCTTCTCCTTCTTCTGCTTCTTCTGCTTCACCGTCCTGACTTCACCTTCTCCTTCTCCTTCTTCTACTTCTTCTGCTACACCCCCCTGACTTCACCTGGTCCTTCTCCTTCTTCTGCTTCTTCTGATTCACCCTCCTAACTTCACCTACTCCTTCTCCTTCTTCTGCTTCTTCTGATTCACCCTCCTGACTTCACCTTCTCCTTCTCCTTCTTCTGCTTCTTCTGATTCACCCTCCAGACTCACCTTCTCCTTCTCCTTCTTCTGCTTCTTCTGATTCACCCTCCAGACTTCACCTTCTCCTTCTCCTTCTTCTGCTTCTTCTGATTCACCCTCCAGACCTCACCTTCTCCTTCTCCTTCTTCTACTTCTTCTGATTCACCCTCCAGACTTCATCTTCTCCTTCTCCTTCTTCTGCTTCTTCTGATTCACCCTCCAGACTTCACCTTCTCCTTCTCCTTCTTCTGCTTCTTCTGATTCACCCTCCAGACTTCACCTTCTCCTTCTCCTTCTTCTACTTCTTCTGATTCACCCTCCAGACTTCACCTTCTCCTTCTCTTTCTTCTGCTTCTTCTGCTTCACCCTCCAGACTTCACCTTCTCCTTCTCCTTCTTCTGATTCTTCTGATTCACCCTCCAGACTTCACCTTCTCTATCTCCTTCTTCTGCTTCTTCTGATTCACCCTCCTGACTTCACCTTCTCCTTCTCCTTCTTCTACTTCTTCTGATTCACCCTCCTGACTTCACCTTCTCCTTCTCCTTCTTCTACTTCTTCTGCTTCACCCTCCAGACTTCACCTTCTCCTTCTACTTCTTCTACTTCTTCTGATTCACCCTCCAGACTTCACCTTCTCCTTCTCCTTCTTCTGCTTCTTCTGATTCACCCTCCAGACTTCACCTTCTCCTTCTCCTTATTCTGCTTCTTCTGATTCACCCTCCAGACTTCACCTTCTACTTCTCCTTCTTCTGCTTCTTCTGATTCACCCTCCAGACTTCACCTTCTCCTTCTCCTTCTTCTGCTTCTTCTGATTCACCCTCCAGACTTCACCTTCTCCTTCTCCTTCTTCTGCTTCTTCTGATTCACCCTCCAGACTTCACCTTCTCCTTCTCCTTCTTCTACTTCTTCTGATTCACCCTCCAGACTTCACCTTCTCCTTCTCCTTCTTCTGCTTCTTCTGATTCACCCTCCTGACTTCACCTTCTCCTTCTCCTTCTTCTACATGTTCTGATTCACCCTCCTGACTTCACCTTCTCCTTCTCCTTCTTCTACTTCTTCTGCTTCAACCTCCAGACTTCACCTTCTCCTTCTCCTTCTTCTACTTCTTCTGATTCACCCTCCAGACTTCACCTTCTCCTTCTCCTTCTTCTACTACTTCTGATTCACCCTCCAGACTTCACCTTCTCCTTCTCCTTCTTCTACTTCTTCTGATTCACCCTCCAGACTTCACCTTCTCCTTCTCCTTCTTCTGCTTCTTCTGATTCACCCTCCAGACTTCACCTTCTCCTTCTCCTTATTCTGCTTCTTCTGAATCACCCTCCAGACTTCACCTTCTCCTTCTCCTTCTTCTGCTTCTTCTGATTCACCCTCCAGACTTCACCTTCTCCTTCTCCTTCTTCTGCTTCTTCTGATTCACCCTCCAGACTTCACCTTCACCTTCTCCTTCTTCTACTTCTTCTGATTCACCCTCCAGACTTCACCTTCTCCATCTCCTTCTTCTGCTTCTTCTGATTCACCCTCCAGACTTCACCTTCTCCTTCTCCTTCGTCTACTTCTTCTGATTCACCCTCCAGACTTCACCTTCTCCTTCTCCTTCTTCTGCTTCTTCTGATTCACCCTCCAGACTTCACCTTCTCCTTCTCCTTCTTCTACTTCTTCTGATTCACCCTCCAGACTTCACCTTCTCCTTCTCCTTCTTCTGATTCTTCTGATTCACCCTCCAGACTTCACCTTCTCCTTCTCCTTCTTCTGCTTCTTCTGATTCACCCTCCTGACTTCACCTTCTCCTTCTCCTTCTTCTACATCTTCTGATTCACCCTCCTGACTTCACCTTCTCCTTCTCCTTCTTCTACTTCTTCTGCTTCCCCCTCCAGACTTCACCTTCTCCTTCTCCTTCTTCTACTTCTTCTGATTCACCCTCCAGACTTCACCTTCTCCTTCTCCTTCTTCTACTTCTTCTGATTCACCCTCCAGACTTCACCTTCTCCTTCTCCTTCTTCTACTTCTTCTGATTCACCCTCCAGACTTCACCTTCTCCTTCTCCTTCTTCTGCTTCTTCTGATTCACCCTCCAGACATCACCTTCTCCTTCTCCTTATTCTGCTTCTTCTGAATCACCCTCCAGACTTCACCTTCTCCTTCTCCTTCTTCTGCTTCTTCTGATTCACCCTCCAGACTTCACCTTCTCCTTCTCCTTCTTCTGCTTCTTCTGATTCACCCTCCAGACTTCACCTTCTCCTTCTCCTTCTTCTACTTCTTCTGATTCACCCTCCAGACTTCACCTTCTCCATCTCCTTCTTCTGCTTCTTCTGATTCACCCTCCAGACTTCACCTTCTCCTTCTCCTTCGTCTACTTCTTCTGATTCACCCTCCAGACTACACCTTCTCCTTCTCCTTCTTCTACTTCTTCTGATTCACCCTCCAGACTTCACCTTCTCCTTCTCCTTCTTCTGTTTCTTCTGATTCACCCTCCAGACTTCACCTTCTCCTTCTCCTTCTTCTACTACTTCTGATTCACCCTCCAGACTTCACCTTCTCCTTCTCCTTCTTCTCCTTCTTCTGCTTCACCCTCCAGACTTCACCTTCTCCTTCTCCTTCTTCTGCTTCTTCTGATTCACCCTCCAGACTTCACCTTCTCCTTCTTCTTCTGCTTCTTCTGATTCACCCTCCAGACTTCACCTTCTCCTTCTCCTTATTCTGCTTCTTCTGATTCACCCTCCAGACTTCACCTTCTCCTTCTCCTTATTCTGCTTCTTCTGATTCACCCTCCAGACTTCACCTTCTCCTTCTCCTTCCTCTGCTTCTTCTGATTCACCCTCCAGACTTCACCTTCTCCTTCTCCTTCTTCTGATTCTTCTGATTCACCCTCCAGTCTTCACCTTCTCCTTCTCCATCTTCTGCTTCTTCTGATTCACCCTCCTGACTTCAACTTCTCCTTCTCCTTCTTCTACTTCTTCTGATTCACCCTCCTGACTTCACCTTCTCCTTCTCCATCTTCTACTTCCTCTGCTTCACCCTCCAGACTTCAACTTCTCCTTCTCCTTCTTCTACTTCTTCTGATTCACCTTCCAGACTTCACCTTCTCCTTCTCCTTCTTCTGCTTCTTCTGATTCACCCTCCAGACTTCACCTTCTCCTTCTCCTTCTTCTGCTTCTTCTGATTCACCCTCCAGACTTCACCTTCTCCTTCTCCTTCTTCTACTTCATCTGATTCACCCTCCAGACTTCACCTTCTCCTTCTCCTTCTTCTGCTTCTTCTGATTCACCCTCCAGACTTCACCTTCTCCTTCTCCTTCGTCTACTTCTTCTGATTCACCCTCCAGACTACACCTTCTCCTTCTCCTTCTTCTACTTCTTCTGATTCACCCTCCAGACTTCACCATCTCCTTCTCCTTCTTCTGTTTCTTCTGATTCACCCTCCAGACTTCATCTTCTCCTTCTCCTTCAACTACTTCTTCTGATTCACCCTCCAGACTTCACCTTCTCCTTCTCCTTCTTCTACTTCTTCTGATTCACCCTCCAGACTTCATCTTCTCCTTCTCCTTCTTCTGCTTCTTCTGATTCACCCTCCAGACTTCACCTTCTCCTTCTCCTTCTTCTGCTTCTTCTGATTCACCCTCCAGACTTCAACTTCTCCTTCTCCTTCTTCTACTTCTTCTGATTCACCCTCCAGACTTCACCTTCTCCTTCTCCTTCTTCTACTTCTTCTGATTCACCCTCCAGTCTTCACCTTCTCCTTCTCCTTCTTCTGTTTCTTCTGCTTCACCCTCCAGACTTCACCTTCTCCTTCTCTTTCTTCTGCTTCTTCTGATTCACCCTCCAGACTTCACCTTCTCCTTCTCCTTCTTCTGATTCTTCTGATTCACCCTCCAGACTTAGCTTCTCCTTCTCCTTCTTCTGCTTCTTCTGATTCACCCTCCTGACTTCACCTTCTCCTTCTCCTTCTTCTACTTCTTCTGATTCACCCTCCTGACTTCACCTTCTCCTTCTCCTTCTTCTACTTCTTCTGCTTCACCCTCCAGACTTCACCTTCTCCTTCTTCTTCTTCTACTTCTTCTGATTCAACCTCCAGACTTCACCTTCTCCTTCTCCTTCTTCTGCTTCTTCTGATTCACCCTCCAGACTTCACCTTCTCATTCTCCTTCTTCTGCTTCTTCTGCTGCGCCCTCCAGACTTCACCTTCTCCTTCTCCTTCTTCTGCTTCTTCTGCTTCACACTCCAGACTTCACCTTCTCCTACTCCTTCTTCTGCTTCTTCTGCTGCGCCCTCCAGGCTTCACCTTCTCCTTCTCCTTCTTCTGCTTCTTCTGCTTCACCGTCCTGACTTCACCTTCTCCTTCTCCTTCTTCTACTTCTTCTGCTACACCCCCCTGACTTCACCTGCTCCTTCTCCTTCTTCTGCTTCTTCTGATTCACCCTCCTAACTTCACCTTCTCCTTCTCCTTATTCTGCTTCTTCTGATTCACCCTCCTGACTTCACCTTCTCCTTCTCCTTCTTCTGCTTCTTCTGATTCACCTTCCAGACTTCACCTTCTCCTTCTCCTTCTTCTGCTTCTTCTGATTCACCCTCCAGACTTCACCTTCTCCTTCTCCTTCTTCTGCTTCTTCTGATTCACCCTCCAGACCTCACCTTCTCCTTCTCCTTCTTCTACTTCTTCTGATTCACCCTCCAGACTTCATCTTCTCCTTCTCCTTCTTCTGCTTCTTCTGATTCACCCTCCAGACTTCACCTTCTCCTTCTCCTTCTTCTGCTTCTTCTGATTCACCCTCCAGACTTCACCTTCTCCTTCTCCTTCTTCTACTTCTTCTGATTCACCCTCCAGACTTCACCTTCTCCTTCTCCTTCTTCTACTTCTTCTGATTCACCCTCCAGTCTTCACCTTCTCCTTCTCCTTCTTCTGTTTCTTCTGCTTCACCCTCCAGACTTCACCTTCTCCTTCTCTTTCTTCTGCTTCTTCTGCTTCACCCTCCAGACTTCACCTTCTCCTTCTCCTTCTTCTGATTCTTCCGATTCACCCTCCAGACTTCACCTTCTCTATCTCCTTCTTCTGCTTCTTCTGATTCACCCTCCTGACTTCACCTTCTCCTTCTTCTACTTCTTCTGATTCACCCTCCTGACTTCACCTTCTCCTTCTCCTTCTTCTACTTCTTCTGCTTCACCCTCCAGACTTCACCTTCTCCTTCTCCTTCTTCTACTTCTTCTGATTCACCCTCCAGACTTCACCTTCTCCTTCTCCTTCTTCTGCTTCTTCTGATTCACCCTCCAGACTTCACCTTCTCCTTCTCTTTCTTCTGCTTCTTCTGATTCACCCTCCAGACTTCACCTTCTCCTTCTCCTTCTTCTGATTCTTCTGATTCACCCTCCAGACTTCACCTTCTCCTTCTCCTTCTTCTGCTTCTTCTGATTCACCCTCCTGACTTCACCTTCTCCTTCTTCTACTTCTTCTGATTCACCCTCCTGACTTCACCTTCTCCTTCTCCTTCTTCTACTTCTTCTGCTTCACCCTCCAGACTTCACCTTCTCCTTCTCCTTCTTCTACTTCTTCTGATTCAACCTCCAGACTTCACCTTCTCCTTCTCCTTCTTCTGCTTCTTCTGATTCACCCTCCAGACTTCACCTTCTCATTCTCCTTCTTCTGCTTCTTCTGCTGCGCCCTCCAGACTTCACCTTCTCCTTCTCCTTCTTCTGCTTCTTCTGCTTCACACTCCAGACTTCACCTTCTCCTTCTCCTTCTTCTGCTTCTTCTGCTGCGCCCTCCAGGCTTCACCTTCTCCTTCTCCTTCTTCTGCTTCTTCTGCTTCACCGTCCTGACTTCACCTTCTCCTTCTCCTTCTTCTACTTCTTCTGCTACACCCCCCTGACTTCACCTGCTCCTTCTCCTTCTTCTGCTTCTTCTGATTCACCCTCCTAACTTCACCTTCTCCTTCTCCTTCTTCTGCTTCTTCTGATTCACCCTCCTGACTTCACCTTCTCCTTCTCCTTCTTCTGCTTCTTCTGATTCACCCTCCAGACTTCACCTTCTCCTTCTCCTTCTTCTGCTTCTTCTGATTCACCCTCCTGACTTCACCTTCTCCTTCTCCTTCTTCTGCTTCTTCTGATTCACCCTCCAGACCTCACCTTCTCCTCCTCCTTCTTCGACTTCTTCTGATTCACCCTCCAGACTTCATCTTCTCCTTCTCCTTCTTCTGCTTCTTCTGATTCACCCTCCAGACTTCACCTTCTCCTTCTCCTTCTTCTGCTTCTTCTGATTCACCCTCCAGACTTCACCTTCTCCTTCTCCTTCTTCTACTTCTTCTGATTCACCCTCCAGACTTCACCTTCTCCTTCTCCTTCTTCTACTTCTTCTGATTCACCCTCCAGTCTTCACCTTCTCCTTCTCCTTCTTTTGTTTCTTCTGCTTCACCCTCCAGACTTCACCTTCTCCTTCTCTTTCTTCTGCTTCTTCTGCTTCACCCTCCAGACTTCACCTTCTCCTTCTCCTTCTTCTGATTCTTCTGATTCACCCTCCAGACTTCACCTTCTCTATCTCCTTCTTCTGCTTCTTCTGATTCACCCTCCTGACTTCACCTTCTCCTTCTCCTTCTTCTACTTCTTCTGATTCACCCTCCTGACTTCACCTTCTCCTTCTCCTTCTTCTACTTCTTCTGCTTCACCCTCCAGACTTCACCTTCTCCTTCTCCTTCTTCTACTTCTTCTGATTCACCCTCCAGACTTCACCTTCTCCTTCTCCTTCTTCTGCTTCTTCTGATTCACCCTCCAGACTTAACCTTCTCCTTCTCCTTATTCTGCTTCTTCTGATTCACCCTCCAGACTTCACCTTCTCATTCTCCTTCTTCTGCTTCTTCTGCTGCGCCCTCCAGACTTCACCTTCTCCTTCTCCTTCTTCTGCTTCTTCTGCTTCACACTCCAGACTTCACCTTCTCCTTCTCCTTCTTCTGCTTCCTCTGCTGCGCCCTCCAGGCTTCACCTTCTCCTTCTCCTTCTTCTGCTTCTTCTGCTTCACCGTCCTGACTTCACCTTCTCCTTCTCCTTCTTCTACTTCTTCTGCTACACCCCCCTGACTTCACCTGCTCCTTCTCCTTCTTCTGCTTCTTCTGATTCACCCTCCTAACTTCACCTTCTCCTTCTCCTTCTTCTGCTTCTTCTGATTCACCCTCCTGACTTCACCTTCTCCTTTTCCTTCTTCTGCTTCTTCTGATTCACCCTCCAGACTTCACCTTCTCCTTCTCCTTCTTCTGCTTCTTCTGATTCACCCTCCAGACTTCACCTTCTCCTTCTCCTTCTTCTGCTTCTTCTGATTCACCCTCCAGACCTCACCTTCTCCTTCTCCTTCTTCTGTTTCTTCTGCTTCACCCTCCAGACTTCACCATCTCCTTCTCTTTCTTCTGCTTCTTCTGCTTCACCCTCCAGACTTCACCTTCTCCTTCTCCTTCTTCTGATTCTTCTGATTCAACCTCCAGACTTCAACTTCTCTATCTCCTTCTTCTGCTTCTTCTGATTCACCCTCCTGACTTCACCTTCTCCTTCTCCTTCTTCTACTTCATCTGATTCACCCTCCTGACTTCACCTTCTCCTTCTCCTTCTTCTACTTCTTCTGATTCACCCTCCAGACTTCACCTTCTCCTTCTCCTTCTTCTGCTTCTTCTGATTCACCCTCCTGACTTCACCTTCTCCTTGTCCTTCTTCTACATCTTCTGATTCACCCTCCTGACTTCACCTTCTCCTTCTCCTTCTTCTACTTCTTCTGCTTCACCCTCCAGACTTCACCTTCTCCTTCTCCTTCTTCTACTTCTTCTGATTCACCCTCCAGACTTCACCTTCTCCTTCTCCTTCTTCTACTTCTTCTGATTCACCCTCCAGACTTCACCTTCTCCTTCTCCTTCTTCTACTTCTTCTGAATCACCCTCCAGACTTCACCTTCTCCTTCTCCTTCTTCTGCTTCTTCTGATTTACCCTCCAGACTTCACCTTCTCCTTCTCCTTCTTCTGCTTCTTCTGATTCACCCTCCAGACTTCACCTTCTCCTTCTCCTTATTCTGCTTCTTCTGAATCACCCTCCAGACTTCACCTTCTCCTTCTCCTTCTTCTGCTTCTTCTGATTCACCCTCCAGACTTCACCTTCTCCTTCTCCTTCTTCTACGTCTTCTGATTCACCCTCCAGACTTCACCTTCTCCATCTCCTTCTTCTGCTTCCTCTGATTCACCCTCCAGACTTCACCTTCTCCTTCTCCTTCATCTACTTCTTCTGATTCACCCTCCAGACTTCACCTTCTCCTTCTCCTTCTTCTGCTTCTTCTGATTCACCCTCCAGACTTCACCTTCTCCTTCTCCTTCTTCTGCTTCTTCTGATTCACCCTCCAGACTTCACCTTCTCCTTCTCCTTCTTCTACTTCTTCTGATTCACCCTCCAGACTTCACCTTCTCCTTCTCCTTCGTCTACTTCTTCTGATTCACCCTCCAGACTACACCTTCTCCTTCTCCTTCTTCTACTTCTTCTGATTCACCCTCCAGACTTCACCTTCTCCTGCTCCTTCTTCTGTTTCTTCTGATTCACCCTCCAGACTTCATCTTCTCCTTCTCCTTCTTCTACTTCTTCTGATTCACCCTCCAGACTTCACCTTCTCCTTCTCCTTCTTCTACTTCTTCTGATTCACCCTCCAGACTTAATCTTCTCCTTCTCCTTTTCTGCTTCTTCTGATTCACCCTCCAGACTTCACCTTCTCCTTCTCCTTCTTCTGCTTCTTCTGATTCACCCTCCAGACTTCAACTTCTCCTTCTCCTTCTTCTACTTCTTCTGATTCACCCTCCAGACTTCACCTTCTCCTTCTCCTTCTTCTACTTCTTCCGATTCACCCTCCAGACTTCATCTTCTCCTTCTCCTTCTTCTGCTTCTTCTGATTCACCCTCCAGACTTCACCTTCTCCTTCTCCTTCTTCTGCTTCTTCTGATTCACCCTCCAGACTTCACCTTCTCCTTCTCCTTCTTCTACTTCTTCTGATTCACCCTCCAGACTTCACCTTCTCCTTCTCCTTCTTCTACTTCTTCTGATTCACCCTCCAGTCTTCACCTTCTCCTTCTCCTTCTTCTGTTTCTTCTGCTTCACCCTCCAGACTTCACCTTCTCCTTCTCTTTCTTCTGCTTCTTCTGATTCACCCTCCAGACTTCACCTTCTGCTTCTCCTTCTTCTGATTCTTCTGATTCACCCTCCAGACTTCACCTTCTCCTTCTCCTTCTTCTGCTTCTTCTGATTCACCCTCCTGACTTCACCTTCTCCTTCTCCTTCTTCTACTTCTTCTGCTTCACCCTCCAGACTTCACCTTCTCCTTCTCCTTCTTCTACTTCTTCTGATTCACCCTCCAGACTTCACCTTCTCCTTCTCCTTCTTCTGCTTCTTCTGATTAACCCTCCAGACTTCACCTTCTCCTTCTCCTTATTCTGCTTCTTCTGATTCACCCTCCAGACTTCACCTTCTCCTTCTCCTTATTCTGCTTCTTTTGATTCACCCTCCAGACTTCACCTTCTCCTTCTCCTTCCTCTGCTTCTTCTGATTCACCCTCCAGACTTCACCTTCTCCTTCTCCTTCTTCTGATTCTTCTGATTCACCCTCCAGACTTCACCTTCTCCTTCTCCATCTTCTGCTTCTTCTGATTCACCCTCCTGACTTCACCTTCTCCTTCTCCATCTTCTTCTTCTTCTGCTTCACCCTCCAGACTTCAACTTCTCCTTCTCCTTCTTCTACTTCTTCTGATTCACCCTCCAGACTTCACCTTCTCCTTCTCCTTCTTCTGCTTCTTCTGATTCACCCTCCAGACTTCACCTTCTCCTTCTCCTTCTTCTGCTTCTTCTGATTCACCCTCCAGACTTCACCTTCTCCTTCTCCTTCTTCTACTTCTTCTGATTCACCCTCCAGACTTCACCTTCTCCTTCTCCTTCTTCTGCTTCTTCTGATTCACCCTCCAGACTTCACCTTCTCCTTCTCCTTCGTCTACTTCTTCTGATTCACCCTCCAGACTTCATCTTCTCCTTCTCCTTCTTCTGCTTCTTCTGATTCACCCTCCAGACTTCACCTTCTCCTTCTCCTTCTTCTGCTTCTTCTGATTCACCCTCCAGACTTCAACTTCTCCTTCTCCTTCTTCTACTTCTTCTGATTCACCCTCCAGACTTCACCTTCTCCTTCTCCTTCTTCTACTTCTTCTGATTCACCCTCCAGTCTTCACCTTCTCCTTCTCCTTCTTCTGTTTCTTCTGATTCACCCTCCAGACTTCACCTTCTCCTTCTTCTTCTGCTTCTTCTGATTCACCCTCCAGACTTCACCTTCTCCTTCTCCTTATTCTGCTTCTTCTGATACACCCTCCAGACTTCACCTTCTCCTTCTCCTTATTCTGCTTCTTCTGATTCACCCTCCAGACTTCACCTTCTCCTTCTCCTTCCTCTGCTTCTTCTGATTCACCCTCCAGACTTCACCTTCTCCTTCTCCTTCTTCTGATTCTTCTGATTCACCCTCCAGTCTTCACCTTCTCCTTCTCCATCTTCTGCTTCTTCTGATTCACCCTCCTGACTTCACCTTCTCCTTCTCCTTCTTCTACTTCTTCTGATTCACCCTCCTGACTTCACCTTCTCCTTCTCCATCTTCTACTTCCTCTGCTTCACCCTCCAGACTTCAACTTCTCCTTCTCCTTCTTCTACTTCTTCTGATTCACCTTCCAGACTTCACCTTCTCCTTCTCCTTCTTCTGCTTCTTCTGATTCACCCTCCAGACTTCACCTTCTCCTTCTCCTTCTTCTACTTCTTCTGCTGCGCCCTCCAGGCTTCACCTTCTCCTTCTCCTTCTTCTGCTTCTTCTGCTTCACCGTCCTGACTTCACCTTCTCCTTCTCCTTCTTCTACTTCTTCTGCTACACCCCCCTGACTTCACCTGGTCCTTCTCCTTCTTCTGCTTCTTCTGATTCACCCTCCTAACTTCACCTACTCCTTCTCCTTCTTCTGCTTCTTCTGATTCACCCTCCTGACTTCACCTTCTCCTTCTCCTTCTTCTGCTTCTTCTGATTCACCCTCCAGACTCACCTTCTCCTTCTCCTTCTTCTGCTTCTTCTGATTCACCCTCCAGACTTCACCTTCTCCTTCTCCTTCTTCTGCTTCTTCTGATTCACCCTCCAGACCTCACCTTCTCCTTCTCCTTCTTCTACTTCTTCTGATTCACCCTCCAGACTTCATCTTCTCCTTCTCCTTCTTCTGCTTCTTCTGATTCACCCTCCAGACTTCACCTTCTCCTTCTCCTTCTTCTGCTTCTTCTGATTCACCCTCCAGACTTCACCTTCTCCTTCTCCTTCTTCTACTTCTTCTGATTCACCCTCCAGACTTCACCTTCTCCTTCTCCTTCTTCTACTTCTTCTGATTCACCCTCCAGTCTTCACCTTCTCCTTCTCCTTCTTCTGTATCTTCTGCTTCACCCTCCAGACTTCACCTTCTCCTTCTCTTTCTTCTGCTTCTTCTGCTTCACCCTCCAGACTTCACCTTCTCCTTCTCCTTCTTCTGATTCTTCTGATTCACCCTCCAGACTTCACCTTCTCTATCTCCTTCTTCTGCTTCTTCTGATTCACCCTCCTGACTTCACCTTCTCCTTCTCCTTCTTCTACTTCTTCTGATTCACCCTCCTGACTTCACCTTCTCCTTCTCCTTCTTCTACTTCTTCTGCTTCATCCTCCAGACTTCACCTTCTCCTTCTACTTCTTCTACTTCTTCTGATTCACCCTCCAGACTTCACCTTCTCCTTCTCCTTCTTCTGCTTCTTCTGATTCACCCTCCAGACTTCACCTTCTCCTTCTCCTTATTCTGCTTCTTCTGATTCACCCTCCAGACTTCACCTTCTACTTCTCCTTCTTCTGCTTCTTCTGATTCACCCTCCAGACTTCACCTTCTCCTTCTCCTTCTTCTGCTTCTTCTGATTCACCCTCCAGACTTCACCTTCTCCTTCTCCTTCTTCTGCTTCTTCTGATTCACCCTCCAGACTTCACCTTCTCCTTCTCCTTCTTCTACTTCTTCTGATTCACCCTCCAGACTTCACCTTCTCCTTCTCCTTCTTCTGCTTCTTCTGATTCACCCTCCTGACTTCACCTTCTCCTTCTCCTTCTTCTACATGTTCTGATTCACCCTCCTGACTTCACCTTCTCCTTCTCCTTCTTCTACTTCTTCTGCTTCAACCTCCAGACTTCACCTTCTCCTTCTCCTTCTTCTACTTCTTCTGATTCACCCTCCAGACTTCACCTTCTCCTTCTCCTTCTTCTACTACTTCTGATTCACCCTCCAGACTTCACCTTCTCCTTCTCCTTCTTCTACTTCTTCTGATTCACCCTCCAGACTTCACCTTCTCCTTCTCCTTCTTCTGCTTCTTCTGATTCACCCTCCAGACTTCACCTTCTCCTTCTCCTTATTCTGCTTCTTCTGAATCACCCTCCAGACTTCACCTTCTCCTTCTCCTTCTTCTGCTTCTTCTGATTCACCCTCCAGACTTCACCTTCTCCTTCTCCTTCTTCTGCTTCTTCTGATTCACCCTCCAGACTTCACCTTCACCTTCTCCTTCTTCTACTTCTTCTGATTCACCCTCCAGACTTCACCTTCTCCATCTCCTTCTTCTGCTTCTTCTGATTCACCCTCCAGACTTCACCTTCTCCTTCTCCTTCGTCTACTTCTTCTGATTCACCCTCCAGACTTCACCTTCTCCTTCTCCTTCTTCTGCTTCTTCTGATTCACCCTCCAGACTTCACCTTCCCCTTCTCCTTCTTCTACTTCTTCTGATTCACCCTCCAGACTTCACCTTCTCCTTCTCCTTCTTCTGATTCTTCTGATTCACCCTCCAGACTTCACCTTCTCCTTCTCCTTCTTCTGCTTCTTCTGATTCACCCTCCTGACTTCACCTTCTCCTTCTCCTTCTTCTACATCTTCTGATTCACCCTCCAGACTTCACCTTCTCCTTCTCCTTCTTCTACATCTTCTGATTCACCCTCCTGACTTCACCTTCTCCTTCTCCTTCTTCTACTTCTTCTGCTTCCCCCTCCAGACTTCACCTTCTCCTTCTCCTTCTTCTACTTCTTCTGATTCACCCTCCAGACTTCACCTTCTCCTTCTCCTTCTTCTACTTCTTCTGATTCACCCTCCAGACTTCACCTTCTCCTTCTCCTTCTTCTGCTTCTTCTGATTCACCCTCCAGACATCACCTTCTCCTTCTCCTTATTCTGCTTCTTCTGAATCACCCTCCAGACTTCACCTTCTCCTTCTCCTTCTTCTGCTTCTTCTGATTCACCCTCCAGACTTCACCTTCTCCTTCTCCTTCTTCTGCTTCTTCTGATTCACCCTCCAGACTTCACCTTCTCCTTCTCCTTCTTCTACTTCTTCTGATTCACCCTCCAGACTTCACCTTCTCCATCTCCTTCTTCTGCTTCTTCTGATTCACCCTCCAGACTTCACCTTCTCCTTCTCCTTCGCCTACTTCTTCTGATTCACCCTCCAGACTACACCTTCTCCTTCTCCTTCTTCTACTTCTTCTGATTCACCCTCCAGACTTCACCTTCTCCTTCTCCTTCTTCTGTTTCTTCTGATTCACCCTCCAGACTTCACCTTCTCCTTCTCCTTCTTCTACTACTTCTGATTCACCCTCCAGACTTCACCTTCTCCTTCTCCTTCTTCTCCTTCTTCTGCTTCACCCTCCAGACTTCACCTTCTCCTTCTCCTTCTTCTGCTTCTTCTGATTCACCCTCCAGACTTCCCCTTCTCCTTCTTCTTCTGCTTCTTCTGATTCACCCTCCAGACTTCACCTTCTCCTTCTCCTTATTCTGCTTCTTCTGATTCACCCTCCAGACTTCACCTTCTCCTTCTCCTTATTCTGCTTCTTCTGATTCACCCTCCAGACTTCACCTTCTCCTTCTCCTTCCTCTGCTTCTTCTGATTCACCCTCCAGACTTCACCTTCTCCTTCTCCTTCTTCTGATTCTTCTGATTCACCCTCCAGTCTTCACCTTCTCCTTCTCCATCTTCTGCTTCTTCTGATTCACCCTCCTGACTTCAACTTCTCCTTCTCCTTCTTCTACTTCTTCTGATTCACCCTCCTGACTTCACCTTCTCCTTCTCCATCTTCTACTTCCTCTGCTTCACCCTCCAGACTTCAACTTCTCCTTCTCCTTCTTCTACTTCTTCTGATTCACCTTCCAGACTTCACCTTCTCCTTCTCCTTCTTCTGCTTCTTCTGATTCACCCTCCAGACTTCACCTTCTCCTTCTCCTTCTTCTGCTTCTTCTGATTCACCCTCCAGACTTCACCTTCTCCTTCTCCTTCTTCTACTTCATCTGATTCACCCTCCAGACTTCACCTTCTCCTTCTCCTTCTTCTGCTTCTTCTGATTCACCCTCCAGACTTCACCTTCTCCTTCTCCTTCTTCTACTTCTTCTGATTCACCCTCCAGACTTCACCTTCTCCTTCTCCTTCTTCTGCTTCTTCTGATTCACCCTCCAGACTTCACCTTCTCCTTCTCCTTATTCTGCTTCTTCTGAATCACCCTCCAGACTTCACCTTCTCCTTCTCCTTCTTCTGCTTCTTCTGATTCACCCTCCAGACTTCACCTTCTCCTTCTCCTTCTTCTGCTTCTTCTGATTCACCCTCCAGACTTCACCTTCACCTTCTCCTTCTTCTACTTCTTCTGATTCACCCTCCAGACTTCACCTTCTCCATCTCCTTCTTCTGCTTCTTCTGATTCACCCTCCAGACTTCACCTTCTCCTTCTCCTTCGTCTACTTCTTCTGATTCACCCTCCAGACTTCACCTTCTCCTTCTCCTTCTTCTGCTTCTTCTGATTCACCCTCCAGACTTCACCTTCCCCTTCTCCTTCTTCTACTTCTTCTGATTCACCCTCCAGACTTCACCTTCTCCTTCTCCTTCTTCTGATTCTTCTGATTCACCCTCCAGACTTCACCTTCTCCTTCTCCTTCTTCTGCTTCTTCTGATTCACCCTCCTGACTTCACCTTCTCCTTCTCCTTCTTCTACATCTTCTGATTCACCCTCCTGACTTCACCTTCTCCTTCTCCTTCTTCTACTTCTTCTGCTTCCCCCTCCAGACTTCACCTTCTCCTTCTCCTTCTTCTACTTCTTCTGATTCACCCTCCAGACTTCACCTTCTCCTTCTCCTTCTTCTACTTCTTCTGATTCACCCTCCAGACTTCACCTTCTCCTTCTCCTTCTTCTACTTCTTCTGATTCACCCTCCAGACTTCACCTTCTCCTTCTCCTTCTTCTGCTTCTTCTGATTCACCCTCCAGACATCACCTTCTCCTTCTCCTTATTCTGCTTCTTCTGAATCACCCTCCAGACTTCACCTTCTCCTTCTCCTTCTTCTGCTTCTTCTGATTCACCCTCCAGACTTCACCTTCTCCTTCTCCTTCTTCTGCTTCTTCTGATTCACCCTCCAGACTTCACCTTCTCCTTCTCCTTCTTCTACTTCTTCTGATTCACCCTCCAGACTTCACCTTCTCCATCTCCTTCTTCTGCTTCTTCTGATTCACCCTCCAGACTTCACCTTCTCCTTCTCCTTCGCCTACTTCTTCTGATTCACCCTCCAGACTACACCTTCTCCTTCTCCTTCTTCTACTTCTTCTGATTCACCCTCCAGACTTCACCTTCTCCTTCTCCTTCTTCTGTTTCTTCTGATTCACCCTCCAGACTTCACCTTCTCCTTCTCCTTCTTCTACTACTTCTGATTCACCCTCCAGACTTCACCTTCTCCTTCTCCTTCTTCTCCTTCTTCTGCTTCACCCTCCAGACTTCACCTTCTCCTTCTCCTTCTTCTGCTTCTTCTGATTCACCCTCCAGACTTCACCTTCTCCTTCTTCTTCTGCTTCTTCTGATTCACCCTCCAGACTTCACCTTCTCCTTCTCCTTATTCTGCTTCTTCTGATTCACCCTCCAGACTTCACCTTCTCCTTCTCCTTATTCTGCTTCTTCTGATTCACCCTCCAGACTTCACCTTCTCCTTCTCCTTCCTCTGCTTCTTCTGATTCACCCTCCAGACTTCATCTTCTCCTTCTCCTTCTTCTGCTTCTTCTGATTCACCCTCCAGACTTCACCTTCTCCTTCTCCTTCTTCTGCTTCTTCTGATTCACCCTCCAGACTTCACCTTCTCCTTCTCCTTCTTCTACTTCTTCTGATTCACCCTCCAGACTTCAACTTCTCCTTCTCCTTCTTCTACTTCTTCTGATTCACCCTCCAGTCTTCACCTTCTCCTTCTCCTTCTTCTGTATCTTCTGCTTCACCCTCCAGACTTCACCTTCTCCTTCTCTTTCTTCTGCTTCTTCTGCTTCACCCTCCAGACTTCACCTTCTCCTTCTCCTTCTTCTGATTCTTCTGATTCACCCTCCAGACTTCACCTTCTCTATCTCCTTCTTCTGCTTCTTCTGATTCACCCTCCTGACTTCACCTTCTCCTTCTCCTTCTTCTACTTCTTCTGATTCACCCTCCTGACTTCACCTTCTCCTTCTCCTTCTTCTACTTCTTCTGCTTCATCCTCCAGACTTCACCTTCTCCTTCTACTTCTTCTACTTCTTCTGATTCACCCTCCAGACTTCACCTTCTCCTTCTCCTTCTTCTGCTTCTTCTGATTCACCCTCCAGACTTCACCTTCTCCTTCTCCTTATTCTGCTTCTTCTGATTCACCCTCCAGACTTCACCTTCTACTTCTCCTTCTTCTGCTTCTTCTGATTCACCCTCCAGACTTCACCTTCTCCTTCTCCTTCTTCTGCTTCTTCTGATTCACCCTCCAGACTTCACCTTCTCCTTCTCCTTCTTCTGCTTCTTCTGATTCACCCTCCAGACTTCACCTTCTCCTTCTCCTTCTTCTACTTCTTCTGATTCACCCTCCAGACTTCACCTTCTCCTTCTCCTTCTTCTGCTTCTTCTGATTCACCCTCCTGACTTCACCTTCTCCTTCTCCTTCTTCTACATGTTCTGATTCACCCTCCTGACTTCACCTTCTCCTTCTCCTTCTTCTACTTCTTCTGCTTCAACCTCCAGACTTCACCTTCTCCTTCTCCTTCTTCTACTTCTTCTGATTCACCCTCCAGACTTCACCTTCTCCTTCTCCTTCTTCTACTACTTCTGATTCACCCTCCAGACTTCACCTTCTCCTTCTCCTTCTTCTACTTCTTCTGATTCACCCTCCAGACTTCACCTTCTCCTTCTCCTTCTTCTGCTTCTTCTGATTCACCCTCCAGACTTCACCTTCTCCTTCTCCTTATTCTGCTTCTTCTGAATCACCCTCCAGACTTCACCTTCTCCTTCTCCTTCTTCTGCTTCTTCTGATTCACCCTCCAGACTTCACCTTCTCCTTCTCCTTCTTCTGCTTCTTCTGATTCACCCTCCAGACTTCACCTTCACCTTCTCCTTCTTCTACTTCTTCTGATTCACCCTCCAGACTTCACCTTCTCCATCTCCTTCTTCTGCTTCTTCTGATTCACCCTCCAGACTTCACCTTCTCCTTCTCCTTCGTCTACTTCTTCTGATTCACCCTCCAGACTTCACCTTCTCCTTCTCCTTCTTCTGCTTCTTCTGATTCACCCTCCAGACTTCACCTTCCCCTTCTCCTTCTTCTACTTCTTCTGATTCACCCTCCAGACTTCACCTTCTCCTTCTCCTTCTTCTGATTCTTCTGATTCACCCTCCAGACTTCACCTTCTCCTTCTCCTTCTTCTGCTTCTTCTGATTCACCCTCCTGACTTCACCTTCTCCTTCTCCTTCTTCTACATCTTCTGATTCACCCTCCAGACTTCACCTTCTCCTTCTCCTTCTTCTACATCTTCTGATTCACCCTCCTGACTTCACCTTCTCCTTCTCCTTCTTCTACTTCTTCTGCTTCCCCCTCCAGACTTCACCTTCTCCTTCTCCTTCTTCTACTTCTTCTGATTCACCCTCCAGACTTCACCTTCTCCTTCTCCTTCTTCTACTTCTTCTGATTCACCCTCCAGACTTCACCTTCTCCTTCTCCTTCTTCTGCTTCTTCTGATTCACCCTCCAGACATCACCTTCTCCTTCTCCTTATTCTGCTTCTTCTGAATCACCCTCCAGACTTCACCTTCTCCTTCTCCTTCTTCTGCTTCTTCTGATTCACCCTCCAGACTTCACCTTCTCCTTCTCCTTCTTCTGCTTCTTCTGCTTCACACTCCAGACTTCACCTTCTCCTTCTCCTTCTTCTGCTTCTTCTGCTGCGCCCTCCAGGCTTCACCTTCTCCTTCTCCTTCTTCTGCTTCTTCTGCTTCACCGTCCTGACTTCACCTTCTCCTTCTTCTACTTCTTCTGATTCACCCTCCAGACTTCACCTTCTCCTTCTCCTTCTTCTGCTTCTTCTGATTCACCCTCCAGACTTCACCTTCTCCTTCTTCTTCTGCTTCTTCTGATTCACCCTCCAGACTTCACCTTCTCCTTCTCCTTATTCTGCTTCTTCTGATTCACCCTCCAGACTTCACCTTCTCCTTCTCCTTATTCTGCTTCTTCTGATTCACCCTCCAGACTTCACCTTCTCCTTCTCCTTCCTCTGCTTCTTCTGATTCACCCTCCAGACTTCATCTTCTCCTTCTCCTTCTTCTGCTTCTTCTGATTCACCCTCCAGACTTCACCTTCTCCTTCTCCTTCTTCTGCTTCTTCTGATTCACCCTCCAGACTTCACCTTCTCCTTCTCCTTCTTCTACTTCTTCTGATTCACCCTCCAGACTTCAACTTCTCCTTCTCCTTCTTCTACTTCTTCTGATTCACCCTCCAGTCTTCACCTTCTCCTTCTCCTTCTTCTGTATCTTCTGCTTCACCCTCCAGACTTCACCTTCTCCTTCTCTTTCTTCTGCTTCTTCTGCTTCACCCTCCAGACTTCACCTTCTCCTTCTCCTTCTTCTGATTCTTCTGATTCACCCTCCAGACTTCACCTTCTCTATCTCCTTCTTCTGCTTCTTCTGATTCACCCTCCTGACTTCACCTTCTCCTTCTCCTTCTTCTACTTCTTCTGATTCACCCTCCTGACTTCACCTTCTCCTTCTCCTTCTTCTACTTCTTCTGCTTCATCCTCCAGACTTCACCTTCTCCTTCTACTTCTTCTACTTCTTCTGATTCACCCTCCAGACTTCACCTTCTCCTTCTCCTTCTTCTGCTTCTTCTGATTCACCCTCCAGACTTCACCTTCTCCTTCTCCTTATTCTGCTTCTTCTGATTCACCCTCCAGACTTCACCTTCTACTTCTCCTTCTTCTGCTTCTTCTGATTCACCCTCCAGACTTCACCTTCTCCTTCTCCTTCTTCTGCTTCTTCTGATTCACCCTCCAGACTTCACCTTCTCCTTCTCCTTCTTCTGCTTCTTCTGATTCACCCTCCAGACTTCACCTTCTCCTTCTCCTTCTTCTACTTCTTCTGATTCACCCTCCAGACTTCACCTTCTCCTTCTCCTTCTTCTGCTTCTTCTGATTCACCCTCCTGACTTCACCTTCTCCTTCTCCTTCTTCTACATGTTCTGATTCACCCTCCTGACTTCACCTTCTCCTTCTCCTTCTTCTACTTCTTCTGATTCACCCTCCTGACTTCACCTTCTCCTTCTCCTTCTTCTACTTCTTCTGCTTCATCCTCCAGACTTCACCTTCTCCTTCTACTTCTTCTACTTCTTCTGATTCACCCTCCAGACTTCACCTTCTCCTTCTCCTTCTTCTGCTTCTTCTGATTCACCCTCCAGACTTCACCTTCTCCTTCTCCTTATTCTGCTTCTTCTGATTCACCCTCCAGACTTCACCTTCTACTTCTCCTTCTTCTGCTTCTTCTGATTCACCCTCCAGACTTCACCTTCTCCTTCTCCTTCTTCTGCTTCTTCTGATTCACCCTCCAGACTTCACCTTCTCCTTCTCCTTCTTCTGCTTCTTCTGATTCACCCTCCAGACTTCACCTTCTCCTTCTCCTTCTTCTACTTCTTCTGATTCACCCTCCAGACTTCACCTTCTCCTTCTCCTTCTTCTGCTTCTTCTGATTCACCCTCCTGACTTCACCTTCTCCTTCTCCTTCTTCTACATGTTCTGATTCACCCTCCTGACTTCACCTTCTCCTTCTCCTTCTTCTACTTCTTCTGCTTCAACCTCCAGACTTCACCTTCTCCTTCTCCTTCTTCTACTTCTTCTGATTCACCCTCCAGACTTCACCTTCTCCTTCTCCTTCTTCTACTACTTCTGATTCACCCTCCAGACTTCACCTTCTCCTTCTCCTTCTTCTACTTCTTCTGATTCACCCTCCAGACTTCACCTTCTCCTTCTCCTTCTTCTGCTTCTTCTGATTCACCCTCCAGACTTCACCTTCTCCTTCTCCTTATTCTGCTTCTTCTGAATCACCCTCCAGACTTCACCTTCTCCTTCTCCTTCTTCTGCTTCTTCTGATTCACCCTCCAGACTTCACCTTCTCCTTCTCCTTCTTCTGCTTCTTCTGATTCACCCTCCAGACTTCACCTTCACCTTCTCCTTCTTCTACTTCTTCTGATTCACCCTCCAGACTTCACCTTCTCCATCTCCTTCTTCTGCTTCTTCTGATTCACCCTCCAGACTTCACCTTCTCCTTCTCCTTCGTCTACTTCTTCTGATTCACCCTCCAGACTTCACCTTCTCCTTCTCCTTCTTCTGCTTCTTCTGATTCACCCTCCAGACTTCACCTTCCCCTTCTCCTTCTTCTACTTCTTCTGATTCACCCTCCAGACTTCACCTTCTCCTTCTCCTTCTTCTGATTCTTCTGATTCACCCTCCAGACTTCACCTTCTCCTTCTCCTTCTTCTGCTTCTTCTGATTCACCCTCCTGACTTCACCTTCTCCTTCTCCTTCTTCTACATCTTCTGATTCACCCTCCAGACTTCACCTTCTCCTTCTCCTTCTTCTACATCTTCTGATTCACCCTCCTGACTTCACCTTCTCCTTCTCCTTCTTCTACTTCTTCTGCTTCCCCCTCCAGACTTCACCTTCTCCTTCTCCTTCTTCTACTTCTTCTGATTCACCCTCCAGACTTCACCTTCTCCTTCTCCTTCTTCTACTTCTTCTGATTCACCCTCCAGACTTCACCTTCTCCTTCTCCTTCTTCTGCTTCTTCTGATTCACCCTCCAGACATCACCTTCTCCTTCTCCTTATTCTGCTTCTTCTGAATCACCCTCCAGACTTCACCTTCTCCTTCTCCTTCTTCTGCTTCTTCTGATTCACCCTCCAGACTTCACCTTCTCCTTCTCCTTCTTCTGCTTCTTCTGCTTCACACTCCAGACTTCACCTTCTCCTTCTCCTTCTTCTGCTTCTTCTGCTGCGCCCTCCAGGCTTCACCTTCTCCTTCTCCTTCTTCTGCTTCTTCTGCTTCACCGTCCTGACTTCACCTTCTCCTTCTTCTACTTCTTCTGATTCACCCTCCAGACTTCACCTTCTCCTTCTCCTTCTTCTGATTCTTCTGATTCACCCTCCAGTCTTCACCTTCTCCTTCTCCTTCCTCTGCTTCTTCTGATTCACCCTCCAGACTTCACCTTCTCCTTCTCCTTCTTCTGCTTCTTCTGATTCACCCTCCTGACTTCAACTTCTCCTTCTCCTTCTTCTACTTCTTCTGATTCACCCTCCTGACTTCACCTTCTCCTTCTCCATCTTCTACTTCCTCTGCTTCACCCTCCAGACTTCAACTTCTCCTTCTCCTTCTACTTCTTCTGATTCACCTTCCAGACTTCACCTTCTCCTTCTCCTTCTTCTGCTTCTTCTGATTCACCCTCCAGACTTCACCTTCTCCTTCTCCTTCTTCTGCTTCTTCTGATTCACCCTCCAGACTTCACCTTCTCCTTCTCCTTCTTCTACTTCATCTGATTCACCCTCCAGACTTCACCTTCTCCTTCTCCTTCTTCTGCTTCTTCTGATTCACCCTCCAGACTTCACCTTCTCCTTCTCCTTCGTCTACTTCTTCTGATTCACCCTCCAGACTACACCTTCTCCTTCTCCTTCTTCTACTTCTTCTGATTCACCCTCCAGACTTCACCTTCTCCTTCTCCTTCTTCTGTTTCTTCTGATTCACCCTCCAGACTTCATCTTCTCCTTCTCCTTCAACTACTTCTTCTGATTCACCCTCCAGACTTCACCTTCTCCTTCTCCTTCTTCTACTTCTTCTGATTCACCCTCCAGACTTCATCTTCTCCTTCTCCTTCTTCTGCTTCTTCTGATTCACCCTCCAGACTTCACCTTCTCCTTCTCCTTCTTCTGCTTCTTCTGATTCACCCTCCAGACTTCAACTTCTCCTTCTCCTTCTTCTACTTCTTCTGATTCACCCTCCAGACTTCACCTTCTCCTTCTCCTTCTTCTACTTCTTCTGATTCACCCTCCAGTCTTCACCTTCTCCTTCTCCTTCTTCTGTTTCTTCTGCTTCACCCTCCAGACTTCACCTTCTCCTTCTCTTTCTTCTGCTTCTTCTGATTCACCCTCCAGACTTCACCTTCTCCTTCTCCTTCTTCTGATTCTTCTGATTCACCCTCCAGACTTAGCTTCTCCTTCTCCTTCTTCTGCTTCTTCTGATTCACCCTCCTGACTTCACCTTCTCCTTCTCCTTCTTCTACTTCTTCTGATTCACCCTCCTGACTTCACCTTCTCCTTCTCCTTCTTCTACTTCTTCTGCTTCACCCTCCAGACTTCACCTTCTCCTTCTTCTTCTTCTACTTCTTCTGATTCAACCTCCAGACTTCACCTTCTCCTTCTCCTTCTTCTGCTTCTTCTGATTCACCCTCCAGACTTCACCTTCTCATTCTCCTTCTTCTGCTTCTTCTGCTGCGCCCTCCAGACTTCACCTTCTCCTTCTCCTTCTTCTGCTTCTTCTGCTTCACACTCCAGACTTCACCTTCTCCTACTCCTTCTTCTGCTTCTTCTGCTGCGCCCTCCAGGCTTCACCTTCTCCTTCTCCTTCTTCTGCTTCTTCTGCTTCACCGTCCTGACTTCACCTTCTCCTTCTCCTTCTTCTACTTCTTCTGCTACACCCCCCTGACTTCACCTGCTCCTTCTCCTTCTTCTGCTTCTTCTGATTCACCCTCCTAACTTCACCTTCTCCTTCTCCTTATTCTGCTTCTTCTGATTCACCCTCCTGACTTCACCTTCTCCTTCTCCTTCTTCTGCTTCTTCTGATTCACCTTCCAGACTTCACCTTCTCCTTCTCCTTCTTCTGCTTCTTCTGATTCACCCTCCAGACTTCACCTTCTCCTTCTCCTTCTTCTGCTTCTTCTGATTCACCCTCCAGACCTCACCTTCTCCTTCTCCTTCTTCTACTTCTTCTGATTCACCCTCCAGACTTCATCTTCTCCTTCTCCTTCTTCTGCTTCTTCTGATTCACCCTCCAGACTTCACCTTCTCCTTCTCCTTCTTCTGCTTCTTCTGATTCACCCTCCAGACTTCACCTTCTCCTTCTCCTTCTTCTACTTCTTCTGATTCACCCTCCAGACTTCACCTTCTCCTTCTCCTTCTTCTACTTCTTCTGATTCACCCTCCAGTCTTCACCTTCTCCTTCTCCTTCTTCTGTTTCTTCTGCTTCACCCTCCAGACTTCACCTTCTCCTTCTCTTTCTTCTGCTTCTTCTGCTTCACCCTCCAGACTTCACCTTCTCCTTCTCCTTCTTCTGATTCTTCCGATTCACCCTCCAGACTTCACCTTCTCTATCTCCTTCTTCTGCTTCTTCTGATTCACCCTCCTGACTTCACCTTCTCCTTCTTCTACTTCTTCTGATTCACCCTCCTGACTTCACCTTCTCCTTCTCCTTCTTCTACTTCTTCTGCTTCACCCTCCAGACTTCACCTTCTCCTTCTCCTTCTTCTACTTCTTCTGATTCACCCTCCAGACTTCACCTTCTCCTTCTCCTTCTTCTGCTTCTTCTGATTCACCCTCCAGACTTCACCTTCTCCTTCTCTTTCTTCTGCTTCTTCTGATTCACCCTCCAGACTTCACCTTCTCCTTCTCCTTCTTCTGATTCTTCTGATTCACCCTCCAGACTTCACCTTCTCCTTCTCCTTCTTCTGCTTCTTCTGATTCACCCTCCTGACTTCACCTTCTCCTTCTTCTACTTCTTCTGATTCACCCTCCTGACTTCACCTTCTCCTTCTCCTTCTTCTACTTCTTCTGCTTCACCCTCCAGACTTCACCTTCTCCTTCTCCTTCTTCTACTTCTTCTGATTCAACCTCCAGACTTCACCTTCTCCTTCTCCTTCTTCTGCTTCTTCTGATTCACCCTCCAGACTTCACCTTCTCATTCTCCTTCTTCTGCTTCTTCTGCTGCGCCCTCCAGACTTCACCTTCTCCTTCTCCTTCTTCTGCTTCTTCTGCTTCACACTCCAGACTTCACCTTCTCCTTCTCCTTCTTCTGCTTCTTCTGCTGCGCCCTCCAGGCTTCACCTTCTCCTTCTCCTTCTTCTGCTTCTTCTGCTTCACCGTCCTGACTTCACCTTCTCCTTCTCCTTCTTCTACTTCTTCTGCTACACCCCCCTGACTTCACCTGCTCCTTCTCCTTCTTCTGCTTCTTCTGATTCACCCTCCTAACTTCACCTTCTCCTTCTCCTTCTTCTGCTTCTTCTGATTCACCCTCCTGACTTCACCTTCTCCTTCTCCTTCTTCTGCTTCTTCTGATTCACCCTCCAGACTTCACCTTCTCCTTCTCCTTCTTCTGCTTCTTCTGATTCACCCTCCTGACTTCACCTTCTCCTTCTCCTTCTTCTGCTTCTTCTGATTCACCCTCCAGACCTCACCTTCTCCTCCTCCTTCTTCGACTTCTTCTGATTCACCCTCCAGACTTCATCTTCTCCTTCTCCTTCTTCTGCTTCTTCTGATTCACCCTCCAGACTTCACCTTCTCCTTCTCCTTCTTCTGCTTCTTCTGATTCACCCTCCAGACTTCACCTTCTCCTTCTCCTTCTTCTACTTCTTCTGATTCACCCTCCAGACTTCACCTTCTCCTTCTCCTTCTTCTACTTCTTCTGATTCACCCTCCAGTCTTCACCTTCTCCTTCTCCTTCTTTTGTTTCTTCTGCTTCACCCTCCAGACTTCACCTTCTCCTTCTCTTTCTTCTGCTTCTTCTGCTTCACCCTCCAGACTTCACCTTCTCCTTCTCCTTCTTCTGATTCTTCTGATTCACCCTCCAGACTTCACCTTCTCTATCTCCTTCTTCTGCTTCTTCTGATTCACCCTCCTGACTTCACCTTCTCCTTCTCCTTATTCTGCTTCTTCTGATTCACCCTCCTGACTTCACCTTCTCCTTCTCCTTCTTCTACTTCTTCTGATTCACCCTCCAGACTTCACCTTCTCCTTCTCCTTCTTCTACTTCTTCTGATTCACCCTCCAGACTTCACCTTCTCCTTCTCCTTCTTCTGCTTCTTCTGATTCACCCTCCAGACTTAACCTTCTCCTTCTCCTTATTCTGCTTCTTCTGATTCACCCTCCAGACTTCACCTTCTCATTCTCCTTCTTCTGCTTCTTCTGCTGCGCCCTCCAGACTTCACCTTCTCCTTCTCCTTCTTCTGCTTCTTCTGCTTCACACTCCAGACTTCACCTTCTCCTTCTCCTTCTTCTGCTCCTCTGCTGCGCCCTCCAGGCTTCACCTTCTCCTTCTCCTTCTTCTGCTTCTTCTGCTTCACCGTCCTGACTTCACCTTCTCCTTCTCCTTCTTCTACTTCTTCTGCTACACCCCCCTGACTTCACCTGCTCCTTCTCCTTCTTCTGCTTCTTCTGATTCACCCTCCTAACTTCACCTTCTCCTTCTCCTTCTTCTGCTTCTTCTGATTCACCCTCCTGACTTCACCTTCTCCTTTTCCTTCTTCTGCTTCTTCTGATTCACCCTCCAGACTTCACCTTCTCCTTCTCCTTCTTCTGCTTCTTCTGATTCACCCTCCAGACTTCACCTTCTCCTTCTCCTTCTTCTGCTTCTTCTGATTCACCCTCCAGACCTCACCTTCTCCTTCTCCTTCTTCTACTTCTTCTGATTCACCCTCCAGACTTCATCTTCTCCTTCTCCTTCTTCTGCTTCTTCTGATTCACCCTCCAGACTTCACCTTCTCCTTCTCCTTCTTCTGCTTCTTCTGATTCACCCTCCAGACTTCACCTTCTCCTTCTCCTTCTTCTACTTCTTCTGATTCACCCTCCAGACTTCACCTTCTCCTTCTCCTTCTTCTACTTCTTCTGATTCACCCTCCAGTCTTCACCTTCTCCTTCTCCTTCTTCTGTTTCTTCTGCTTCACCCTCCAGACTTCACCATCTCCTTCTCTTTCTTCTGCTTCTTCTGCTTCACCCTCCAGACTTCACCTTCTCCTTCTCCTTCTTCTGATTCTTCTGATTCAACCTCCAGACTTCAACTTCTCTATCTCCTTCTTCTGCTTCTTCTGATTCACCCTCCTGACTTCACCTTCTCCTTCTCCTTCTTCTACTTCATCTGATTCACCCTCCTGACTTCACCTTCTCCTTCTCCTTCTTCTACTTCTTCTGCTTCACCCTCCAGACTTCACCTTCTCCTTCTCCTTCTTCTACTTCTTCTAATTCACCCTCCAGACTTCACCTTCTCCTTCTCCTTCTTCTGCTTCTTCTGATTCACCCTCCAGACTTAACCTTCTCCTTCTCCTTATTCTGCTTCTTCTGATTCACCCTCCAGACTTCACCTTCTCCTTCTCCTTCTTCTGCTTCTTCTGATTCACCCTCCAGACTTCACCTTCTCCTTCTCCTTCTTCTGCTTCTTCTGATTCACCCTCCAGACTTCACCTTCTCCTTCTCCTTCTTCTACTTCTTCTGATTCACCCTCCAGACTTCACCTTCTCCTTCTCCTTCTTCTGCTTCTTCTGATTCACCCTCCTGACTTCACCTTCTCCTTGTCCTTCTTCTACATCTTCTGATTCACCCTCCTGACTTCACCTTCTCCTTCTCCTTCTTCTACTTCTTCTGCTTCACCCTCCAGACTTCACCTTCTCCTTCTCCTTCTTCTACTTCTTCTGATTCACCCTCCAGACTTCACCTTCTCCTTCTCCTTCTTCTACTTCTTCTGATTCACCCTCCAGACTTCACCTTCTCCTTCTCCTTCTTCTACTTCTTCTGAATCACCCTCCAGACTTCACCTTCTCCTTCTCCTTCTTCTGCTTCTTCTGATTTACCCTCCAGACTTCACCTTCTCCTTCTCCTTCTTCTGCTTCTTCTGATTCACCCTCCAGACTTCACCTTCTCCTTCTCCTTATTCTGCTTCTTCTGAATCACCCTCCAGACTTCACCTTCTCCTTCTCCTTCTTCTGCTTCTTCTGATTCACCCTCCAGACTTCACCTTCTCCTTCTCCTTATTCTGCTTCTTCTGAATCACCCTCCAGACTTCACCTTCTCCTTCTCCTTCTTCTACTTCTTCTGATTCACCCTCCAGACTTCACCTTCTCCTTCTCCTTATTCTGCTTCTTCTGAATCACCCTCCAGACTTCACCTTCTCCTTCTCCTTCTTCTGCTTCTTCTGATTTACCCTCCAGACTTCACCTTCTCCTTCTCCTTCTTCTGCTTCTTCTGATTCACCCTCCAGACTTCACCTTCTCCTTCTCCTTCTTCTACGTCTTCTGATTCACCCTCCAGACTTCACCTTCTCCATCTCCTTCTTCTGCTTCTTCTGATTCACCCTCCAGACTTCACCTTCTCCTTCTCCTTCATCTACTTCTTCTGATTCACCCTCCAGACTTCACCTTCTCCTTCTCCTTCTTCTGCTTCTTCTGATTCACCCTCCAGACTTCACCTTCTCCTTCTCCTTCTTCTGCTTCTTCTGATTCACCCTCCAGACTTCACCTTCTCCTTCTCCTTCTTCTACTTCTTCTGATTCACCCTCCAGACTTCACCTTCTCCTTCTCCTTCGTCTACTTCTTCTGATTCACCCTCCAGACTACACCTTCTCCTTCTCCTTCTTCTACTTCTTCTGATTCACCCTCCAGACTTCACCTTCTCCTGCTCCTTCTTCTGTTTCTTCTGATTCACCCTCCAGACTTCATCTTCTCCTTCTCCTTCTTCTACTTCTTCTGATTCACCCTCCAGACTTCACCTTCTCCTTCTCCTTCTTCTGCTTCTTCTGATTCACCCTCCAGACTTCAACTTCTCCTTCTCCTTCTTCTACTTCTTCTGATTCACCCTCCAGACTTCACCTTCTCCTTCTCCTTCTTCTACTTCTTCCGATTCACCCTCCAGACTTCATCTTCTCCTTCTCCTTCTTCTGCTTCTTCTGATTCACCCTCCAGACTTCACCTTCTCCTTCTCCTTCTTCTGCTTCTTCTGATTCACCCTCCAGACTTCACCTTCTCCTTCTCCTTCTTCTACTTCTTCTGATTCACCCTCCAGACTTCACCTTCTCCTTCTCCTTCTTCTACTTCTTCTGATTCACCCTCCAGTCTTCACCTTCTCCTTCTCCTTCTTCTGTTTCTTCTGCTTCACCCTCCAGACTTCACCTTCTCCTTCTCTTTCTTCTGCTTCTTCTGATTCACCCTCCAGACTTCACCTTCTGCTTCTCCTTCTTCTGATTCTTCTGATTCACCCTCCAGACTTCACCTTCTCCTTCTCCTTCTTCTGCTTCTTCTGATTCACCCTCCTGACTTCACCTTCTCCTTCTCCTTCTTCTACTTCTTCTGCTTCACCCTCCAGACTTCACCTTCTCCTTCTCCTTCTTCTACTTCTTCTGATTCACCCTCCAGACTTCACCTTCTCCTTCTCCTTCTTCTGCTTCTTCTGATTAACCCTCCAGACTTCACCTTCTCCTTCTCCTTATTCTGCTTCTTCTGATTCACCCTCCAGACTTCACCTTCTCCTTCTCCTTATTCTGCTTCTTTTGATTCACCCTCCAGACTTCACCTTCTCCTTCTCCTTCCTCTGCTTCTTCTGATTCACCCTCCAGACTTCACCTTCTCCTTCTCCTTCTTCTGATTCTTCTGATTCACCCTCCAGACTTCACCTTCTCCTTCTCCATCTTCTGCTTCTTCTGATTCACCCTCCTGACTTCACCTTCTCCTTCTCCATCTTCTTCTTCTTCTGCTTCACCCTCCAGACTTCAACTTCTCCTTCTCCTTCTTCTACTTCTTCTGATTCACCCTCCAGACTTCACCTTCTCCTTCTCCTTCTTCTGCTTCTTCTGATTCACCCTCCAGACTTCACCTTCTCCTTCTCCTTCTTCTGCTTCTTCTGATTCACCCTCCAGACTTCACCTTCTCCTTCTCCTTCTTCTACTTCTTCTGATTCACCCTCCAGACTTCACCTTCTCCTTCTCCTTCTTCTGCTTCTTCTGATTCACCCTCCAGACTTCACCTTCTCCTTCTCCTTCGTCTACTTCTTCTGATTCACCCTCCAGACTTCATCTTCTCCTTCTCCTTCTTCTGCTTCTTCTGATTCACCCTCCAGACTTCACCTTCTCCTTCTCCTTCTTCTGCTTCTTCTGATTCACCCTCCAGACTTCAACTTCTCCTTCTCCTTCTTCTACTTCTTCTGATTCACCCTCCAGACTTCACCTTCTCCTTCTCCTTCTTCTACTTCTTCTGATTCACCCTCCAGTCTTCACCTTCTCCTTCTCCTTCTTCTGTTTCTTCTGCTTCACCCTCCAGACTTCACCTTCTCCTTCTCTTTCTTCTGCTTCTTCTGATTCACCCTCCAGACTTCACCTTCTCCTTCTCCTTCTTCTGATTCTTCTGATTCACCCTCCAGACTTCACCTTCTCCTTCTCCTTCTTCTGCTTCTTCTGATTCACCCTCCTGACTTCACCTTCTCCTTCTCCTTCTTCTACTTCTTCTGATTCACCCTCCTGACTTCACCATCTCCTTCTCCTTCTTCTACTTCTTCTGCTTCACCCTCCAGACTTCACCTTCTCCTTCTCCTTCTTCTACTTCTTCTGATTCACCCTCCAGACTTCACCTTCTCCTTCTCCTTCTTCTGCTTCTTCTGATTCACCCTCCAGACTTCACCTTCTCATTCTCCTTCTTCTGCTTCTTCTGCTGCGCCCTCCAGACTTCACCTTCTCCTTCTCCTTCTTCTGCTTCTTCTGCTTCACACTCCAGACTTCACCTTCTCCTTCTCCTTCTTCTGCTTCTTCTGCTGCGCCCTCCAGGCTTCACCTTCTCCTTCTCCTTCTTCTGCTTCTTCTGCTTCATCGTCCTGACTTCACCTTCTCCTTCTCCTTCTTCTACTTCTTCTGCTACACCCCCCTGACTTCACCTGCTCCTTCTCCTTTTTCTGCTTCTTCTGATTCACCCTCCTAACTTCACCTTCTCCTTCTCCTTCTTCTGCTTCTTCTGATTCACCCTCCTGACTTCACCTTCTCCTTCTCCTTCTTCTGCTTCTTCTGATTCACCCTCCAGACTTCACCTTCTCCTTCTCCTTCTTCTGCTTCTTCTGATTCACCCTCCAGACTTCACCTTCTCCATCTCCTTCTTCTGCTTCTTCTGATTCACCCTCCAGACCTCACCTTCTCCTTCTCCTTCTTCTACTTCTTCTGATTCACCCTCCAGACTTCATCTTCTCCTTCTCCTTCTTCTGCTTCTTCTGATTCACCCTCCAGACTTCACCTTCTCCTTCTCCTTCTTCTGCTTCTTCTGATTCACCCTCCAGTCTTCACCTTCTCCTTCTCCTTCTTCTACTTCTTCTGATTCACCCTATAGACTTCACCTTCTCCTTCTCCTTCTTCTACTTCTTCTGATTCTCCCTCCAGTCTTCACCTTCTCCTTCTCCTTCTTCTGTTTCTTCTGCTTCACCCTCCAGACTTCACCTTCTCCTTCTCTTTCTTCTGCTTCTTCTGCTTCACCCTCCAGACTTCACCTTCTCCTTCTCCTTCTTCTGATTCTTCTGATTCACCCTCAAGACTTCACCTTCTATATCTCCTTCTTCTGCTTCTTCTGATTCACCCTCCTGACTTCACCTTCTCCTTCTCCTTCTTCTACTTCTTCTGATTCACCCTCCTGACTTCACCTTCTCCTTCTCCTTCTTCTACTTCTTCTGCTTCACCCTCCAGACTTCACCTTCTCCTTCTCCTTCTTCTACTTCTTCTGATTCACCCTCCCGACTTCACCTTCTCCTTCTCCTTCTTCTGCTTCTTCTGATTCACCCTCCAGACTTCACCTTCTCCTTCTCCTTATTCTGCTTCTTCTGATTCACCCTCCAGACTTCACCTTCTCCTTCTCCTTCTTCTGCTTCTTCTGATTCACCCTCCAGACTTCACCTTCTCCTTCTTCTTCTTCTGCTTCTTCTGATTCACCCTCCAGACTTCACCTTCTCCTTCTCCTTCTTCTACTTCTTCTGATTCACCCTCCAGACTTCACCTTCTCATTCTCCTTCTTCTGCTTCTTCTGATTCACCCTCCTGACTTCACCTTCTCCTTCTCCTTCTTCTACATCTTCTGATTCACCCTCCTGACTTCACCTTCTCCTTCTCCTTCTTCTACTTCTTCTGCTTCACCCTCCAGACTTCACCTTCTCCTTCTCCTTCTTCTACTTCTTCTGATTCACCCTCCAGTCTTCACCTTCTCCTTCTCCTTCTTCTGCTTCTTCTGATTCACCCTCCAGACTTCACCTTCTCCTTCTCCTTCTTCTGCTTCTTCTGATTCACCCTCCAGACTTCACCTTCTCCTTCTCCTTCTTCTACTTCTTCTGATTCACCCTCCAGACTTCACCTTCTCCTTCTCCTTCTTCTGCTTCTTCTGATTCACCCTCCTGACTTCACCTTCTCCTTCTCCTTCTTCTACATCTTCTGATTCACCCTCCTGACTTCACCTTCTCCTTCTCCTTCTTCTACTTCTTCTGCTTCACCCTCCAGACTTCACCTTCTCCTTCTCCTTCTTCTACTTCTTCTGATTCACCCTCCAGACTTCACCTTCTCCTTCTCCTTCTTCTACTTCTTCTGCTACACCCCCCTGACTTCACCTGCTCCTTCTCCTTCTTCTGCTTCTTCTGATTCACCCTCCTAACTTCACCTTCTCCTTCTCCTTCTTCTGCTTCTTCTGATTCACCCTCCTGACTTCACCTTCTCCTTCTCCTTCTTCTGCTTCTTCTGATTCACCCTCCAGACTTCACCTTCTCCTTCTCCTTCTTCTGCTTCTTCTGATTCACCCTCCAGACTTCACCTTCTCCTTCTCCTTCTTCTGCTTCTTCTGATTCACCCTCCAGACCTCACCTTCTCCTCCTCCTTCTTCGACTTCTTCTGATTCACCCTCCAGACTTCATCTTCTCCTTCTCCTTCTTCTGCTTCTTCTGATTCACACTCCAGACTTCACCTTCTCCTTCTCCTTCTTCTGCTTCTTCTGATTCACCCTCCAGACTTCACCTTCTCCTTCTCCTTCTTCTACTTCTTCTGATTCACCCTCCAGACTTCACCTTCTCCTTCTCCTTCTTCTACTTCTTCTGATTCACCCTCCAGTCTTCACCTTCTCCTTCTCCTTCTTCTGTTTCTTCTGCTTCACCCTCCAGACTTCACCTTCTCCTTCTCTTTTTCTGCTTCTTCTGCTTCACCCTCCAGACTTCACCTTCTCCTTCTCCTTCTTCTGATTCTTCTGATTCACCCTCCAGACTTCACCTTCTCTATCTCCTTATTCTGCTTCTTCTGATTCACCCTCCAGACTTCACCTTCTCCTTCTCCTTCTTCTGCTTCTTCTGATTCACCCTCCAGACTTCACCTTCTCCTTCTCCTTCTTCTGCTTCTTCTGATTCACCCTCCAGACTTCACCTTCTCCTTCTCCTTCTTCTACTTCTTCTGATTCACCCTCCAGACTTCACCTTCTCCTTCTCCTTCTTCTGCTTCTTCTGATTCACCCTCCTGACTTCACCTTCTCCTTCTCCTTCTTCTACATCTTCTGATTCACCCTCCTGACTTCACCTTCTCCTTCTCCTTCTTCTACTTCTTCTGCTTCACCCTCCAGACTTCACCTTCTCCTTCTCCTTCTTCTACTTCTTCTGATTCACCCTCCAGTCTTCACCTTCTCCTTCTCCTTCTTCTGCTTCTTCTGATTCACCCTCCAGACTTCACCTTCTCCTTCTCCTTCTTCTGCTTCTTCTGATTCACCCTCCAGACTTCACCTTCTCCTTCTCCTTCTTCTACTTCTTCTGATTCACCCTCCAGACTTCACCTTCTCCTTCTCCTTCTTCTGCTTCTTCTGATTCACCCTCCTGACTTCACCTTCTCCTTCTCCTTCTTCTACATCTTCTGATTCACCCTCCTGACTTCACCTTCTCCTTCTCCTTCTTCTACTTCTTCTGCTTCACCCTCCAGACTTCACCTTCTCCTTCTCCTTCTTCTGCTTCTTCTGATTCACCCTCCTGACTTCACCTTCTCCTTCTCCTTCTTCTACTTCTTCTGATTCACCCTCCTGACTTCACCTTCTCCTTCTCCTTCTTCTACTTCTTCTGCTTCACCCTCCAGACTTCACCTTCTCCTTCTCCTTCTTCTACTTCTTCTGATTCACCCTCCAGACTTCACCTTCTCCTTCTCCTTCTTCTGCTTCTTCTGATTCACCCTCCAGACTTAACCTTCTCCTTCTCCTTATTCTGCTTCTTCTGATTCACCCTCCAGACTTCACCTTCTCCTTCTCCTTCTTCTGCTTCTACTGATTCACCCTCCAGACTTCACCTTCTCCTTCTCCTTCTTCTGCTTCTTCTGATTCACCCTCCAGACTTCACCTTCTCCTTCTCCTTCTTCTACTTCTTCTGATTCACCCTCCAGACTTCACCTTCTCCTTCTCCTTCTTCTGCTTCTTCTGATTCACCCTCCTGACTTCACCTTCTCCTTCTCCTTCTTCTACATCTTCTGATTCACCCTCCTGACTTCACCTTCTCCTTCTCCTTCTTCTACTTCTTCTGATTCACCCTCCAGACTTCACCTTCTCCTTCTCCTTCTTCTGCTTCTTCTGATTCACCCTCCAGACTTCACCTTCTCATTCTCCTTCTTCTGCTTCTTCTGCTGCGCCCTCCAGACTTCGCCTTCTCCTTCTCCTTCTTCTGCTTCTTCTGCTTCACACTCCAGACTTCACCTTCTCCTTCTCCTTCTTCTGCTTCCTCTGCTGCGCCCTCCAGGCTTCACCTTCTCCTTCTCCTTCTTCTGCTTCTTCTGCTTCACCGTCCTGACTTCACCTTCTCCTTCTCCTTCTTCTACTTCTTCTGCTACACCCCCCTGACTTCACCTGCTCCTTCTCCTTCTTCTGCTTCTTCTGATTCACCCTCCTAACTTCACCTTCTCCTTCTCCTTTTTCTGCTTCTTCTGATTCACCCTCCTGACTTCACCTTCTCCTTTTCCTTCTTCTGCTTCTTCTGATTCACCCTCCAGACTTCACCTTCTCCTTCTCCTTCTTCTGCTTCTTCTGATTCACCCTCCAGACTTCACCTTCTCCTTCTCCTTCTTCTGCTTCTTCTGATTCAACCTCCAGACTTCACCTTCTCTATCTCCTTCTTCTGCTTCTTCTGATTCACCCTCCTGACTTCACCTTCTCCTTCTCCTTCTTCTACTTCTTCTGCTTCACCCTCCAGACTTCACCTTCTCCTTCTCCTTCTTCTACTTCTTCTGATTCACCCTCCAGACTTCACCTTCTCCTTCTCCTTCTTCTGCTTCTTCTGATTCACCCTCCAGACTTCACATTCTCCTTCTCCTTCTTCTACTTCTTCTGATTCACCCTCCAGACTTCACCTTCTCCTTCTCCTTCTTCTGCTTCTTCTGATTCACCCTCCTGACTTCACCTTCTCCTTGTCCTTCTTCTACATCTTCTGATTCACCCTCCTGACATCACCTTCTCCTTCTCCTTCTTCTACTTCTTCTGCTTCACCCTCCAGACTTCACCTTCTCCTTCTCCTTCTTCTACTTCTTCTGATTCACCCTCCAGACTTCACCTTCTCCTTCTCCTTCTTCTACTTCTTCTGATTCACCCTCCAGACTTCACCTTCTCCTTCTCCTTCTTCTACTTCTTCTGATTCACCCTCCAGACTTCACCTTCTCCTTCTCCTTCTTCTGCTTCTTCTGATTCACCCTCCAGACTTCACCTTCTCCTTCTCCTTATTCTGCTTCTTCTGAATCACCCTCCAGACTTCACCTTCTCCTTCTCCTTCTTCTGCTTCTTCTGATTCACCCTCCAGACTTCACCTTCTCCTTCTCCTTCTTCTGCTTCTTCTGATTCACCCTCCAGACTTCACCTTCTCCTTCTCCTTCTTCTACGTCTTCTGATTCACCCTCCAGACTTCACCTTCTCCAACTCCTTCTTCTGCTTCTTCTGATTCACCCTCCAGACTTCACCTTCTCCTTCTCCTTCATCTACTTCTTCTGATTCACCCTCCAGACTTCACCTTCTCCTTCTCCTTCTTCTGCTTCTTCTGATTCACCCTCCAGACTTCACCTTCTCCTTCTCCTTCTTCTGCTTCTTCTGATTCACCCTCCAGACTTCACCTTCTCCTTCTCCTTCTTCTACTTCTTCTGATTCACCCTCCAGACTTCACCTTCTCCTTCTCCTTCGTCTACTTCTTCTGATTCACCCTCCAGACTACACCTTCTCCTTCTCCTTCTTCTACTTCTTCTGATTCACCCTCCAGACTTCACCTTCTCCTGCTCCTTATTCTGTTTCTTCTGATTCACCCTCCAGACTTCATCTTCTCCTTCTCCTTCTTCTGCTTCTTCTGATTCACCCTCCAGACTTCACCTTCTCCTTCTCCTTCTTCTGCTTCTTCTGATTCACCCTCCAGTCTTCACCTTCTCCTTCTCCTTCTTCTACTTCTTCTGATTCACCCTATAGACTTCACCTTCTCCTTCTCCTTCTTCTACTTCTTCTGATTCACCCTATAGACTTCACCTTCTCCTTCTCCTTCTTCTGTTTCTTCTGCTTCACCCTCCAGACTTCACCTTCTCCTTCTCTTTCTTCTGCTTCTTCTGCTTCACCCTCCAGACTTCACCTTCTCCTTCTCCTTCTTCTGATTCTTCTGATTCACCCTCAATACTTCACCTTCTATATCTCCTTCTTCTGCGTCTTCTGATTCACCCTCCTGACTTCACCTTCTCCTTCTCCTTCTTCTACTTCTTCTGATTCACCCTCCTGACTTCACCTTCTCCTTCTCCTTCTTCTGCTTCTTCTGATTCACCCTCCAGACTTCACCTTCTCCTTCTCCTTCTTCTGCTTCTTCTGATTCACCCTCCAGACTTCACCTTCTCCTTCTCCTTCTTCTGCTTCTTCTGATTCACCCTCCAGACCTCACCTTCTCCTCCTCCTTCTTCGACTTCTTCTGATTCACCCTCCAGACTTTATCTTCTCCTTCTCCTTCTTCTGCTTCTTCTGATTCACCCTCCAGACTTCACCTTCTCCTTCTCCTTCTTCTGCTTCTTCTGATTCACCCTCCAGACTTCACCTTCTCCTTCTCCTTCTTCTACTTCTTCTGATTCACCCTCCAGACTTCACCTTCTCCTTCTCCTTCTTCTACTTCTTCTGATTCACCCTCCAGTCTTCATCTTCTCCTTCTCCTTCTTCTGTTTCTTCTGCTTCACCCTCCAGACTTCACCTTCTCCTTCTCTTTCTTCTGCTTCTTCTGCTTCACCCTCCAGACTTCACCTTCTCCTTCTCCTTCTTCTGATTCTTCTGATTCACCCTCCAGACTTCACCTTCTCTATCTCCTTCTTCTGCTTCTTCTGATTCACCCTCCTGACTTCACCTTCTCCTTCTCCTTCTTCTACTTCTTCTGATTCACCCTCCTGACTTCACCTTCTCCTTCTCCTTCTTCTACTTCATCTGCTTCACCCTCCAGACTTCACCTTCTCCTTCTCCTTCTTCTACTTCTTCTGATTCACCCTCCAGACTTCACCTTCTCCTTCTCCTTCTTCTGCTTCTTCTGATTCACCCTCCAGACTTAACCTTCTCCTTCTCCTTATTCTGCTTCTTCTGATTCACCCTCCAGACTTCACCTTCTCCTTCTCCTTCTTCTGCTTCTACTGATTCACCCTCCAGACTTCACCTTCTCCTTCTCCTTCTTCTGCTTCTTCTGATTCACCCTCCAGACCTCACCTTCTCCTTCTCCTTCTTCTACTTCTTCTGATTCACCCTCCAGACTTCACCTTCTCCTTCTCCTTCTTCTGCTTCTTCTGATTCACCCTCCTGACTTCACCTTCTCCTTCTCCTTCTTCTACATCTTCTGATTCACCCTCCTGACTTCACCTTCTCCTTCTCCTTCTTCTACTTCTTCTGATTCACCCTCCAGACTTCACCTTCTCCTTCTCCTTCTTCTGCTTCTTCTGATTCACCCTCCAGACTTCACCTTCTCATTCTCCTTCTTCTGCTTCTTCTGCTGCGCCCTCCAGACTTCGCCTTCTCCTTCTCCTTCTTCTGCTTCTTCTGCTTCACACTCCAGACTTCACCTTCTCCTTCTCCTTCTTCTGCTTCCTCTGCTGCGCCCTCCAGGCTTCACCTTCTCCTTCTCCTTCTTCTGCTTCTTCTGCTTCACCGTCCTGACTTCACCTTCTCCTTCTCCTTCTTCTACTTCTTCTGCTACACCCCCCTGACTTCACCTGCTCCTTCTCCTTCTTCTGCTTCTTCTGATTCACCCTCCTAACTTCACCTTCTCCTTCTCCTTTTTCTGCTTCTTCTGATTCACCCTCCTGACTTCACCTTCTCCTTTTCCTTCTTCTGCTTCTTCTGATTCACCCTCCAGACTTCACCTTCTCCTTTTCCTTCTTCTGCTTCTTCTGATTCACCCTCCAGACTTCACCTTCTCCTTCTCCTTCTTCTGCTTCTTCTGATTCAACCTCCAGACTTCACCTTCTCTATCTCCTTCTTCTGCTTCTTCTGATTCACCCTCCTGACTTCACCTTCTCCTTCTCCTTCTTCTACTTCTTCTGCTTCACCCTCCAGACTTCACCTTCTCCTTCTCCTTCTTCTACTTCTTCTGATTCACCCTCCAGACTTCACCTTCTCCTTCTCCTTCTTCTGCTTCTTCTGATTCACCCTCCAGACTTCACATTCTCCTTCTCCTTCTTCTACTTCTTCTGATTCACCCTCCAGACTTCACCTTCTCCTTCTCCTTCTTCTGCTTCTTCTGATTCACCCTCCTGACTTCACCTTCTCCTTGTCCTTCTTCTACATCTTCTGATTCACCCTCCTGACATCACCTTCTCCTTCTCATTCTTCTACTTCTTCTGCTTCACCCTCCAGACTTCACCTTCTCCTTCTCCTTCTTCTACTTCTTCTGATTCACCCTCCAGACTTCACCTTCTCCTTCTCCTTCTTCTACTTCTTCTGATTCACCCTCCAGACTTCACCTTCTCCTTCTCCTTCTTCTACTTCTTCTGATTCACCCTCCAGACTTCACCTTCTCCTTCTCCTTCTTCTGCTTCTTCTGATTCACCCTCCAGACTTCACCTTCTCCTTCTCCTTATTCTGCTTCTTCTGAATCACCCTCCAGACTTCACCTTCTCCTTCTCCTTCTTCTGCTTCTTCTGATTCACCCTCCAGACTTCACCTTCTCCTTCTCCTTCTTCTGCTTCTTCTGATTCACCCTCCAGACTTCACCTTCTCCTTCTCCTTCTTCTACGTCTTCTGATTCACCCTCCAGACTTCACCTTCTCCAACTCCTTCTTCTGCTTCTTCTGATTCACCCTCCAGACTTCACCTTCTCCTTCTCCTTCATCTACTTCTTCTGATTCACCCTCCAGACTTCACCTTCTCCTTCTCCTTCTTCTGCTTCTTCTGATTCACCCTCCAGACTTCACCTTCTCCTTCTCCTTCTTCTGCTTCTTCTGATTCACCCTCCAGACTTCACCTTCTCCTTCTCCTTCTTCTACTTCTTCTGATTCACCCTCCAGACTTCACCTTCTCCTTCTCCTTCGTCTACTTCTTCTGATTCACCCTCCAGACTACACCTTCTCCTTCTCCTTCTTCTACTTCTTCTGATTCACCCTCCAGACTTCACCTTCTCCTGCTCCTTCTTCTGTTTCTTCTGATTCACCCTCCAGACTTCATCTTCTCCTTCTCCTTCTTCTGCTTCTTCTGATTCACCCTCCAGACTTCACCTTCTCCTTCTCCTTCTTCTGCTTCTTCTGATTCACCCTCCAGTCTTCACCTTCTCCTTCTCCTTCTTCTACTTCTTCTGATTCACCCTATAGACTTCACCTTCTCCTTCTCCTTCTTCTACTTCTTCTGATTCACCCTATAGACATCACCTTCTCCTTCTCCTTCTTCTGTTTCTTCTGCTTCACCCTCCAGACTTCACCTTCTCCTTCTCTTTCTTCTGCTTCTTCTGCTTCACCCTCCAGACTTCACCTTCTCCTTCTCCTTCTTCTGATTCTTCTGATTCACCCTCAATACTTCACCTTCTATATCTCCTTCTTCTGCGTCTTCTGATTCACCCTCCTGACTTCACCTTCTCCTTCTCCTTCTTCTACTTCTTCTGCTTCACCCTCCAGACTTCACCTTCTCCTTCTCCTTCTTCTACTTCTTCTGATTCACCCTCCCGACTTCACCTTCTCCTTCTCCTTCTTCTGCTTCTTCTGATTCACCCTCCAGACTTCACCTTCTCCTTCTCCTTATTCTGCTTCTTCTGATTCACCCTCCAGACTTCACCTTCTCCTTCTCCTTCTTCTGCTTCTTCTGATTCACCCTCCAGACTTCACCTTCTCCTTCTCCTTCTTCTGCTTCTTCTGATTCACCCTCCAGACTTCACCTTCTCCTTCTCCTTCTTCTACTTCTTCTGATTCACCCTCCAGACTTCACCTTCTCCTTCTCCTTCTTCTGCTTCTTCTGATTCACCCTCCTGACTTCACCTTCTCCTTCTCCTTCTTCTACATCTTCTGATTCACCCTCCTGACTTCACCTTCTCCTTCTCCTTCTTCTACTTCTTCTGCTTCACCCTCCAGACTTCACCTTCTCCTTCTCCTTCTTCTACTTCTTCTGATTCACCCTCCAGTCTTCACCTTCTCCTTCTCCTTCTTCTGCTTCTTCTGATTCACCCTCCAGACTTCACCTTCTCCTTCTCCTTCTTCTGCTTCTTCTGATTCACCCTCCAGACTTCACCTTCTCCTTCTCTTTCTTCTGCTTCTTCTGCTTCACCCTCCAGACTTCACCTTCTCCTTCTCCTTCTTCTGATTCTTCTGATTCACCCTCAATACTTCACCTTCTATATCTCCTTCTTCTGCGTCTTCTGATTCACCCTCCTGACTTCACCTTCTCCTTCTCCTTCTTCTACTTCTTCTGATTCACCCTCCTGACTTCACCTTCTCCTTCTCCTTCTTCTGCTTCTTCTGATTCACCCTCCAGACTTCACCTTCTCCTTCTCCTTCTTCTGCTTCTTCTGATTCACCCTCCAGACTTCACCTTCTCCTTCTCCTTCTTCTGCTTCTTCTGATTCACCCTCCAGACCTCACCTTCTCCTCCTCCTTCTTCGACTTCTTCTGATTCACCCTCCAGACTTTATCTTCTCCTTCTCCTTCTTCTGCTTCTTCTGATTCACCCTCCAGACTTCACCTTCTCCTTCTCCTTCTTCTGCTTCTTCTGATTCACCCTCCAGACTTCACCTTCTCCTTCTCCTTCTTCTACTTCTTCTGATTCACCCTCCAGACTTCACCTTCTCCTTCTCCTTCTTCTACTTCTTCTGATTCACCCTCCAGTCTTCATCTTCTCCTTCTCCTTCTTCTGTTTCTTCTGCTTCACCCTCCAGACTTCACCTTCTCCTTCTCTTTCTTCTGCTTCTTCTGCTTCACCCTCCAGACTTCACCTTCTCCTTCTCCTTCTTCTGATTCTTCTGATTCACCCTCCAGACTTCACCTTCTCTATCTCCTTCTTCTGCTTCTTCTGATTCACCCTCCTGACTTCACCTTCTCCTTCTCCTTCTTCTACTTCTTCTGATTCACCCTCCTGACTTCACCTTCTCCTTCTCCTTCTTCTACTTCATCTGCTTCACCCTCCAGACTTCACCTTCTCCTTCTCCTTCTTCTACTTCTTCTGATTCACCCTCCAGACTTCACCTTCTCCTTCTCCTTCTTCTGCTTCTTCTGATTCACCCTCCAGACTTAACCTTCTCCTTCTCCTTATTCTGCTTCTTCTGATTCACCCTCCAGACTTCACCTTCTCCTTCTCCTTCTTCTGCTTCTACTGATTCACCCTCCAGACTTCACCTTCTCCTTCTCCTTCTTCTGCTTCTTCTGATTCACCCTCCAGACCTCACCTTCTCCTTCTCCTTCTTCTACTTCTTCTGATTCACCCTCCAGACTTCACCTTCTCCTTCTCCTTCTTCTGCTTCTTCTGATTCACCCTCCTGACTTCACCTTCTCCTTCTCCTTCTTCTACATCTTCTGATTCACCCTCCTGACTTCACCTTCTCCTTCTCCTTCTTCTACTTCTTCTGATTCACCCTCCAGACTTCACCTTCTCCTTCTCCTTCTTCTGCTTCTTCTGATTCACCCTCCAGACTTCACCTTCTCATTCTCCTTCTTCTGCTTCTTCTGCTGCGCCCTCCAGACTTCGCCTTCTCCTTCTCCTTCTTCTGCTTCTTCTGCTTCACACTCCAGACTTCACCTTCTCCTTCTCCTTCTTCTGCTTCCTCTGCTGCGCCCTCCAGGCTTCACCTTCTCCTTCTCCTTCTTCTGCTTCTTCTGCTTCACCGTCCTGACTTCACCTTCTCCTTCTCCTTCTTCTACTTCTTCTGCTACACCCCCCTGACTTCACCTGCTCCTTCTCCTTCTTCTGCTTCTTCTGATTCACCCTCCTAACTTCACCTTCTCCTTCTCCTTTTTCTGCTTCTTCTGATTCACCCTCCTGACTTCACCTTCTCCTTTTCCTTCTTCTGCTTCTTCTGATTCACCCTCCAGACTTCACCTTCTCCTTCTCCTTCTTCTGCTTCTTCTGATTCACCCTCCAGACTTCACCTTCTCCTTCTCCTTCTTCTGCTTCTTCTGATTCAACCTCCAGACTTCACCTTCTCTATCTCCTTCTTCTGCTTCTTCTGATTCACCCTCCTGACTTCACCTTCTCCTTCTCCTTCTTCTACTTCTTCTGCTTCACCCTCCAGACTTCACCTTCTCCTTCTCCTTCTTCTACTTCTTCTGATTCACCCTCCAGACTTCACCTTCTCCTTCTCCTTCTTCTGCTTCTTCTGATTCACCCTCCAGACTTCACATTCTCCTTCTCCTTCTTCTACTTCTTCTGATTCACCCTCCAGACTTCACCTTCTCCTTCTCCTTCTTCTGCTTCTTCTGATTCACCCTCCTGACTTCACCTTCTCCTTGTCCTTCTTCTACATCTTCTGATTCACCCTCCTGACATCACCTTCTCCTTCTCATTCTTCTACTTCTTCTGCTTCACCCTCCACACTTCACCTTCTCCTTCTCCTTCTTCTACTTCTTCTGATTCACCCTCCAGACTTCACCTTCTCCTTCTCCTTCTTCTACTTCTTCTGATTCACCCTCCAGACTTCACCTTCTCCTTCTCCTTCTTCTACTTCTTCTGATTCACCCTCCAGACTTCACCTTCTCCTTCTCCTTCTTCTGCTTCTTCTGATTCACCCTCCAGACTTCACCTTCTCCTTCTCCTTATTCTGCTTCTTCTGAATCACCCTCCAGACTTCACCTTCTCCTTCTCCTTCTTCTGCTTCTTCTGATTCACCCTCCAGACTTCACCTTCTCCTTCTCCTTCTTCTGCTTCTTCTGATTCACCCTCCAGACTTCACCTTCTCCTTCTCCTTCTTCTACGTCTTCTGATTCACCCTCCAGACTTCACCTTCTCCAACTCCTTCTTCTGCTTCTTCTGATTCACCCTCCAGACTTCACCTTCTCCTTCTCCTTCATCTACTTCTTCTGATTCACCCTCCAGACTTCACCTTCTCCTTCTCCTTCTTCTGCTTCTTCTGATTCACCCTCCAGACTTCACCTTCTCCTTCTCCTTCTTCTGCTTCTTCTGATTCACCCTCCAGACTTCACCTTCTCCTTCTCCTTCTTCTACTTCTTCTGATTCACCCTCCAGACTTCACCTTCTCCTTCTCCTTCGTCTACTTCTTCTGATTCACCCTCCAGACTACACCTTCTCCTTCTCCTTCTTCTACTTCTTCTGATTCACCCTCCAGACTTCACCTTCTCCTGCTCCTTCTTCTGTTTCTTCTGATTCACCCTCCAGACTTCATCTTCTCCTTCTCCTTCTTCTGCTTCTTCTGATTCACCCTCCAGACTTCACCTTCTCCTTCTCCTTCTTCTGCTTCTTCTGATTCACCCTCCAGTCTTCACCTTCTCCTTCTCCTTCTTCTACTTCTTCTGATTCACCCTATAGACTTCACCTTCTCCTTCTCCTTCTTCTACTTCTTCTGATTCACCCTATAGACATCACCTTCTCCTTCTCCTTCTTCTGTTTCTTCTGCTTCACCCTCCAGACTTCACCTTCTCCTTCTCTTTCTTCTGCTTCTTCTGCTTCACCCTCCAGACTTCACCTTCTCCTTCTCCTTCTTCTGATTCTTCTGATTCACCCTCAATACTTCACCTTCTATATCTCCTTCTTCTGCGTCTTCTGATTCACCCTCCTGACTTCACCTTCTCCTTCTCCTTCTTCTACTTCTTCTGCTTCACCCTCCAGACTTCACCTTCTCCTTCTCCTTCTTCTACTTCTTCTGATTCACCCTCCCGACTTCACCTTCTCCTTCTCCTTCTTCTGCTTCTTCTGATTCACCCTCCAGACTTCACCTTCTCCTTCTCCTTATTCTGCTTCTTCTGATTCACCCTCCAGACTTCACCTTCTCCTTCTCCTTCTTCTGCTTCTTCTGATTCACCCTCCAGACTTCACCTTCTCCTTCTCCTTCTTCTGCTTCTTCTGATTCACCCTCCAGACTTCACCTTCTCCTTCTCCTTCTTCTACTTCTTCTGATTCACCCTCCAGACTTCACCTTCTCCTTCTCCTTCTTCTGCTTCTTCTGATTCACCCTCCTGACTTCACCTTCTCCTTCTCCTTCTTCTACATCTTCTGATTCACCCTCCTGACTTCACCTTCTCCTTCTCCTTCTTCTACTTCTTCTGCTTCACCCTCCAGACTTCACCTTCTCCTTCTCCTTCTTCTACTTCTTCTGATTCACCCTCCAGTCTTCACCTTCTCCTTCTCCTTCTTCTGCTTCTTCTGATTCACCCTCCAGACTTCACCTTCTCCTTCTCCTTCTTCTGCTTCTTCTGATTCACCCTCCAGACTTCACCTTCTCCTTCTCCTTCTTCTACTTCTTCTGATTCACCCTCCAGACTTCACCTTCTCCTTCTCCTTCTTCTGCTTCTTCTGATTCACCCTCCTGACTTCACCTTCTCCTTCTCCTTCTTCTACATCTTCTGATTCACCCTCCTGACTTCACCTTCTCCTTCTTCTAATTCTTCTGCTTCACCCTCCAGACTTCACCTTCTCCTTCTCCTTCTTCTACTTCTTCTGATTCACCCTCCAGACTTCACCTTCTCCTTCTCCTTCTTCTACTTCTTCTGCTACACCCCCCTGACTTCACCTGCTCCTTCTCCTTCTTCTGCTTCTTCTGATTCACCCTCCTAACTTCACCTTCTCCTTCTCCTTCTTCTGCTTCTTCTGATTCACCCTCCTGACTTCACCTTCTCCTTCTCCTTCTTCTGCTTCTTCTGATTCACCCTCCAGACTTCAGCTTCTCCTTCTCCTTCTTCTGCTTCTTCTGATTCACCCTCCAGACTTCACCTTCTCCTTCTCCTTCTTCTGCTTCTTCTGATTCACCCTCCAGACCTCACCTTCTCCTCCTCCTTCTTCGACTTCTTCTGATTCACCCTCCAGACTTCATCTTCTCCTTCTCCTTCTTCTGCTTCTTCTGATTCACCCTCCAGACTTCACCTTCTCCTTCTCCTTCTTCTGCTTCTTCTGATTCACCCTCCAGACTTCACCTTCTCCTTCTCCTTCTTCTACTTCTTCTGATTCACCCTCCAGACTTCACCTTCTCCTTCTCCTTCTTCTACTTCTTCTGATTCACCCTCCAGTCTTCACCTTCTCCTTCTCCTTCTTCTGTTTCTTCTGCTTCACCCTCCAGACTTCACCTTCTCCTTCTCTTTCTTCTGCTTCTTCTGCTTCACCCTCCAGACTTCACCTTCTCCTTCTCCTTCTTCTGATTGTTCTGATTCACCCTCCAGACTTCACCTTCTCTATCTCCTTCTTCTGCTTCTTCTGATTCACCCTCCTGACTTCACCTTCTCCTTCTCCTTCTTCTACTTCTTCTGATTCACCCTCCTGACTTCACCTTCTCCTTCTCCTTTTTCTACTTCTTCTGCTTCACCCTCCAGACTTCACCATCTCCTTCTCCTTCTTCTGCTTCTTCTGATTCACCCTCCTGACTTCACCTTCTCCTTCCCCTTCTTCTACTTCTTCTGATTCACCCTCCTGACTTCACCTTCTCCTTCTCCTTCTTCTACTTCTTCTGCTTCACCCTCCAGACTTCACCTTCTCCTTCTCCTTCTTCTACTTCTTCTGATTCACCCTCCCGACTTCACCTTCTCCTTCTCCTTCTTCTGCTTCTTCTGATTCACCCTCCAGACTTCACCTTCTCCTTCTCCTTATTCTGCTTCTTCTGATTCACCCTCCAGACTTCACCTTCTCCTTCTCCTTCTTCTGCTTCTTCTGATTCACCCTCCAGACTTCACCTTCTCCTTCTCCTTCTTCTGCTTCTTCTGATTCACCCTCCAGACTTCACCTTCTCCTTCTCCTTCTTCTACTTCTTCTGATTCACCCTCCAGACTTCAACTTCTCCTTCTCCTTCTTCTGATTCACCCTCCTGACTTCACCTTCTCCTTCTCCTTCTTCTACATCTTCTGATTCACCCTCCTGACTTCACCTTCTCCTTCTCCTTCTTCTACTTCTTCTGCTTCACCCTCCAGACTTCACCTTCTCCTTCTCCTTCTTCTACTTCTTCTGATTCACCCTCCAGTCTTCACCTTCTCCTTCTCCTTCTTCTGCTTCTTCTGATTCACCCTCCAGACTTCACCTTCTCCTTCTCCTTCTTCTGCTTCTTCTGATTCACCCTCCAGACTTCACCTTCTCCTTCTCCTTCTTCTACTTCTTCTGATTCACCCTCCAGACTTCACCTTCTCCTTCTCCTTCTTCTGCTTCTTCTGATTCACCCTCCTGACTTCACCTTCTCCTTCTCCTTCTTCTACATCTTCTGATTCACCCTCCTGACTTCACCTTCTCCTTCTCCTTCTTCTACTTCTTCTGCTTCACCCTCCAGACTTCACCTTCTCCTTCTCCTTCTTCTACTTCTTCTGATTCACCCTCCAGACTTCACCTTCTCCTTCTCCTTCTTCTACTTCTTCTGCTACACCCCCCTGACTTCACCTGCTCCTTCTCCTTCTTCTGCTTCTTCTGATTCACCCTCCTAACTTCACCTTCTCCTTCTCCTTCTTCTGCTTCTTCTGATTCACCCTCCTGACTTCACCTTCTCCTTCTCCTTCTTCTGCTTCTTCTGATTCACCCTCCAGACTTCACCTTCTCCTTCTCCTTCTTCTGCTTCTTCTGATTCACCCTCCAGACTTCACCTTCTCCTTCTCCTTCTTCTGCTTCTTCTGATTCACCCTCCAGACCTCACCTTCTCCTCCTCCTTCTTCGACTTCTTCTGATTCACCCTCCAGACTTCATCTTCTCCTTCTCCTTCTTCTGCTTCTTCTGATTCACCCTCCAGACTTCACCTTCTCCTTCTCCTTCTTCTGCTTCTTCTGATTCACACTCCAGACTTCACCTTCTCCTTCTCCTTCTTCTACTTCTTCTGATTCACCCTCCAGACTTCACCTTCTCCTTCTCCTTCTTCTACTTCTTCTGATTCACCCTCCAGTCTTCACCTTCTCCTTCTCCTTCTTCTGTTTCTTCTGCTTCACCCTCCAGACTTCACCTTCTCCTTCTCTTTCTTCTGCTTCTTCAGCTTCACCCTCCAGACTTCACCTTCTCCTTCTCCTTCTTCTGATTCTTCTGATTCACCCTCCAGACTTCACCTTCTCTATCTCCTTCTTCTGCTTCTTCTGATTCACCCTCCTGACTTCACCTTCTCCTTCTCCTTCTTCTACTTCTTCTGATTCACCCTCCTGACTTCACCTTCTCCTTCTCCTTCTTCTACTTCTTCTGCTTCACCCTCCAGACTTCACCTTCTCCTTCTCCTTCTTCAACTTCTTCTGATTCACCCTCCAGACTTCACCTTCTCCTTCTCCTTCTTCTGCTTCTTCTGATTCACCCTCCAGACTTAACCTTCTCCTTCTCCTTATTCTGCTTCTTCTGATTCACCCTCCAGACTTCACCTTCTCCTTCTCCTTCTTCTGCTTCTTCTGATTCACCCTCCAGACTTCACCTTCTCCTTCTCCTTCTTCTGCTTCTTCTGATTCACCCTCCAGACTTCACCTTCTCCTTCTCCTTCTTCTACTTCTTCTGATTCACCCTCCAGACTTCACCTTCTCCTTCTCCTTCTTCTGCTTCTTCTGATTCACCCTCCTGACTTCACCTTCTCCTTCTCCTTCTTCTACATCTTCTGATTCACCCTCCTGACTTCACCTTCTCCTTCTCCTTCTTCTACTTCTTCTGATTCACCCTCCAGACTTCACCTTCTCCTTCTCCTTCTTCTGCTTCTTCTGATTCACCCTCCAGACTTCACCTTCTCATTCTCCTTCTTCTGCTTCTTCTGCTGCGCCCTCCAGACTTCACCTTCTCCTTCTCCTTCTTCTGCTTCACACTCCAGACTTCACCTTCTCCTTCTCCTTCTTCTGCTTCCTCTGCTGCGCCCTCCAGGCTTCACCTTCTCCTTCTCCTTCTTCTGCTTCTTCTGCTTCACCGTCCTGACTTCACCTTCTCCTTCTCCTTCTTCTACTTCTTCTGCTACACCCCCCTGACTTCACCTGCTCCTTCTCCTTCTTCTGCTTCTTCTGATTCACCCTCCTAACTTCACCTTCTCCTTCTCCTTCTTCTGCTTCTTCTGATTCACCCTCCTGACTTCACCTTCTCCTTTTCCTTCTTCTGCTTCTTCTGATTCACCCTCCAGACTTCACCTTCTCCTTCTCCTTCTTCTGCTTCTTCTGATTCACCCTCCAGACTTCACCTTCTCCTTCTCCTTCTTCTGCTTCTTCTGATTCACCCTCCAGACCTCACCTTCTCCTTCTCCTTCTTCTACTTCTTCTGATTCACCCTCCAGACTTCATCTTCTCCTTCTCCTTCTTCTGCTTCTTCTGATTCACCCTCCAGACTTCACCTTCTCCTTCTCCTTCTTCTGCTTCTTCTGATTCACCCTCCAGACTTCACCTTCTCCTTCTCCTTCTTCTACTTCTTCTGATTCACCCTCCAGACTTCACCTTCTCCTTCTCCTTCTTCTACTTCTTCTGATTCACCCTCCAGGCTTCACCTTCTCCTTCTCCTTCTTCTGTTTCTTCTGCTTCACCCTCCAGACTTCACCATCTCCTTCTCTTTCTTCTGCTTCTTCTGCTTCACCCTCCAGACTTCACCTTCTCCTTCTCCTTCTTCTGATTCTTCTGATTCAACCTCCAGACTTCACCTTCTCTATCTCCTTCTTCTGCTTCTTCTGATTCACCCTCCTGACTTCACCTTCTCCTTCTCCTTCTTCTACTTCATCTGATTCACCCTCCTGACTTCACCTTCTCCTTCTCCTTCTTCTACTTCTTCTGCTTCACCCTCCAGACTTCACCTTCTCCTTCTCCTTCTTCTACTTCTTCTGATTCACCCTCCAGACTTCACCTTCTCCTTCTCCTTCTTCTGCTTCTTCTGATTCACCCTCCAGACTTCACATTCTCCTTCTCCTTCTTCTACTTCTTCTGATTCACCCTCCAGACTTCACCTTCTCCTTCTCCTTCTTCTGCTTCTTCTGATTCACCCTCCTGACTTCACCTTCTCCTTGTCCTTCTTCTACATCTTCTGATTCACCCTCCTGACTTCACCTTCTCCTTCTCCTTCTTCTACTTCTTCTGCTTCACCCTCCAGACTTCACCTTCTCCTTCTCCTTCTTCTACTTCTTCTGATTCACCCTCCAGACTTCACCTTCTCCTTCTCCTTCTTCTACTTCTTCTGATTCACCCTCCAGACTTCACCTTCTCCTTCTCCTTCTTCTACTTCTTCTGATTCACCCTCCAGACTTCACCTTCTCCTTCTCCTTCTTCTGCTTCTTCTGATTCACCCTCCAGACTTCACCTTCTCCTTCTCCTTATTCTGCTTCTTCTGAATCACCCTCCAGACTTCACCTTCTCCTTCTCCTTCTTCTGCTTCTTCTGATTCACCCTCCAGACTTCACCTTCTCCTTCTCCTTCTTCTGCTTCTTCTGATTCACCCTCCAGACTTCACCTTCTCCTTCTCCTTCTTCTACGTCTTCTGATTCACCCTCCAGACTTCACCTTCTCCATCTCCTTCTTCTGCTTCTTCTGATTCACCCTCCAGACTTCACCTTCTCCTTCTCCTTCATCTACTTCTTCTGATTCACCCTCCAGACTTCACCTTCTCCTTCTCCTTCTTCTGCTTCTTCTGATTCACCCTCCAGACTTCACCTTCTCCTTCTCCTTCTTCTGCTTCTTCTGATTCACCCTCCAGACTTCACCTTCTCCTTCTCCTTCTTCTACTTCTTCTGATTCACCCTCCAGACTTCACCTTCTCCTGCTCCTTCTTCTGTTTCTTCTGATTCACCCTCCAGACTTCATCTTCTCCTTCTCCTTCTTCTACTTCTTCTGATTCACCCTCCAGACTTCACCTTCTCCTTCTCCTTCTTCTACTTCTTCTGATTCACCCTCCAGACTTCATCTTCTCCTTCTCCTTCTTCTGCTTCTTCTGATTCACCCTCCAGACTTCACCTTCTCCTTCTCCTTCTTCTGCTTCTTCTGATTCACCCTCCAGACTTCAACTTCTCCTTCTCCTTCTTCTACTTCTTCTGATTCACCCTCCAGACTTCACCTTCTCCTTCTCCTTCTTCTACTTCTTCCGATTCACCCTCCAGACTTCATCTTCTCCTTCTCCTTCTTCTGCTTCTTCTGATTCACCCTCCAGACTTCACCTTCTCCTTCTCCTTCTTCTGCTTCTTCTGATTCACCCTCCAGACTTCAGCTTCTCCTTCTCCTTCTTCTACTTCTTCTGATTCACCCTCCAGACTTCACCTTCTCCTTCTCTTTCTTCTGCTTCTTCTGATTCACCCTCCAGACTTCACCTTCTCCTTCTCCTTCCTCTGCTTCTTCTGATTCACCCTCCAGACTTCACCTTCTCCTTCTCCTTCTTCTGATTCTTCTGATTCACCCTCCAGACTTCACCTTCTCCTTCTCCATCTTCTGCTTCTTCTGATTCACCCTCCTGACTTCACCTTCTCCTTCTCCTTCTTCTACTTCTTCTGATTCACCCTCCTGACTTCACCTTCTCCTTCTCCATCTTCTTCTTCTTCTGCTTCACCCTCCAGACTTCAACTTCTCCTTCTCCTTCTTCTACTTCTTCTGATTCACCCTCCAGACTTCACCTTCTCCTTCTCCTTCTTCTGCTTCTTCTGATTCACCCTCCAGACTTCACCTTCTCCTTCTCCTTCTTCTGCTTCTTCTGATTCACCCTCCAGACTTCACCTTCTCCTTCTCCTTCTTCTACTTCTTCTGATTCACCCTCCAGACTTCACCTTCTCCTTCTCCTTCTTCTGCTTCTTCTGCTTCACCCTCCAGACTTCACCTTCTCCTTCTCCTTCGTCTACTTCTTCTGATTCACCCTCCAGACTTCATCTTCTCCTTCTCCTTCTTCTGCTTCTTCTGATTCACCCTCCAGACTTCACCTTCTCCTTCTCCTTCTTCTGCTTCTTCTGATTCACTCTCCAGACTTCAACTTCTCCTTCTCCTTCTTCTACTTCTTCTGATTCACCCTCCAGACTTCACCTTCTCCTTCTCCTTCTTCTACTTCTTCTGATTCACCCTCCAGTCTTCACCTTCTCCTTCTCCTTCTTCTGTTTCTTCTGCTTCACCCTCCAGACTTCACCTTCTCCTTCTCTTTCTTCTGCTTCTTCTGATTCACCCTCCAGACTTCACCTTCTCCTTCTCCTTCTTCTGATTCTTCTGATTCACCCTCCAGACTTCACCTTCTCTTTCTCCTTCTTCTGCTTCTTCTGATTCACCCTCCTGACTTCACCTTCTCCTTCTCCTTCTTCTACTTCTTCTGATTCACCCTCCTGACTTCACCTTCTCCTTCTCCTTCTTCTACTTCTTCTGCTTCACCCTCCAGACTTCACCTTCTCCTTCTCCTTCTTCTACTTCTTCTGATTCACCCTCCAGACTTCACCTTCTCCTTCTCCTTCTTCTGCTTCTTCTGATTCACCCTCCAGACTTCACCTTCTCATTCTCCTTCTTCTGCTTCTTCTGCTGCGCCCTCCAGACTTCACCTTCTCCTTCTCCTTCTTCTGCTTCTTCTGCTTCACACTCCAGACTTCACCTTCTCCTTCTCCTTCTTCTGCTTCTTCTGCTGCGCCCTCCAGGCTTCACCTTCTCCTTCTCCTTCTTCTGCTTCTTCTGCTTCATCGTCCTGACTTCACCTTCTCCTTCTCCTTCTTCTACTTCTTCTGCTACACCCCCCTGACTTCACCTGCTCCTTCTCCTTTTTCTGCTTCTTCTGATTCACCCTCCTAACTTCACCTTCTCCTTCTCCTTCTTCTGCTTCTTCTGATTCACCCTCCTGACTTCACCTTCTCCTTCTCCTTCTTCTGCTTCTTCTGATTCACCCTCCAGACTTCACCTTCTCCTTCTCCTTCTTCTGCTTCTTCTGATTCACCCTCCAGACTTCACCTTCTCCTTCTCCTTCTTCTGCTTCTTCTGATTCACCCTCCAGACCTCACCTTCTCCTTCTCCTTCTTCTACTTCTTCTGATTCACCCTCCAGACTTCATCTTCTCCTTCTCCTTCTTCTGCTTCTTCTGATTCACCCTCCAGACTTCACCTTCTCCTTCTCCTTCTTCTGCTTCTTCTGATTCACCCTCCAGTCTTCACCTTCTCCTTCTCCTTCTTCTACTTCTTCTGATTCACCCTATAGACTTCACCTTCTCCTTCTCCTTCTTCTACTTCTTCTGATTCTCCCTCCAGTCTTCACCTTCTCCTTCTCCTTCTTCTGTTTCTTCTGCTTCACCCTCCAGACTTCACCTTCTCCTTCTCTTTCTTCTGCTTCTTCTGCTTCACCCTCCAGACTTCACCTTCTCCTTCTCCTTCTTCTGATTCTTCTGATTCACCCTCAAGACTTCACCTTCTATATCTCCTTCTTCTGCTTCTTCTGATTCACCCTCCTGACTTCACCTTCTCCTTCTCCTTCTTCTACTTCTTCTGATTCACCCTCCTGACTTCACCTTCTCCTTCTCCTTCTTCTACTTCTTCTGCTTCACCCTCCAGACTTCACCTTCTCCTTCTCCTTCTTCTACTTCTTCTGATTCACCCTCCCGACTTCACCTTCTCCTTCTCCTTCTTCTGCTTCTTCTGATTCACCCTCCAGACTTCACCTTCTCCTTCTCCTTATTCTGCTTCTTCTGATTCACCCTCCAGACTTCACCTTCTCCTTCTCCTTCTTCTGCTTCTTCTGATTCACCCTCCAGACTTCACCTTCTCCTTCTCCTTCTTCTGCTTCTTCTGATTCACCCTCCAGACTTCACCTTCTCCTTCTCCTTCTTCTACTTCTTCTGATTCACCCTCCAGACTTCACCTTCTCCTTCTCCTTCTTCTGCTTCTTCTGATTCACCCTCCTGACTTCACCTTCTCCTTCTCCTTCTTCTACATCTTCTGATTCACCCTCCTGACTTCACCTTCTCCTTCTCCTTCTTCTACTTCTTCTGCTTCAACCTCCAGACTTCACCTTCTCCTTCTCCTTCTTCTACTTCTTCTGATTCACCCTCCAGACTTCACCTTCTCCTTCTCCTTCTTCTACTTCTTCTGATTCACCCTCCAGACTTCACCTTCTCCTTCTCCTTCTTCTACTTCTTCTGATTCACCCTCCAGACTTTACCTTCTCCTTCTCCTTCTTCTGCTTCTTCTGATTCACCCTCCAGACTTCACCTTCTCCTTCTCCTTATTCTGCTTCTTCTGAATCACCCTCCAGACTTCACCTTCTCCTTCTCCTTCTTCTGCTTCTTCTGATTCACCCTCCAGACTTCACCTGTTCCTTCTCCTTCTTCTGCTTCTTCTGATACACCCTCCAGACTTCACCTTCTCCTTCTCCTTCTTCTACTTCTTCTGATTCACCCTCCAGACTTCACCTTCTCCATCTCCTTCTTCTGCTTCTTCTGATTCACCCTCCAGACTTCACCTTCTCCTTCTCCTTCGTCTACTTCTTCTGATTCACCCTCCAGACTTCACCTTCTCCTTCTCCTTCTTCTGCTTCTTCTGATTCACCCTCCAGACTTCACCTTCTCCTTCTCCTTCTTCTACTTCTTCTGATTCACCCTCCAGACTTCACCTTCTCCTTCTCTTTCTTCTGCTTCTTCTGATTCACCCTCCAGACTTCACCTTCTCCTTCTCCTTCTTCTGATTCTTCTGATTCACCCTCCAGACTTCACCTTCTCCTTCTCCTTCTTCTGCTTCTTCTGATTCACCCTCCTGACTTCACCTTCTCCTTCTCCTTCTTCTACATCTTCTGATTCACCCTCCTGACTTCACCTTCTCCTTCTCCTTCTTCTACTTCTTCTGCTTCACCCTCCAGACTTCACCTTCTCCTTCTCCTCCTTCTACGTCTTCTGATTCACCCTCCAGACTTCACCTTCTCCTTCTCCTTCTTCTACTTCTTCTGATTCACCCTCCAGACTTCATCTTCTCCTTCTCCTTCTTCTACTTCTTCTGATTCACCCTCCAGACTTCAGCTTCTCCTTCTCCTTCTTCTGCTTGTTCTGATTCAATCTCCAGACTTCATCTTCTCCTTCTCCTTCTTCTACTTCTTCTGATTCACCCTCCAGACTTCATCTTCTCCTTCTCCTTCTTCTGCTTCTTCTGATTCACCCTCCAGACTTCACCTTCTCCTTCTCCTTCTTCTGCTTCTTCTGATTCACCCTCCAGTCTTCACCTTCTCCTTCTCCTTCTTCTACTTCTTCTGATTCACCCTATAGACTTCACCTTCTCCTTCTCCTTCTTCTACTTCTTCTGATTCTCCCTCCAGTCTTCACCTTCTCCTTCTCCTTCTTCTGTTTCTTCTGCTTCACCCTCCAGACTTCACCTTCTCCTTCTCTTTCTTCTGCTTCTTCTGCTTCACCCTCCAGACTTCACCTTCTCCTTCTCCTTCTTCTGCTTCTTCTGATTCACCCTCCAGACTTCACCTTCTCCTTCTCCTTCTTCTACTTCTTCTGATTCACCCTCCAGACTTCACCTTCTCCTTCTCTTTCTTCTGCTTCTTCTGATTCACCCTCCAGACTTCACCTTCTCCTTCTCCTTCTTCTGATTCTTCTGTTTCACCCTCCAGACTTCACCTTCTCCTTCTCCTTCTTCTACTTCTTCTGATTCACCCTCCAGACTTCATCTTCTCCTTCTCCTTCTTCTGCTTCTTCTGATTCACCCTCCAGACTTCACCTTCTCCTTCTCCTTCTTCTGCTTCTTCTGATTCACCCTCCAGTCTTCACCTTCTCCTTCTCCTTCTTCTACTTCTTCTGATTCACCCTATAGACTTCACCTTCTCCTTCTCCTTCTTCTACTTCTTCTGATTCTCCCTCCAGTCTTCACCTTCTCCTTCTCCTTCTTCTGTTTCTTCTGCTTCACCCTCCAGACTTCACCTTCTCCTTCTCTTTCTTCTGCTTCTTCTGCTTCACCCTCCAGACTTCACCTTCTCCTTCTCCTTCTTCTGATTCTTCTGATTCACCCTCAAGACTTCACCTTCTATATCTCCTTCTTCTGCTTCTTCTGATTCACCCTCCTGACTTCACCTTCTCCTTCTCCTTCTTCTACTTCTTCTGATTCACCCTCCTGACTTCACCTTCTCCTTCTCCTTCTTCTACTTCTTCTGCTTCACCCTCCAGACTTCACCTTCTCCTTCTCCTTCTTCTACTTCTTCTGATTCACCCTCCCGACTTCACCTTCTCCTTCTCCTTCTTCTGCTTCTTCTGATTCACCCTCCAGACTTCACCTTCTCCTTCTCCTTATTCTGCTTCTTCTGATTCACCCTCCAGACTTCACCTTCTCCTTCTCCTTCTTCTGCTTCTTCTGATTCACCCTCCAGACTTCACCTTCTCCTTCTCCTTCTTCTGCTTCTTCTGATTCACCCTCCAGACTTCACCTTCTCCTTCTCCTTCTTCTACTTCTTCTGATTCACCCTCCAGACTTCACCTTCTCCTTCTCCTTCTTCTGCTTCTTCTGATTCACCCTCCTGACTTCACCTTCTCCTTCTCCTTCTTCTACATCTTCTGATTCACCCTCCTGACTTCACCTTCTCCTTCTCCTTCTTCTACTTCTTCTGCTTCACCCTCCAGATTTCACCTTCTCCTTCTCCTTCTTCTACTTCTTCTGATTCACCCTCCAGACTTCACCTTCTCCTTCTCCTTCTTCTACTTCTTCTGATTCACCCTCCAGACTTCACCTTCTCCTTCTCCTTCTTCTACTTCTTCTGATTCACCCTCCAGACTTCACCTTCTCCTTCTCCTTCTTCTGCTTCTTCTGATTCACCCTCCAGACTTCACCTTCTCCTTCTCCTTATTCTGCTTCTTCTGAATCACCCTCCAGACTTCACCTTCTCCTTCTCCTTCTTCTGCTTCTTCTGATTCACCCTCCAGACTTCACCTGTTCCTTCTCCTTCTTCTGCTTCTTCTGATTCACCCTCCAGACTTCACCTTCTCCTTCTCCTTCTTCTACTTCTTCTGATTCACCCTCCAGACTTCACCTTCTCCATCTCCTTCTTCTGCTTCTTCTGATTCACCCTCCAGACTTCACCTTCTCCTTCTCCTTCGTCTACTTCTTCTGATTCACCCTCCAGACTTCACCTTCTCCTTCTCCTTCTTCTGCTTCTTCTGATTCACCCTCCAGACTTCACCTTCTCCTTCTCCTTCTTCTACTTCTTCTGATTCACCCTCCAGACTTCACCTTCTCCTTCTCTTTCTTCTGCTTCTTCTGATTCACCCTCCAGACTTCACCTTCTCCTTCTCCTTCTTCTGATTCTTCTGATTCACCCTCCAGACTTCACCTTCTCCTTCTCCTTCTTCTGCTTCTTCTGATTCACCCTCCTGACTTCACCTTCTCCTTCTCCTTCTTCTACATCTTCTGATTCACCCTCCTGACTTCACCTTCTCCTTCTCCTTCTTCTACTTCTTCTGCTTCACCCTCCAGACTTCACCTTCTCCTTCTCCTCCTTCTACGTCTTCTGATTCACCCTCCAGACTTCACCTTCTCCTTCTCCTTCTTCTACTTCTTCTGATTCACCCTCCAGACTTCATCTTCTCCTTCTCCTTCTTCTACTTCTTCTGATTCACCCTCCAGACTTCAGCTTCTCCTTCTCCTTCTTCTGCTTGTTCTGATTCAATCTCCAGACTTCACCTTCTCCTTCTCCTTATCCTGCTTCTTCTGAATCACCCTCCAGACTTCACCTTCTCCTTCTCCTTCTTCTGCTTCTTCTGATTCACCCTCCAGACTTCACCTTCTCCTTCTCCTTCTTCTGCTTCTTCTGATTCACCCTCCAGACTTCACCTTCTCCTTCTCCTTCTTCTACTTCTTCTGATTCAACCTCCAGACTTCACCTTCTCCATCTCCTTCTTCTGCTTCATCTGATTCACCCTCCAGACTTCACCTTCTCCTTCTCCTTCGTCTACTTCTTCTGATTCACCCTCCAGACTACACCTTCTCCTTCTCCTTCTTCTACTTCTTCTGATTCACCCTCCAGACTTCACCTTCTCCTTCTCCTTCTTCTGTTTCTTCTGATTCACCCTCCAGACTTCACCTTCTCCTTCTCCTTCTTCTACTACTTCTGATTCACCCTCCAGACTTCACCTTCTCCTTCTCCTTCTTCTACTTCTTCTGATTCACCCTCCAGACTTCATCTTCTCCTTCTCCTTCTTCTGCTTCTTCTGATTCACCCTCCAGACTTCACCTTCTCCTTCTCCTTCTTCTGCTTCTTCTGATTCACCCTCCAGACTTCACCTTCTCCTTCTCCTTCTTCTACTTCTTCTGATTCACCCTCCAGACTTCACCTTCTCCTTCTCCTTCTTCTACTTCTTCTGATTCACCCTCCAGTCTTCACCTTCTCCTTCTCCTTCTTCTGTTTCTTCTGCTTTACCCTCCAGACTTCACCTTCTCCTTCTCTTTCTTCTGCTTCTTCTGATTCACCCTCCAGACTTCACCTTCTCCTTCTCCTTCTTCTGATTCTTCTGATTCACCCTCCAGACTTCACCTTCTCCTTCTCCTTCTTCTGCTTCTTCTGATTCACCCTCCTGACTTCACCTTCTCCTTCTCCTTCTTCTACTTCTTCTGATTCACCCACCTGACTTCACCTTCTCCTTCTCCTTCTTCTACTTCTTCTGCTTCACCCTCCAGACTTCACCTTCTCCTTCTCCTTCTTCTACTTCTTCTGATTCACCCTCCAGACTTCACCTTCTCCTTCTCCTTCTTCTGCTTCTTCTGATTCACCCTCCAGACTTCACCTTCTCCTTCTCCTTATTCTGCTTCTTCTGATTCACCCTCCAGACTTCACCTTCTCCTTCTCCTTCTTCTACTTCTTCTGATTCACCCTCCTGACTTCACCTTCTCCTTCTCCATCTTCTAATTCTTCTGCTTCACCCTCCAGACTTCAACTTCTCCTTCTCCTTCTTCTACTTCTTCTGATTCACCCTCCAGACTTCACCTTCTCCTTCTCCTTCTTCTGCTTCTTCTGATTCACCCTCCAGACTTCACCTTCTCCTTCTCCTTATTCTGCTTCTTCTGATTCACCCTCCAGACTTCACCTTCTCCTTCTCCTTCTTCTGCTTCTTCTGATTCACCCTGCAGACTTCACCTTCTCCTTCTCCTTCTTCTGCTTCTTCTGATTCACCCTCCAGACTTCACCTTCTCCTTCTCCTTCTTCTGCTTCTTCTGATTCACCCTCCAGACTTCACCTTCTCCTTCTCCTTCTTCTACTTCTTCTGATTCACCCTCCAGACTTCACCTTCTCCTTCTCTTTCTTCTGCTTCTTCTGATTCACCCTCCAGACTTCACCTTCTCCTTCTCCTTCTTCTGATTCTTCTGATTCACCCTCCAGACTTCACCTTCTCCTTCTCCTTCTTCTGCTTCTTCTGATTCACCCTCCTGACTTCACCTTCTCCTTCTCCTTCTTCTACTTCTTCTGATTCACCATCCTGACTTCACCTTCTCCTTCTCCTTCTTCTACTTCTTCTGCTTCACCGTCCAGACTTCACCCTCTCCTTCTCCTTCTTCTACTTCTTCTGATTCACCCTCCAGACTTGACCTTCTCCTTTTCCTTCTTCTACTTCTTCTGATTCACCCTCCAGACTTCACCTTCTCCTTCTCCTTCTTCTGCTTCCTCTGCTTCACCGTCCTGACTGCACCTTCTCCTTCTCCTTCTTCTACTTATTCTGCTTCATCCCCCTGACATCACCTGCTCCTTCTCCTTCTTCTGCTTCTTCTGATTCACCCTCCTAACTTCACCTTCTCCTTCTCCTTCTTCTGCTTCTTCTGATTCACCCTCCTGACTTCACCTTCTCCTTCTCCTTCTTCTGCTTCCTCTGATTCACCCTCCAGACTTCACCTTCTCCTTCTCCTTCTTCTGCTTCTTCTGATTCACCCTCCAGACTTCACTTCTCCTTCTCCTTCTTCTGCTTCTTCTGATTCACCCTCCAGACTACACCTTCTCCTTCTCCTTCTTCTACTTCTTCTGATTCACCCTCCAGACTTCACCTTCTCCTTCTCCTTCTTCTGTTTCTTCTGATTCACCCTCCAGACTTCACCTTCTCCTTCTCCTTCTTCTGCTTCTTCTGATTCACCCTCCAGACTTCACCTTCTCCTTCTCCTTCTTCTGCTTCTTCTGATTCACCCTCCAGACCTCACCTTCTCCTTCTCCTTCTTCTACTTCTTCTGATTCACCCTCCAGACTTCATCTTCTCCTTCTCCTTCTTCTGCTTCTTCTGATTCACCCTCCAGACTTCACCTTCTCCTTCTCCTTCTTCTGCTTCTTCTGATTCACCCTCCAGACTTCACCTTCTCCTTCTCCTTCTTCTACTTCTTCTGATTCACCCTCCAGACTTCACCTTCTCCTTCTCCTTCTTCTACTTCTTCTGATTCACCCTCCAGTCTTCAACTTCTCCTTCTCCTTCTTCTGTTTCTTCTCCTTCACCCTCCAGACTTCACCTTCTCCTTCTCTTTCTTCTGCTTCTTCTGATTCACCCTCCAGACTTCACCTTCTCCTTCTCCTTCTTCTGATTCTTCTGATTCACCCTACAGACTTCACCTTCTCCTTCTCCTTCTTCTGCTTCTTCTGATTCACCCTCCTGATTTCACCTTCTCCTTCTCCTTCTTCTACTTCTTCTGATTCACCCTCCTGACTTCACCTTCTCCTTCTCCTTCTTCTGCTTCACCCTCCAGACTTCACCTTCTCCTTTTCCTTCTTCTACTTCTTCTGATTCACCCTCCAGACTTCACCTTCTCCTTCTCCTTCTTCTGCTTCTTCTGATTCACCCTCCAGACTTCACCTTCTCCTTCTCCTTATTCTGCTTCTTCTCATTCACCCTCCAGACTTCACCTTCTCCTTCTCCTTCTTCTGCTTCTTCTGATTCACCCTCCAGACTTCACCTTCTCCTTCTACTTCTTCTGCTTCTTCTGATTCACCCTCCAGACTTCACCTTCTCCTTCTCCTTCCTCTGCTTCTTCTGATTCATCCTCCAGACTTCACCTTCTCCTTCTCCTTCTTCTGCTTCTTCTGATTCACCCTCCAGACTTCACCTTCTCCTTCTCCTTATTCTGCTTCTTCTGATTCACCCTCCAGACTTCACCTTCTCCTTCTCCTTCTTCTGCTTCTTCTGATTCACCCTGCAGACTTCACCTTCTCCTTCTCCTTCTTCTGCTTCTTCTGATTCATACTCCAGACTTCACCTTCTCCTTCACCTTCTTCTGCTTCTTCTGATTCACCCTCCAGACTTCACCTTCTCCTTCTCCTTCTTCTACTTCTTCTGATTCACCCTCCAGACTTCACCTTCTCCTTCTCTTTCTTCTGCTTCTTCTGATTCACCCTCCAGACTTCACCTTCTCCTTCTCCTTCTTCTGATTCTTCTGATTCACCCTCCAGACTTCACCTTCTCCTTCTCCTTCTTCTGCTTCTTCTGATTCACCCTCCTGACTTCACCTTCTCCTTCTCCTTCTTCTACTTCTTCTGATTCACCATCCTGACTTCACCTTCTCCTTCTCCTTCTTCTACTTCTTCTGCTTCACCCTCCAGACTTCACCTTCTCCTTCTCCTTCTTCTACTTCTTCTGATTCACCCTCCAGACTTGACCTTCTCCTTTTCCTTCTTCTACTTCTTCTGATTCACCCTCCAGACTTCACCTTCTCCTTCTCCTTCTTCTGCTTCTTCTGCTTCACCGTCCTGACTTCACCTTCTCCTTCTCCTTCTTCTACTTATTCTGCTTCATCCCCCTGACATCACCTGCTCCTTCTCCTTCTTCTGCTTCTTCTGATTCACCCTCCTAACTTCACCTTCTCCTTCTCCTTCTTCTGCTTCTTCTGATTCACCCTACTGACTTCACCTTCTCCTTCTCCTTCTTCTGCTTCTTCTGATTCACCCTCCAGACTTCACCTTCTCCTTCTCCTTCTTCTGCTTCTTCTGATTCACCCTCCAGACTTCACCTTCTCCTTCTCCTTCTTCTGCTTCTTCTGATTCACCCTCCAGACTACACCTTCTCCTTCTCCTTCTTCTACTTCTTCTGATTCACCCTCCAGACTTCACCTTCTCCTTCTCCTTCTTCTGTTTCTTCTGATTCACCCTCCAGACTTCACCTTCTCCTTCTCCTTCTTCTGCTTCTTCTGATTCACCCTGCAGACTTCACCTTCTCCTTCTCCTTCTTCTGCTTCTTCTGATTCACCCTCCAGACTTCACCTTCTCCTTCTCCTTCTTCTGCTTCTTCTGATTCACCCTCCAGAATTCACCTTCTCCTTCTCCTTCTTCTACTTCTTCTGATTCACCCTCCAGATTCACCTTCTCCTTCTCTTTCTTCTGCTTCTTCTGATTCACCCTCCAGACTTCACCTTCTCCTTCTCCTTCTTCTGATTCTTCTGATTCACCCTCCAGACTTCACTTTCTCCTTCTCCTTCTTCTGCTTCTTCTGATTCACCCTCCTGACTTCACCTTCTCCTTCTCCTTCTTCTACTTCTTCTGATTCACCATCCTGACTTCACCTTCTACTTCTCCTTCTTCTACTTCTTCTGCTTCACCCTCCAGACTTCACCTTCTCCTTCTCCTTCTTCTACTTCTTCTGATTCACCCTCCAGACTTGACCTTCTCCTTTTCCTTCTTCTACTTCTTCTGATTCACCCTCCAGACTTCACCTTCTCCTTCTCCTTCTTCTGCTTCTTCTGCTTCACCGTCCTGACTTCACCTTCTCCTTCTCCTTCTTCTACTTATTCTGCTTCATCCCCCTGACATCACCTGCTCCTTCTCCTTCTTCTGCTTCTTCTGATTCACCCTCCTAACTTCACCTTCTCCTTCTCCTTCTTCTGCTTCTTCTGATTCACCCTCCTGACTTCACCTTCTCCTTCTCCTTCTTCTGCTTCTTCTGATTCACCCTCCAGACTTCACCTTCTCCTTCTCCTTCTTCTGCTTCTTCTGATTCACCCTCCAGACTTCACCTTCTCCTTCTCCTTCTTCTGCTTCTTCTGATTCACCCTCCAGACTACACCTTCTCCTTCTCCTTCTTCTACTTCTTCTGATTCACCCTCCAGACTTCACCTTCTCCTTCTCCTTCTTCTGTTTCTTCTGATTCACCCTCCAGACTTCACCATCTCCTTCTCCTTCTTCTGCTTCTTCTGATTCACCCTCCAGACTTCACCTTCTCCTTCTCCTTCTTCTGCTTCTTCTGATTCACCCTCCAGACCGCACCTTCTCCTTCTCCTTCTTCTGCTTCTTCTGATTCAACCTCCAGACTTCACCTTCTCCTTCTCCTTCTTCTGCTTCTTCTGATTCACCCTCCAGACTTCACCTTCTCCTTCTCCTTCTTCTGCTTCTTCTGATTCACCCTCCAGACTACACCTTCTCCTTCTCCTTCTTCTACTTCTTCTGATTCACCCTCCAGACTTCACCTTCTCCTTCTCCTTCTTCTGTTTCTTCTGATTCACCCTCCAGACTTCACCTTCTCCTTCTCCTTCTTCTGCTTCTTCTGATTCACCCTCCAGACTTCACCTTCTCCTTCTCCTTCTTCTGCTTCTTCTGATTCACCCTCCAGACCTCACCTTCTCCTTCTCCTTCTTCTACTTCTTCTGATTCACCCTCCAGACTTCATCTTCTCCTTCTCCTTCTTCTGCTTCTTCTGATTCACCCTCCAGACATCACCTTCTCCTTCTCCTTCTTCTGCTTCTTCTGATTCACCCTCCAGTCTTCACCTTCTCCTTCTCCTTCTTCTACTTCTTCTGATTCACCCTCCAGACTTCACCTTCTCCTTCTCCTTCTTCTACTTCTTCTGATTCACCCTCCAGTCTTCACCTTCTCCTTCTCCTTCTTCTGTTTCTTCTGCTTCACCCTCCAGACTTCACCTTCTCCTTCTCTTTCTTCTGCTTCTTCTGATTCACCCTCCAGACTTCACCTTCTCCTTCTCCTTCTTCTGATTCTTCTGATTCACCCTACAGACTTCACCTTCTCCTTCTCCTTCTTCTGCTTCTTCTGATTCACCCTCCTGATTTCACCTTCTCCTTCTCCTTCTTCTACTTCTTCTGATTCACCCTCCTGACTTCACCTTCTCCTTCTCCTTCTTCTGCTTCACCCTCCAGAATTCACCTTCTCCTTCTCCTTCTTCTACTTCTTCTGATTCACCCTCCAGACTTCACCTTCTCCTTCTCCTTCTTCTGCTTCTTCTGATTCACCCTCCAGACTTCACCTTCTCCTTCTCCTTATTCTGCTTCTTCTCATTCACCCTCCAGACTTCACCTTCTCCTTCTCCTTCTTCTGCTTCTTCTGATTCACCCTCCAGACATCACCTTCTCCTTCTACTTCTTCTGCTTCTTCTGATTCACCCTCCAGACTTCACCTTCTCCTTCTCCTTCCTCTGCTTCTTCTGATTCACCCTCCAGACTTCACCTTCTCCTTCTCCTTCTTCTACTTCTTCTGATTCACCCTCCAGACTTCACCATCTCCTTCTCTTTCTTCTGCTTCTTCTGATTCACCCTCCAGACTTCACCTTCTCCTTCTCCTTCTTCTGATTCTTCTGATTCACCCTCCAGACTTCACCTTCTCCTTCTCCTTCTTCTGCTTCTTCTGATTCACCCTCCTGACTTCACCTTCTCCTTCTCCTTCTTCTACTTCTTCTGATTCACCCTCCTGACTTCACCTTCTCCTTCTCCTTCTTCTACTTCTTCTGCTTCACCCTCCAGACTTCACCTTCTCCTTCTCCTTCTTCTACTTCTTCTGATTCAACCTCCAGACTTCACCTTCTCCTTCTCCTTCTTCTACTTCTTCTGATTCTCCCTCCAGACTTCACCTTCTCCTTCTCCTTCTTCTACTTCTTCTGATTCTTCCTCCAGACTTCACCTTCTCCTTCTCCTTCTTCTGCTTCTTCTGATTCACCCTCCAGACTTCACCTTCTCCTTCTCCTTCTCCTGCTTCTTCTGATTCACCCTCCAGACTTCACCTTCTCCTTCTCCTTTTCTACTTCTTCTGATTCACCCTCCAGACTTCACCTTCTCCATCTCCTTCTTCTGCTTCTTCTGATTCACCCTCCAGACTACACCTTCTCCTTCTCCTTCTTCTACTTCTTCTGATTCACCCTCCAGACTTCACCTTCTCCTTCTCCTTCTTCTACTACTTCTGATTCACCCTCCAGACTTCACCTTCTCCTTCTCCTTCTTCTACTTCTTCTGATTCACCCTCCAGACTTCATCTTCTCCTTCTCCTTCTTCTGCTTCTTCTGATTCACCCTCCAGACTTCACCTTCTCCTTCTCCTTCTTCTGCTTCTTCTGATTCACCCTCCAGACTTCACCTTCTCCTTCTCCTTCTTCTACTTCTTCTGATTCACCCTCCAGACTTCACCTTCTCCTTCTTCCACTTCTTCTGATTCACCCTCCAGTCTTCACCTTCTCCTTCTCCTTCTTCTGTTTCTTCTGCTTCACCCTCCAGACTTCACCTTCTCCTTCTCTTTCTTCTGCTTCTTCTGATTCACCCTCCAGACTTCACCTTCTCCTTCTCCTTCTTCTGATTCTTCTGATTCACCCTCCAGACTTCACCTTCTCCTTCTCCTTCTTCTGCTTCTTCTGATTCACCCTCCTGACTTCACCTTCTCCTTCTCCTTCTTCTACTTCTTCTGATTCACCCTCCTGACTTCACCTTCTCCTTCTCCTTCTTCTACTTCTTCTGCTTCACCCTCCAGACTTCAACTTCTCCTTCTCCTTCTTCTGCTTCTTCTGATTCACCCTCCAGACTTCACCTTCTCCTTCTCCTTCTTCTGCTTCTTCTGATTCACCCTCCAGACTTCACCTTCTCCTTCTCCTTCTTCTGCTTCTTCTGATTCACCCTCCAGACTTCACCTTCTCCTTCTCCCTCTTCTACTTCTTCTGATTCACCCTCCAGACTTCACCTTCTCCTTCTCTTTCTTCTGCTTCTTCTGATTCACCCTCCAGACTTCACCTTCTCCTTCTCCTTCTTCTACTTCTTCTGATTCACCCTCCAGACTTCATCTTCTCCTTCTCCTTCTTCTGCTTCTTCTGATTCACCCTCCAGACTTCACCTTCTCCTTCTCCTTCTTCTGCTTCTTCTGATTCACCCTCCAGACTTCACCTTCTCCTTCTCCTTCTTCTACTTCTTCTGATTCACCCTCCAAACTTCACCTTCTCCTTCTCCTTCTTCCACTTCTTCTGATTCACCCTCCAGTCTTCAGCTTCTCCTTCTCCTTCTTCTGTTTCTTTTGCTTCACCCTTTGACTTCACCTTCTCCTTCTCTTTCTTCTGCTTCTTCTGATTCACCCTCCAGACTTCACCTTCTCCTTCTCCTTCTTCTGATTCTTCTGATTCACCCTCCAGACTTCACCTTCTCCTTCTCCTTCTTCTGCTTCTTCTGATTTACCCTCCTGACTTCACCTTCTCCTTCTCCTTCTTCTACTTCTTCTGATTCACCCTCCTGACTTCACCTTCTCCTTCTCCTTCTTCTACTTCTTCTGCTTCACCCTCCAGACTTCACCTTCTCCTTCTCCTTCTTCTACTTCTTCTGATTCACCCTCCAGACTTCATCTTCTCCTTCTCCTTCTTCTGCTTCTTCTGATTCACCCTCCAGACTTCACCTTCTCCTTCTCCTTATTCTGCTTCTTCTGATTCACCCTCCAGACTTCACCTTCTCCTTCTCCTTATTCTGCTTCTTCTGATTCACCCTCCAGACTTCACCTTCTCCTTCTCCTGCTTCTGCTTCTTCTGATTCACCCTCCTGACTTCACCTTCTCCTTCTCCTTCTTCTACTTCTTCTGATTCACCCTCCTGACTTCACCTTCTCCTTCTCCTTCTTCTACTTCTTCTGCTTCACCCTCCAGACTTCACCTTCTCCTTCTCCTTCTTCTAATTCTTCTGATTCACCCTCCAGACTTCACCTTCTCCTTCTCCTTCTTCTGCTTCTTCTGATTCACCCTCCATACTTCACCTTCACTTCTCCTTAATCTGCTTCTTCTGATTCACCCTCCAGGCTTCAACTTCTCCTTCGCCTTCTTCTACTTCTTCTGATTCACCCTCCAGACTTCACCTTCTCCTTCTCCTTCTTCTGCTTCTTCTGATTCACCCTCCAGACTTCACCTTTTCCTTCTCCTTCTTCTGCTTCTTCTGATTCACCCTCCAGACTTCACCTTCTTCTACTTCTTCTGATTCACCCTCCAGACTTCACCTTCTCCTTCTCTTTCTTCTGCTTCTTCTGATTCACCCTCCAGATTTCATCTTCTCCTTCTCCTTCTTCTGCTTCTTCTGATTCACCCTCCAGACTTCACCTTCTCCTTCTCCTTCTTCTGCTTCTTCTGTTTCACCCTCCAGACTTCACCTTCTCCTTCTCCTTCTTCTACTTCTTCTGATACACACTCCAGACCTCACCTTCTCCTTCTCCTTCTTCTACTTCTTCTGCTTCACCCTCCAGACTTCACCTTCCCCTTCTCCTTCTTCTACTTCTTCTGATTCACCCTCCAGACTTGACCTTCTCCTTCTCCTTCTTCTACTTCTTCTGATTCACCCTCCAGACTTCACCTTCTCCTTCTCCTTCTTCTGCTTCTTCTGCTTCACCGTCCTGACTTCACCTTCTCCTTCTCCTTCTTCTACTTCTTCTGCTTCATCCCCCTGACATCATCTGCTCCTTCTCCTTCTTCTGATTCACCCTCCTAACTTCACCTTCTCCTTCTCCTTCTTCTGCTTCTTCTGATTCACCCTCCTGACTTCACCTTCTCCTTCTCCTTCTTCTGCTTCTTCAGATTCACCCTCCAGACTTCACCTTCTCCTTCTCTTTCTTCTGCTTCTTCTGATTCACCCTCCAGACTTCACCTTCTCCTTCTCCTTCTTCTGATTCTTCTGATTCACCCTCCAGACTTCACCTTCTCCTTCTCCTTCTTCTGCTTCTTCTGATTCACCCTCCTGACTTCACCTTCTCCTTCTTCTTCTTCTACTTCTTCTGATTCACCCTCCTGACTTCACCTTCTCCTTCTCCTTCTTCTACTTCTTCTGCTTCACCCTCCAGACTTCACCTTCTCCTTCTCCTTCTTCTACTTCTTCTGATTCACCCTCCAGACTTGACCTTCTCCTTCTCCTTCTTCTACTTATTCTGATTCACCCTCCAGACTTCACCTTCTCCTTCTCCTTCTTCTGCTTCTTCTGCTTCACCGTCCTGACTTCACCTTCTCCTTCTCCTTCTTCTACTTCTTCTGCTTCATCCCGCTGACATCACCTGCTCCTTCTCCTTCTTCTGCTTCTTCTGATTCACCCTCCTAACTTCACCTTCTACTTCTCCTTCTTCTGCTTCTTCTGATTCACCCTCCTGACTTCACCTTCTCCTTCTCCTTCTTCTGCTTCTTCTGATTCACCCTCCAGACTTCACCTTCTCCTTCTCCTTCTTCTGCTTCTTCTGATTCACCCTCCAGACTTCACCTTCTCCTTCTCCTTCTTCTGATTCTTCTGATTCACCCTCCAGACTTCACCTTCTCCTTCTCCTTCTTCTGCTTCTTCTGATTCACCCTCCTGACTTCACCTTCTCCTTCTCCTTCTTCTACTTCTTCTGATTCACCCTCCTGACTTCACCTTCTCCTTCTTCTACTTCTTCTGCTTCACCCTCCAGACTCCTCCTTCTCCTTCTCCTTCTTCTGCTTCTTCTGATTCACCCTGCAGACTTCAACTTCTCCTTCTCCTTCTTCTGCTTCTTCTGATTCACCCTCCAGACTTCACCTTCTCCTTCTCCTGCTTCTACTTCTTCTGATTCACCCTCCAGACTTCACCTTCTCCTTCTCCTTCTTCTGCTTCTTCTGATTCACCCTCCAGACTTCTCCTTCTCCTTCTCCTTCGTCTACTTCTTCTGATTCACCCTCCAGACTACACCTTCTCCTTCTCCTTCTTCTACTTCTTCTGATTCACCCTCCAGACTTCACCTTCTCCTTCTCCTTCTTCTGTTTCATCTGATTCACCGTCCAGACTTCACCTTCTCCTTCTCCTTCTTCTACTACTTCTGATTCACCCTCCAGACTTCACCTTCTCCTTCTCCTTCTTCTACTTCTTCTGATTCACCCTCCAGACTTCATCTTCTCCTTCTCCTTCTTCTGCTTCTTCTGATTCACCCTCCAGACTTCACCTTCTCCTTCTCCTTCTTCTGCTTCTTCTGATTCACCCTCCAGACTTCACCTTCTCCTTCTCCTTCTTCTGCTTCTTCTGATTCACCCTCCAGACTTCACCTTCTCCTTCTCCTTCTTCTGCTTCTTCAGTTTCACCCTCCAGACTTCACCTTCTCCTTCTCCTTCTTCTACTTCTTCTGATTCACCCTCCAGACCTCACCTTCTCCTTCTCCTTCTTCTACTTCTTCTGATTCACCCTCCAGATTTCATCTTCTCCTTCTCCTTCTTCTGCTTCTTCTGATTCACCCTCCAGACTTCACCTTCTCCTTCTCCTTCTTCTGCTTCTTCTGATTCACCCTCCTGACTTCACCTTCTCCTTCTCCTTCTTCTACTTCTTCTGATTCACCCTCCTGACTTCACCTTCTCCTTCTCCTTCTTCTACTTCTTCTGCTTCACCCTCCAGACTTCACCTTCTCCTTCTCCTTCTTCTACTTCTTCTGATTCACCCTCCAGACTTGACCTTCTCCTTCTCCTTCTTCTACTTCTTCTGATTCACCCTCCAGACTTCACCTTCTCCTTCTCCTTCTTCTGCTTCTTCTGCTTCACCGTCCTGACTTCACCTTCTCCTTCTCCTTCTTCTACTTCTTCTGCTTCATCCCCCTGACATCACCTGCTCCTTCTCCTTCTTCTGATTCACCCTCCTAACTTCACCTTCTCCTTCTCCTTCTTCTGCTTCTTCTGATTCACCCTCCTGACTTCACCTTCTCCTTCTCCTTCTTCTGCTTCTTCAGATTCACCCTCCAGACTTCACCTTCTCCTTCTCTTTCTTCTGCTTCTTCTGATTCACCCTCCAGACTTCACCTTCTCCTTCTCCTTCTTCTGATTCTTCTGATTCACCCTCCAGACTTCACCTTCTCCTTCTCCTTCTTCTGCTTCTTCTGATTCACCCTCCTGACTTCACCTTCTCCTTCTTCTTCTTCTACTTCTTCTGATTCACCCTCCTGACTTCACCTTCTCCTTCTCCTTCTTCTACTTCTTCTGCTTCACCCTCCAGACTTCACCTTCTCCTTCTCCTTCTTCTACTTCTTCTGATTCACCCTCCAGACTTGACCTTCTCCTTCTCCTTCTTCTACTTATTCTGATTCACCCTCCAGACTTCACCTTCTCCTTCTCCTTCTTCTGCTTCTTCTGCTTCACCGTCCTGACTTCACCTTCTCCTTCTCCTTCTTCTACTTCTTCTGCTTCATCCCGCTGACATCACCTGCTCCTTCTCCTTCTTCTGCTTCTTCTGATTCACCCTCCTAACTTCACCTTCTACTTCTCCTTCTTCTGCTTCTTCTGATTCACCCTCCTGACTTCACCTTCTCCTTCTACTTCTTCTGCTTCTTCTGATTCACCCTCCAGACTTCACCTTCTCCTTCTCCTTCTTCTGCTTCTTCTGATTCACCCTCCAGACTTCACCTTCTCCTTCTCCTTCTTCTGATTCTTCTGATTCACCCTCCAGACTTCACCTTCTCCTTCTCCTTCTTCTGCTTCTTCTGATTCACCCTCCTGACTTCACCTTCTCCTTCTCCTTCTTCTACTTCTTCTGATTCACCCTCCTGACTTCACCTTCTCCTTCTCCTTCTTCTACTTCTTCTGCTTCACCCTCCAGACTTCACCTTCTCCTTCTCCTTCTTCTGCTTCTTCTGATTCACCCTCCAGACTCCTCCTTCTCCTTCTCCTTCTTCTGCTTCTTCTGATTCACCCTCCAGACTTCAACTTCTCCTTCTCCTTCTTCTGCTTCTTCTGATTCACCCTCCAGACTTCACCTTCTCCTTCTCCTTCTTCTACTTCTTCTGATTCACCCTCCAGACTTCACCTTCTCCTTCTCCTTCTTCTGCTTCTTCTGATTCACCCTCCAGACTTCTCCTTCTCCTTCTCCTTCGTCTACTTCTTCTGATTCACCCTCCAGACTACACCTTCTCCTTCTCCTTCTTCTACTTCTTCTGATTCACCCTCCAGACTTCACCTTCTCCTTCTCCTTCTTCTGTTTCATCTGATTCACCGTCCAGACTTCACCTTCTCCTTCTCCTTCTTCTACTACTTCTGATTCACCCTCCAGACTTCACCTTCTCCTTCTCCTTCTTCTACTTCTTCTGATTCACCCTCCAGACTTCATCTTCTCCTTCTCCTTCTTCTGCTTCTTCTGATTCACCCTCCAGACTTCACCTTCTCCTTCTCCTTCTTCTGCTTCTTCTGATTCACCCTCCAGACTTCACCTTCTCCTTCTCCTTCTTCTGCTTCTTCTGATTCACCCTCCAGACTTCACCTTCTCCTTCTCCTTCTTCTGCTTCTTCTGTTTCACCCTCCAGACTTCACCTTCTCCTTCTCCTTCTTCTACTTCTTCTGATTCACCCTCCAGACCTCACCTTCTCCTTCTCCTTCTTCTACTTCTTCTGATTCACCCTCCAGATTTCATCTTCTCCTTCTCCTTCTTCTGCTTCTTCTGATTCACCCTCCAGACTTCACCTTCTCCTTCTCCTTCTTCTGCTTCTTCTGATTCACTCTCCTGACTTCACCTTCTCCTTCTCCTTCTTCTACTTCTTCTGATTCACCCTCCTGACTTCACCTTCTCCTTCTCCTTCTTCTACTTCTTCTGCTTCACCCTCCAGACTTCACCTTCTCCTTCTCCTTCTTCTACTTCTTCTGATTCACCCTCCAGACTTGACCTTCTCCTTCTCCTTCTTCTACTTCTTCTGATTCACCCTCCAGACTTCACCTTCTCCTTCTCCTTCTTCTGCTTCTTCTGCTTCACCGTCCTGACTTCACCTTCTCCTTCTCCTTCTTCTACTTCTTCTGCTTCATCCCCCTGACATCACCTGCTCCTTCTCCTGCTTCTGATTCACCCTCCTAACTTCACCTTCTCCTTCTCCTTCTTCTGCTTCTTCTGATTCACCCTCCTGACTTCACCTTCTCCTTCTCCTTCTTCTGCTTCTTCAGATTCACCCTCCAGACTTCACCTTCTCCTTCTCTTTCTTCTGCTTCTTCTGATTCACCCTCCAGACTTCACCTTCTCCTTCTCCTTCTTCTGATTCTTCTGATTCACCCTCCAGACTTCACCTTCTCCTTCTCCTTCTTCTGCTTCTTCTGATTCACCCTCCTGACTTCACCTTCTCCTTCTTCTTCTTCTACTTCTTCTGATTCACCCTCCTGACTTCACCTTCTCCTTCTCCTTCTTCTACTTCTTCTGCTTCACCCTCCAGACTTCACCTTCTCCTTCTCCTTCTTCTACTTCTTCTGATTCACCCTCCAGACTTGACCTTCTCCTTCTCCTTCTTCTACTTATTCTGATTCACCCTCCAGACTTCACCTTCTCCTTCTCCTTCTTCTGCTTCTTCTGCTTCACCGTCCTGACTTCACCTTCTCCTTCTCCTTCTTCTACTTCTTCTGCTTCATCCCGCTGACATCACCTGCTCCTTCTCCTTCTTCTGCTTCTTCTGATTCACCCTCCTAACTTCACCTTCTACTTCTCCTTCTTCTGCTTCTTCTGATTCACCCTCCTGACTTCACCTTCTCCTTCTCCTTCTTCTGCTTCTTCTGATTCACCCTCCAGACTTCACCTTCTCCTTCTCCTTCTTCTGCTTCTTCTGATTCACCCTCCAGACTTCACCTTCTCCTTCTCCTTCTTCTGATTCTTCTGATTCACCCTCCAGACTTCACCTTCTCCTTCTCCTTCTTCTGCTTCTTCTGATTCACCCTCCTGACTTCACCTTCTCCTTCTCCTTCTTCTACTTCTTCTGATTCACCCTCCTGACTTCACCTTCTCCTTCTCCTTCTTCTACTTCTTCTGCTTCACCCTCCAGACTTCACCTTCTCCTTCTCCTTCTTCTGCTTCTTCTGATTCACCCTCCAGACTCCTCCTTCTCCTTCTCCTTCTTCTGCTTCTTCTGATTCACCCTCCAGACTTCACCTTCTCCTTCTCCTTCTTCTGCTTCTTCTGATTCACCCTCCAGACTTCACCTTCTCCTTCTCCTTCTTCTACTTCTTCTGATTCACCCTCCAGACTTCACCTTCTCCTTCTTCTTCTTCTGCTTCTTCTGATTCACCCTCCAGACTTCTCCTTCTCCTTCTCCTTCGTCTACTTCTTCTGATTCACCCTCCAGACTTCACCTTCTCCTTCTCCTTCTTCTACTTCTTCTGATTCACCCTCCAGACTTCACCTTCTCCTTCTCCTTCTTCTGCTTCTTCTGATTCACCCTCCAGACTTCACCTTCTCCTTCTCCTTCTTCTGCTTCTTCTGATTCACCCTCCAGACTTCACCTTCTCCTTCTCCTTCTTCTGCTTTTCTGTTTCACCCTCCAGACTTCACCTTCTCCTTCTCCTTCTTCTACTTCTTCTGATTCACCCTCCAGACCTCACCTTCTCCTTCTCCTTCTTCTACTTCTTCTGATTCACCCTCCAGATTTCATCTTCTCCTTCTCCTTCTTCTGCTTCTTCTGATTCACCCTCCAGACTTCACCTTCTCCTTCTCCTTCTTCTGCTTCTTCTGATTCACCCTCCTGACTTCACCTTCTCCTTCTCCTTCTTCTACTTCTTCTGATTCACCCTCCTGACTTCACCTTCTCCTTCTCCTTCTTCTACTTCTTCTGCTTCACCCTCCAGACTTGACCTTCTCCTTCTCCTTCTTCTACTTCTTCTGATTCACCCTCCAGACTTGACCTTCTCCTTCTCCTTCTTCTACTTCTTCTGATTCACCCTCCAGACTTCACCTTCTCCTTCTCCTTCTTCTGCTTCTTCTGCTTCACCGTCCTGACTTCACCTTCTCCTTCTCCTTCTTCTACTTCTTCTGCTTCATCCCCCTGACATCACCTGCTCCTTCTCCTGCTTCTGATTCACCCTCCTAACTTCACCTTCTCCTTCTCCTTCTTCTGCTTCTTCTGATTCACCCTCCTGACTTCACCTTCTCCTTCTCCTTCTTCTGCTTCTTCAGATTCACCCTCCAGACTTCACCTTCTCCTTCTCTTTCTTCTGCTTCTTCTGATTCACCCTCCAGACTTCACCTTCTCCTTCTCCTTCTTCTGATTCTTCTGATTCACCCTCCAGACTTCACCTTCTCCTTCTCCTTCTTCTGCTTCTTCTGATTCACCCTCCTGACTTCACCTTCTCCTTCTTCTTCTTCTACTTCTTCTGATTCACCCTCCTGACTTCACCTTCTCCTTCTCCTTCTTCTACTTCTTCTGCTTCACCCTCCAGACTTCACCTTCTCCTTCTCCTTCTTCTACTTCTTCTGATTCACCCTCCAGACTTGACCTTCTCCTTCTCCTTCTTCTACTTATTCTGATTCACCCTCCAGACTTCACCTTCTCCTTCTCCTTCTTCTGCTTCTTCTGCTTCACCGTCCTGACTTCACCTTCTCCTTCTCCTTCTTCTACTTCTTCTGCTTCATCCCGCTGACATCACCTGCTCCTTCTCCTTCTTCTGCTTCTTCTGATTCACCCTCCTAACTTCACCTTCTACTTCTCCTTCTTCTGCTTCTTCTGATTCACCCTCCTGACTTCACCTTCTCCTTCTCCTTCTTCTGCTTCTTCTGATTCACCCTCCAGACTTCACCTTCTCCTTCTCCTTCTTCTGCTTCTTCTGATTCACCCTCCAGACTTCACCTTCTCCTTCTCCTTCTTCTGATTCTTCTGATTCACCCTCCAGACTTCACCTTCTCCTTCTCCTTCTTCTGCTTCTTCTGATTCACCCTCCTGACTTCACCTTCTCCTTCTCCTTCTTCTACTTCTTCTGATTCACCCTCCTGACTTCACCTTCTCCTTCTCCTTCTTCTACTTCTTCTGCTTCACCCTCCAGACTTCACCTTCTCCTTCTCCTTCTTCTGCTTCTTCTGATTCACCCTCCAGACTCCTCCTTCTCCTTCTCCTTCTTCTGCTTCTTCTGATTCACCCTCCAGACTTCACCTTCTCCTTCTCCTTCTTCTGCTTCTTCTGATTCACCCTCCAGACTTCACCTTCTCCTTCTCCTTCTTCTACTTCTTCTGATTCACCCTCCAGACTTCACCTTCTCCTTCTTCTTCTTCTGCTTCTTCTGATTCACCCTCCAGACTTCTCCTTCTCCTTCTCCTTCGTCTACTTCTTCTGATTCACCCTCCAGACTACACCTTCTCCTTCTCCTTCTTCTACTTCTTCTGATTCACCCTCCAGACTTCACCTTCTCCTTCTCCTTCTTCTGTTTCATCTGATTCACCCTCCAGACTTCATCTTCTCCTTCTCCTTCTTCTGCTTCTTCTGATTCACCCTCCAGACTTCACCTTCTCCTTCTCCTTCTTCTGCTTCTTCTGATTCACCCTCCAGACTTCACCTTCTCCTTCTCCTTCTTCTACTTCTTCTGATTCACCCTCCAGACTTCACCTTCTCCTTCTCCTTCTTCTACTTCTTCTGATTCACCCTCCAGACTTCACCTTCTCCTTCTCCTTCTTCTGCTTCTTCTGATTCACCCTCCAGACTTCACCTTCTCCTTCTCCTTCTTCTGCTTCTTCTGATTCACCCTCCAGACTTCACCTTCTCCTTCTCCTTCTTCTGCTTCTTCTGTTTCACCCTCCAGACTTCACCTTCTCCTTCTCCTTCTTCTACTTCTTCTGATTCACCCTCCAGACCTCACCTTCTCCTTCTCCTTCTTCTACTTCTTCTGATTCACCCTCCAGATTTCATCTTCTCCTTCTCCTTCTTCTGCTTCTTCTGATTCACCCTCCAGACTTCACCTTCTCCTTCTCCTTCTTCTGCTTCTTCTGATTCACCCTCCTGACTTCACCTTCTCCTTCTCCTTCTTCTACTTCTTCTGATTCACCCTCCTGACTTCACCTTCTCCTTCTCCTTCTTCTACTTCTTCTGCTTCACCCTCCAGACTTCACCTTCTCCTTCTCCTTCTTCTACTTCTTCTGATTCACCCTCCAGACTTGACCTTCTCCTTCTCCTTCTTCTACTTCTTCTGATTCACCCTCCAGACTTCACCTTCTCCTTCTCCTTCTTCTGCTTCTTCTGCTTCACCGTCCTGACTTCACCTTCTCCTTCTCCTTCTTCTACTTCTTCTGCTTCATCCCCCTGACATCACCTGCTCCTTCTCCTGCTTCTGATTCACCCTCCTAACTTCACCTTCTCCTTCTCCTTCTTCTGCTTCTTCTGATTCACCCTCCTGACTTCACCTTCTCCTTCTCCTTCTTCTGCTTCTTCAGATTCACCCTCCAGACTTCACCTTCTCCTTCTCTTTCTTCTGCTTCTTCTGATTCACCCTCCAGACTTCACCTTCTCCTTCTCCTTCTTCTGATTCTTCTGATTCACCCTCCAGACTTCACCTTCTCCTTCTCCTTCTTCTGCTTCTTCTGATTCACCCTCCTGACTTCACCTTCTCCTTCTTCTTCTTCTACTTCTTCTGATTCACCCTCCTGACTTCACCTTCTCCTTCTCCTTCTTCTACTTCTTCTGCTTCACCCTCCAGACTTCACCTTCTCCTTCTCCTTCTTCTACTTCTTCTGATTCACCCTCCAGACTTGACCTTCTCCTTCTCCTTCTTCTACTTATTCTGATTCACCCTCCAGACTTCACCTTCTCCTTCTCCTTCTTCTGCTTCTTCTGCTTCACCGTCCTGACTTCACCTTCTCCTTCTCCTTCTTCTACTTCTTCTGCTTCATCCCGCTGACATCACCTGCTCCTTCTCCTTCTTCTGCTTCTTCTGATTCACCCTCCTAACTTCACCTTCTACTTCTCCTTCTTCTGCTTCTTCTGATTCACCCTCCTGACTTCACCTTCTCCTTCTCCTTCTTCTGCTTCTTCTGATTCACCCTCCAGACTTCACCTTCTCCTTCTCCTTCTTCTGCTTCTTCTGATTCACCCTCCAGACTTCACCTTCTCCTTCTCCTTCTTCTGATTCTTCTGATTCACCCTCCAGACTTCACCTTCTCCTTCTCCTTCTTCTGCTTCTTCTGATTCACCCTCCTGACTTCACCTTCTCCTTCTCCTTCTTCTACTTCTTCTGATTCACCCTCCTGACTTCACCTTCTCCTTCTCCTTCTTCTACTTCTTCTGCTTCACCCTCCAGACTTCACCTTCTCCTTCTCCTTCTTCTGCTTCTTCTGATTCACCCTCCAGACTCCTCCTTCTCCTTCTCCTTCTTCTGCTTCTTCTGATTCACCCTCCAGACTTCACCTTCTCCTTCTCCTTCTTCTGCTTCTTCTGATTCACCCTCCAGACTTCACCTTCTCCTTCTCCTTCTTCTACTTCTTCTGATTCACCCTCCAGACTTCACCTTCTCCTTCTTCTTCTTCTGCTTCTTCTGATTCACCCTCCAGACTTCTCCTTCTCCTTCTCCTTCGTCTACTTCTTCTGATTCACCCTCCAGACTACACCTTCTCCTTCTCCTTCTTCTACTTCTTCTGATTCACCCTCCAGACTTCAACTTCTCCTTCTCCTTCTTCTGTTTCATCTGATTCACCGTCCAGACTTCACCTTCTCCTTCTCCTTCTTCTACTACTTCTGATTCACCGTCCAGACTTCACCTTCTACTTCTCCTTCTTCTACTTCTTCTGATTCACCCTCCAGACTTCATCTTCTCCTTCTCCTTCTTCTGCTTCTTCTGATTCACCCTCCAGACTTCACCTTCTCCTTCTCCTTCTTCTGCTTCTTCTGATTCACCCTCCAGACTTCACCTTCTCCTTCTCCTTCTTCTACTTCTTCTGATTCACCCTCCAGACTTCACCTTCTCCTTCTCCTTCTTCTACTTCTTCTGATTCACCCTCCAGTCTTCCCCTTCTCCTTCTCCTTCTTCTGTTTCTTCTGCTTCACCCTCCAGACTTCACCTTCTCCTTCTCTTTCTTCTGCTTCTTCTGATTCACCCTCCAGACTTCACCTTCTCCTTCTCCTTCTTCTGATTCTTCTGATTCACCCTCCAGACTTCACCTTCTCCTTCTCCTTCTTCTGCTTCTTCTGATTCACCCTCCTGACTTCACCTTCTCCTTCTCCTTCTTCTACTTCTTCTGCTTCACCCTCCAGACTTCACCTTCTCCTTCTCCTTCTTCTACTTCTTCTGATTCACCCTCCAGACTTCATCTTCTCCTTCTCCTTCTTCTGCTTCTTCTGATTCACCCTCCAGACTTCACCTTCTCCTTATCCTTATTCTGCTTCTTCTGATTCTCCCTCCAGACTTCACCTTCTCCTTCTCCTTATTCTGCTTCTTCTGATTCACCCTCCAGACTTCACCTTCTCCTTCTCCTTCCTCTGCTTCTTCTGATTCACCCTCCAGACTTCACCTTCTCCTTCTCCTTCTTCTGATTCTTCTGATTCAACCTCCAGACTTCACCTTCTCCTTCTCCTTCTTCTGCTTCTTCTGATTCACCCTCCTGACTTCACCTTCTCCTTCTCCTTCTTCTACTTCTTCTGATTCACCCTCCTGACTTCACCTTCTCCTTCTCCTTCTTCTACTTCTTCTGCTTCACCCTCCAGACTTCACCTTCTCCTTCTCCTTCTTCTACTTCTTCTGATTCACCCTCCAGACTTCACCTTCTCCTTCTCCTTCTTCTGCTTCTTCTGATTCACCCTCCAGACTTCACCTTCTCCTTCTCCTTATTCTGCTTCTTCTGATTCACCCTCCAGACTTCACCTTCTCCTTCTCCTTCTTCTGCTTCTTCTGATTCACACTCCAGACTTCACCTTCTCCTTCTCCTTCTTCTACTTCTTCTGATTCACCCTCCAGACTTCACCTTCTCCTTCTCTTTCTTCTGCTTCTTCTGATTCACCCTCCAGACTTCACCTTCTCCTTCTCCTTCTTCTGATTCTTCTGATTCACCCTCCAGACTTCACCTTCTTCTTCTCCTTCTTCTGCTTCTTCTGATTCACCCTCCTGACGTCACCTTCTCCTTCTCCTTCTTCTACCTCTTCTGATTCACCCTCCTGACTTCACCTTCTCCTTCTCCTTCTTCTACTTCTTCTGCTTCACCCTCCAGACTTCACCTTCTCCTTCTCCTTCTTCTACTTCTTCTGATTCACCCTCCAGACTTGACCTTCTCCTTCTCCTTCTTCTACTTCTTCTGATTCACCCTCCAGACTTCACCTTCTCCTTCTCCTTCTTCTGCTTCTTCTGCTTCACCGTCCGGACTTCACCTTCTCCTTCTCCTTCTTCTACTTCTTCTGCTTCATCCCCCTGACATCACCTGCTCCTTCTCCTTCTTCTGCTTCTTCTGATTCACCCTCCTAACTTCACCTTCTCCTTCTCCTTCTTCGGATTCACCCTCCTGACTTCACCTTCTCCTTCTCCTTCTTCTGCTTCTTCTGATTCACCCTCCAGACTTCACCTTCTCCTTCTCCTTCTTCTGCTTCTTCTGATTCACCCTCCAGACTTCACCTTCTCCTTCTCCTTCTTCTGCTTCTTCTGATTCACCCTCCAGACCTCACCTTCTCCTTCTCCTTCTTCTACTTCTTCTGATTCACCCTCCAGACTTCATCTTCTCCTTCTCCTTCTTCTGCTTCTTCTGATTCACCCTCCAGACTTCACCTTCTCCTTCTCCTTCTTCTGCTTCTTCTGATTCACCCTCCAGACATCACCTTCTCCTTCTCCTTCTTCTACTTCTTCTGATTCACCCTCCAGACATCACCTTCTCCTTCTCCTTCTTCTACTTCTTCTGATTCACCCTCCTGACTTCACCTTCTCCTTCTCCTTCTTCTACTTCTTCTGATTCACCCTCCTGACTTCACCTTCTCCTTCTCCTTCTTCTACTTCTTCTGCTTCACCCTCCAGACTTCACCTTCTCCTTCTCCTTCTTCTACTTCTTCTGATTCACCCTCCAGACTTCACCTTCTCCTTCTCCTTCTTCTGCTTCTTCTGATTCACCCTCCAGACTTCACCTTCTCCTTCTCCTTCTTCTGCTTCTTCTGATTCACCCTCCAGACTTCACCTTCTCCTTCTCCTTCGTCTACTTCTTCTGATTCACCCTCCAGACAACGCCTTCTCCTTCTCCTTCTTCTACTTCTTCTGATTCACCCTCCAGACTTCACCTTCTCCTTCTCCTTCTTCTACTTCTTCTGGTTCACCCTCCTGACTTCACCTTCTCCTTCTCCTTCTTCTACTTCTTCTGCTTCACCCTCCTGACTTCACCTTCTCCTTCTCCTTCTTCTGCTTCTTCCGATTCACCCTCCAGACTTCACCTTCTCCTTCTCCTTCTTCGGCTTCTTCTGATTCACCCTCCAGACTTTACCTTCTCCTTCTCCTTCTTCTGATTCTTCTGATTCACCCTCCAGACTTCACCTTCTCCTTCTCCTTCTTCTGCTTCTTCTGATTCACCCTCCTGACTTCACCTTCTCCTTCTCCTTCTTCTACTTCTTCTGATTCACCCTCCTGACTTCACCTTCTCCTTCTCCTTCTTCTACTTCTTCTGCTTCACCCTCCAGACTTCACCTTCTCCTTCTCCTTCTTCTGCTTCTTCTGATTCACCCTCCAGACTTCTCCTTCTCCTTCTCCTTCTTCTGCTTCTTCTGATTCACCCTCCAGACTTCACCTTCTCCTTCTCCTTCTTCTACTTCTTCTGATTCACCCTCCAGACTTCACCTTCTCCTTCTCCTTCTTCTACTTCTTCTGATTCACCCTCCAGTCTTCACCTTCTCCTTCTCCTTCTTCTGTTTCTTCTGCTTCACCCTCCAGACTTCACCTTCTCCTTCTCTTTCTTCTGCTTCTTCTGATTCACCCTCCAGACTTCACCTTCTACTTCTCCTTCTTCTGATTCTTCTGATTCACCCTCCAGACTTCACCTTCTTCTTCTCCTTCTTCTGCTTCTTCTGATTCACCCTCCTGACTTCACCTTCTCCTTCTTCTTCTTCTACTTCTTCTGATTCACCATCCTGACTTCACCTTCTCCTTCTCCTTCTTCTACTTCTTCTGCTTCACCCTCCAGACTTCACCTTCTCCTTCTCCTTCTTCTACTTCTTCTGATTCACCCTCCAGACTTCATCTTCTCCTTCTCCTTCTTCTGCTTCTTCTGATTCACCCTCCAGACTTCACCTTCTCCTTCTCCTTATTCTGCTTCTTCTGATTCACCCTCCAGACTTCACCTTCTCCTTCTCCTTATTCTGCTTCTTCTGATTCACCCTCCAGACTTCACCTTCTCCTTCTCCTTCTTCTGATTCTTCTGATTCACCCTCCAGACTTCACCTTCTCCTTCTCCTTATTCTGATTCTTCTGATTCACCCTCCAGACTTCACCTTCTCCTTCTCCTTCTTCTGCTTCTTCTGATTCACCCTCCTGACTTCACCTTCTCCTTCTCCTTCTTCTACTTCTTCTGATTCACCCTCCTGACTTCACCTTCTCCTTCTCCTTCTTCTACTTCTTCTGATTCACCCTCCAGACTTCACCTTCTCCTTCTCTTTCTTCTGCTTCTTCTGATTCACCCTCCAGACTTCACCTTCTCCTTCTCCTTATTCTGCTTCTTCTGATTCACCCTCTAGACTTCACCTTCTCCTTCTCCTTCTTCTGCTTCTTCTGATTCACACTCCAGACTTCACCTTCTCCTTCTCCTTCTTCTACTTCTTCTGATTCACCCTCCAGACTTCACCTTCTCCTTCTCTTTCTTCTGCTTCTTCTGATTCACCCTCCAGACTTCACCTTCTCCTTCTCCTTCTTCTGATTCTTCTGATTCACCCTCCAGACTTCACCTTCTCCTTCTCCTTCTTCTGCTTCTTCTGATTCACCCTCCTGACTTCACCTTCTCCTTCTCCTTCTTCTACTTCTTCTGATTCACCCTCCTGACTTCACCTTCTCCTTCTCCTTCTTCTACTTCTTCTGCTTCACCCTCCAGACTTCACCTTCTCCTTCTCCTTATTCTACTTCTCCTGATTCACCCTCCAGACTTGACCTTCTCCTTCTCCTTCTTCTACTTCTTCTGATTCACCCTCCAGACTTCACCTTCTCCTTCTCCTTCTTCTGCTTCTTCTGCTTCACCGTCCTGACTTCACCTTCTCCTTCTCCTTCTTCTACTTCTTCTGCTTCATCCCCCTGACATCACCTGCTCCTTCTCCTTCTTCTGCTTCTTCTGATTCACCCTCCTAACTTCACCTTCTCCTTCTCCTTCTTCTGCTTCTTCTGATTCACCCTCCTGACTTCACCTTCTCCTTCTCCTTCTTCTGCTTCTTCTGATTCACCCTCCAGACTTCACCTTCTCCTTCTCTTTCTTCTGCTTCTTCTGATTCACCCTCCAGACTTCACCTTCTCCTTCTCCTTCTTCTGATTCTTCTGATTCACCCTCCAGACTTCACCTTCTCCTTCTCCTTCTTCTGCTTCTTCTGATTCACCCTCCTGACTTCAGCTTCTCCTTCTCCTTCTTCTACTTCTTCTGATTCACCCTCCTGACTTCACCTTCTCCTTCTCCTTCTTCTACTTCTTCTGCTTCACCCTCCAGACTTCACCTTCTCCTTCTCCTTCTTCTACTTCTTCTGATTCACCCTCCAGACTTCACCTTCTCCTTCTCCTTCTTTTGCTTCTTCTGCTTCACACTCCAGACTTCACCTTCTCCTTCTCCTTCTTCTGCTACTTCTGATTCACCCTCCTTACTTCACCTTCTCCTTCTCCTTCTTCTGCTTCTTCTGATTCACCCTCCTGACTTCACCTTCTCCTTCTCCTTATTCTGCTTCTTCTGTTTCACCCTCCAGACTTCACCTTCTCCTTCTCCTTCTTCTGCTTCTTCTGATTCACCCTCCAGACTTCACCTTCTCCTTCTCCTTCTTCTGCTTCTTCTGGTTCACCCTCCAGACTTCACCTTCTCCTTCTCCTTCGTCTACTTCTTCTGATTCACCCTCCAGACTACACCTTCTCCTTCTCCTTCTTCTGTTTCTTCTGATTCACCCTCCAGACTTCACCTTCTCCTTCTCCTTCTACTACTTCTTCTGATTCACCCTCCAGACTTCACCTTCTCCTTCTCCTTCTTCTACTTCTTCTGATTCACCCTCCAGACTTCACCTTCTCCTTCTCCTTCTTCTACTTCTTCTGCTTCTCCCTCCAGACTTCACCTTCTCCTTCTCCTTCTTCTGCTTCTTCTGATTCACCCTCCAGACTTCACCTTCTCCTTCTCTTTCTTCTGCTTCTTCTGATTCACCCTCCAGACTTCACCTTCTCCTTCTCCTTCTTCTGATTCTTCTGATTCACCCTCCAGACTTCACCTTCTCCTTCTCCTTCTTCTGCTTCTTCTGATTCACCCTCCTGACTTCACCTTCTCCTTCTCCTTCTTCTACTTCTTCTGATTCACCCTCCTGACTTCACCTTCTCCTTCTCCTTCTTCTACTACTTCTGCTTCACCCTCCAGACTTCACCTTCTCCTTCTCCTTCTTCTACTTCTTCTGATTCACCCTCCAGACTTCACCTTCTCCTTCTCCTTCTTCTGATTCTTCTGATTCACCCTCCAGACTTCACCTTCTCCTTCTTCTGCTTCTTCTGATTCACCCTCCTGACTTCACCTTCTCCTTCTCCTTCTTCTACTTCTTCTGATTCACCCTACTGACTTCACCTTCTCCTTCTCCTTTTTCTACTTCTTCTGATTCACCCTGCAGACTTCACCTTCTCCTTTTCTTTCTTCTGCTTCTTCTGATTCACCCTCCAGACTTCACCTTCTCCTTCTCCTTATTCTGCTTCTTCTGATTCACCCTCTAGACTTCACCTTCTCCTTCTCCTTCTTCTGTTTCTTCTGATTCACCGTCCAGACTTCACCTTCTCCTTCTCCTTCTTCTACTACTTCTGATTCACCCTCCAGACTTCGCCTTCTCCTTCTCCTTCTTCTACTTCTTCTGATTCACCCTCCAGACTTCACCTTCTCCTTCTCCTTCTTCTGCTTCTTCTGATTCACCCTCCTGACTTCACCTTCTCCTTCTTCTTCTTCTACTTCTTCTGATTCACCCTCCTGACTTCACCTTCTCCTTCTCCTTCTTCTACTTCTTCTGCTTCACCCTCCAGACTTCACCTTCTCCTTCTCCTTCTTCTACTTCTTCTGATTCACCCTCCAGACTTGACCTTCTCCTTCTCCTTCTTCTACTTATTCTGATTCACCCTCCAGACTTCACCTTCTCCTTCTCCTTCTTCTGCTTCTTCTGCTTCACCGTCCTGACTTCACCTTCTCCTTCTCCTTCTTCTACTTCTTCTGATTCACCCTCCAGACTTCTCCTTCTCCTTCTCCTTCGTCTACTTCTTCTGATTCACCCTCCAGACTACACCTTCTCCTTCTCCTTCTTCTACTTCTTCTGATTCACCCTCCAGACTTCACCTTCTCCTTCTCCTTCTTCTGTTTCTTCTGATTCACCGTCCAGACTTCACCTTCTCCTTCTCCTTCTTCTACGACTTATGATTCACCCTCCAGACTTCACCTTCTCCTTCTCCTTCTTCTACTTCTTCTGATTCACCCTCCAGACTTCATCTTCTCCTTCTCCTTCTTCTGCTTCTTCTGATTCACCCTCCAGACTTCACCTACTCCTTCTCCTTCTTCTGCTTCTTCTGATTCACCCTCCAGACTTCACCTTCTCCTTCTCCTTCTTCTACTTCTTCTGATTCACCCTCCAGACTTCACCTTCTCCTTCTCCTTCTTCTACTTCTTCTGATTCACCCTCCAGTCTTCACCTTCTCCTTCTCCTTCTTCTGTTTCTTCTGCTTCACCCTCCAGACTTCACCTTCTCCTTCTCTTTCTTCTGCTTCTTCTGATTCACCCTCCAGACTTCACCTTCTCCTTCTCCTTCTTCTGATTCTTCTGATTCACCCTCCAGACTTCACCTTCTCCTTCTCCTTCTTTTGCTTCTTCTGATTCACCCTCCTGACTTCACCTTCTCCTTCTCCTTCTTCTACTTCTTCTGCTTCACCCTCCAGACTTCACCTTCTCCTTCTCCTTCTTCTACTTCTTCTGATTCACCCTCCAGACTTCATCTTCTCCTTCTCCTTCTTCTGCTTCTTCTGATTCACCCTCCAGACTTCACCTTCTCCTTCTCCTTATTCTGCTTCTTCTGATTCACCCTCCAGACTTCACCTTCTCCTTCTCCTTATTCTGCTTCTTCTGATTCACCCTCCAGACTTCACCTTCTCCTTCTCCTTCCTCTGCTTCTTCTGATTCACCCTCCAGACTTCACCTTCTCCTTCTCCTTCTTCTGATTCTTCTGATTCACCCTCCAGACTTCACCTTCTCCTTCTCCTTTTTCTGCTTCTTCTGATTCACCCTCCTGACTTCACCTTCTCCTTCTCCTTCTTCTACTTCTTTTGCTTCACCCTCCAGACTTCACCTTCTCATTCTCCTTCTTCTACTTCTTTTGATTCACCCTCCAGACTTCACCTTCTCCTTCTCCTTCTTCTGCTTCTTCTGATTCACCCTCCAGACTTCACCTTCTCCTTCTCCTTATTCTGCTTCTTCTGATTCACCCTCCAGACTTCACCTTCTCCTTGTCCTTCTTCTGCTTCTTCTGATTCACACTCCAGACTTCACCTTCTCCTTCTCCTTCTTCTACTTCTTCTGATTCACCCTCCAGACTTCACCTTCTCCTTCTCTTTCTTCTGCTTCTTCTGATTCACCCTCCAGACTTCACCTTCTCCTTCTCCTTCTTCTGATTCTTCTGATTCACCCTCCAGACTTCACCTTCTTCTTCTCCTTCTTCTGCTTCTTCTGATTCACCCTCCTGACTTCACCTTCTCCTTCTCCTTCTTCTACTTCTTCTGATTCACCCTCCTGACTTCACCTTCTCCTTCTCCTTCTTCTACTTCTTCTGCTTCACCCTCCAGACTTCACCTTCTCCTTCTCCTTCTTCTACTTCTTCTGATTCACCCTCCAGACTTGACCTTCTCCTTCTCCTTCTTCTACTTCTTCTGATTCACCCTCCAGACTTCACCTTCTCCTTCTCCTTCTTCTGCTTCTTCTGCTTCACCGTCCGGACATCACCTTCTCCTTCTCCTTCTTCTACTTCTTCTGCTTCATCCCCCTGACATCACCTGCTCCTTCTCCTTCTTCTGCTTCTTCTGATTCACCCTCCTAACTTCACCTTCTCCTTCTCCTTCTTCTGCTTCTTCTGATTCACCCTCCTGACTTCACCTTCTCCTTCTCCTTCTTCTGCTTCTTCTGATTCACCCTCCAGACTTCACCTTCTCCTTCTCCTTCTTCTGCTTCTTCTGATTCACCCTCCAGACTTCACCTTCTCCTTCTCCTTCTTCTACTTCTTCTGATTCACCCTCCAGACTTGACCTTCTCCTTCTCCTTCTTCTACTTATTCTGATTCACCCTCCAGACTTCACCTTCTCCTTCTCCTTCTTCTGCTTCTTCTGCTTCACCGTCCTGACTTCACCTTCTCCTTCTCCTTCTTCTACTTCTTCTGATTCACCCTCCAGACTTCTCCTTCTCCTTCTCCTTCGTCTACTTCTTCTGATTCACCCTCCAGACTACACCTTCTCCTTCTCCTTCTTCTACTTCTTCTGATTCACCCTCCAGACTTCACCTTCTCCTTCTCCTTCTTCTGTTTCTTCTGATTCACCGTCCAGACTTCACCTTCTCCTTCTCCTTCTTCTACGACTTATGATTCACCCTCCAGACTTCACCTTCTCCTTCTCCTTCTTCTACTTCTTCTGATTCACCCTCCAGACTTCATCTTCTCCTTCTCCTTCTTCTGCTTCTTCTGATTCACCCTCCAGACTTCACCTACTCCTTCTCCTTCTTCTGCTTCTTCTGATTCACCCTCCAGACTTCACCTTCTCCTTCTCCTTCTTCTACTTCTTCTGATTCACCCTCCAGACTTCACCTTCTCCTTCTCCTTCTTCTACTTCTTCTGATTCACCCTCCAGTCTTCACCTTCTCCTTCTCCTTCTTCTGTTTCTTCTGCTTCACCCTCCAGACTTCACCTTCTCCTTCTCTTTCTTCTGCTTCTTCTGATTCACCCTCCAGACTTCACCTTCTCCTTCTCCTTCTTCTGATTCTTCTGATTCACCCTCCAGACTTCACCTTCTCCTTCTCCTTCTTTTGCTTCTTCTGATTCACCCTCCTGACTTCACCTTCTCCTTCTCCTTCTTCTACTTCTTCTGCTTCACCCTCCAGACTTCACCTTCTCCTTCTCCTTCTTCTACTTCTTCTGATTCACCCTCCAGACTTCATCTTCTCCTTCTCCTTCTTCTGCTTCTTCTGATTCACCCTCCAGACTTCACCTTCTCCTTCTCCTTATTCTGCTTCTTCTGATTCACCCTCCAGACTTCACCTTCTCCTTCTCCTTATTCTGCTTCTTCTGATTCACCCTCCAGACTTCACCTTCTCCTTCTCCTTCCTCTGCTTCTTCTGATTCACCCTCCAGACTTCACCTTCTCCTTCTCCTTCTTCTGATTCTTCTGATTCACCCTCCAGACTTCACCTTCTCCTTCTCCTTTTTCTGCTTCTTCTGATTCACCCTCCTGACTTCACCTTCTCCTTCTCCTACTTCTACTTCTTCTGATTCAGCCTCCTGACTTCACCTTCTCCTTCTCCTTCTTCTACTTCTTTTGCTTCACCCTCCAGACTTCACCTTCTCATTCTCCTTCTTCTACTTCTTCTGATTCACCCTCCAGACTTCACCTTCTCCTTCTCCTTCTTCTGCTTCTTCTGATTCACCCTCCAGACTTCACCTTCTCCTTCTCCTTATTCTGCTTCTTCTGATTCACCCTCCAGACTTCACCTTCTCCTTCTCCTTCTTCTACTTCTTCTGATTCACCCTTCAGACTTCACCTTCTCCTTCTCCTTTTTCTGCTTCTTCTGATTCACCCTCCAGACTTCACCTTCTCCTTCTCCTTATTCTGCTTCTTCTGATTCACCCTCCAGACTTCTCCTTCTCCTTCTCCTTCTTCTGCTTCTTCTGATTCACCCTCCAGACTTCACCTTCTCCTTCTCCTTCTTCTGCTTCTTCTGATTCACCCTCCAGACTTCACCTTCTCCTTCTCCTTCGTCTACTTCTTCTGATTCACCCTCCAGACAACACCTTCTCCTTCTCCTTCTTCTACTTCTTCTGATTCACCCTCCAGACTTCACCTTCTCCTTCTCCTTCTTCTGCTTCTTCTGATTCACCCTCCTGACTTCACCTTCTCCTTCTCCTTCTTCTACTTCTTCTGGTCCACCCTCCTGACTTCACCTTCTCCTTCTCCTTCTTCTACTTCTTCTGCTTCACCCTCCAGACTTCACCTTCTCCTTCTCCTTCTTCTACTTCTTTGATTCACCCTCCAGACTTGACCTTCTCCTTCTCCTTCTTCTACTTATCCTGATTCACCCTCCAGACTTCACATTCTCCTTCTCCTTCTTCTGCTTCTTCTGCTTCACCGTCCTGACTTCACCTTCTCCTTCTCCTTCTTCTACTTCTTCTGCTTCATCCCGCTGACATCACCTGCTCCTTCTCCTTCTTCTGCTTCTTCTGATTCACCCTCCTAACTTCACCTTCTCCTTCTCCTTCTTCTGCTTCTTCTGATTCACCCTCCTGACTTCACCTTCTCCTTCTCCTTCTTCTGCTTCTTCTGATTCACCCTCCAGACTTCACCTTCTCCTTCTCCTTCTTCGGCTTCTTCTGATTCACCCTCCAGACTTCACCTTCTCCTTCTCCTTCTTCTGATTCTTCTGATTCACCCTCCAGACTTCACCTTCTCCTTCTCCTTCTTCTGCTTCTTCTGATTCACCCTCCTGACTTCACCTTCTCCTTCTCCTTCTTCTACTTCTTCTGATTCACCCTCCTGACTTCACCTTCTCCTTCTCCTTCTTCTACTTCTTCTGCTTCACCCTCCAGACTTCACCTTCTCCTTCTCCTTCTTCTGCTTCTTCTGATTCACCCTCCAGACTTCTCCTTCTCCTTCTCCTTCTTCTGCTTCTTCTGATTCACCCTCCAGACTTCACCTTCTCCTTCTCCTTCTTCTACTTCTTCTTATTCACCCTCCATACTTCACCTTCTCCTTCTCCTTCTTCTACTTCTTCTGATTCACCCTCCAGTCTTCACCTTCTCCTTCTCCTTCTTCTGTTTCTTCTGCTTCACCCTCCAGACTTCACCTTCTCCTTCTCTTTCTTCTGCTTCTTCTGATTCACCCTCCAGACTTCACCTTCTACTTCTCCTTCTTCTGATTCTTCTGATTCACCCTCCAGACTTCACCTTCTCCTTCTCCTTCTTCTGCTTCTTCTGATTCACCCTCCTGACTTCACCTTCTCCTTCTTCTTCTTCTACTTCTTCTGATTCACCCTCCTGACTTCACCTTCTCCTTCTCCTTCTTCTACTTCTTCTGCTTCACCCTCCAGACTTCACCTTCTCCTTCTCCTTCTTCTACTTCTTCTAATTCACCCTCCAGACTTCATCTTCTCCTTCTCCTTCTTCTGCTTCTTCTGATTCACCCTCCAGACTTCACCTTCTCCTTCTCCTTCTTCTGCTTCTTCTGATTCACCCTCCAGACTTCACCTTCTCCTTCACCTTATTCTGCTTCTTCTGATTCACCCTCCAGACTTCACCTTCTCCTTCTCCTTCCTCTGCTTCTTCTGATTCACCCTCCAGACTTCACCTTCTCCTTCTCCTTCTTCTGATTCTTCTGATTCACCCTCCAGACTTCACCTTCTCCTTCTCCTTCTTCTGCTTCTTCTGATTCACCCTCCTGACTTCACCTTCTCCTGCTCCTTCTTCTACTTCTTCTGATTCACCATCCTGACTTCACCTTCTCCTTCTCCTTCTTCTACTTCTTCTGCTTCACCCTCCAGACTTCACCTTCTCCTTCTCCTTCTTCTAATTCTTCTGATTCACCCTCCAGACTTCACCTTCTCCTTGTCCTTCTTCTGCTTCTTCTGATTCACCCTCCAGACTTCACCTTCTCCTTCTCCTTCTTCTGCTTCTTCTGCTTCACCGTCCTGACTTCACCTTCTCCTTCTCCTTCTTCTACTTCTTCTGCTTCATCCCCCTGACATCACCTGATCCTTCTCCTTCTTCTGCTTCTTCTGATTCACCCTCCTAACTTCACCTTCTCCTTCTCCTTCTTCTGCTTCTTCTGATTCACCCTCCTGACTTCACCTTCTCCTTCTCCTTCTTCTGCTTCTTCTGATTCACCCTCCAGACTTCACCTTCTCCTTCTCTTTCTTCTGCTTCTTCTGATTCACCCTCCAGACTTCACCTTCTCCTTCTCCTTCTTCTGATTCTTCTGATTCACCCTCCAGACTTCACCTTCTCCTTCTCCTTCTTCTGCTTCTTCTGATTCACCCTCCTGACTTCACCTTCTCCTTCTCCTTCTTCTACTTCTTCTGATTCACCCTCCTGACTTCACCTTCTCCTTCTCCTTCTTCTACCTCTTCTGCTTCACCCTCCAGACTTCACCTTCTCCTTCTCCTTATTCTACTTCTTCTGATTCACCCTCCAGACTTCACCTTCTCCTTCTCCTTCTTTTGCTTCTTCTGCTTCACACTCCAGACTTCACCTTCTCCTTCTCCTTCTTCTGCTTCTTCTGATTCACCCTCCTTACTTCACCTTCTCCTTCTCCTTCTTCTGCTTCTTCTGATTCACCCTCCTGACTTCACCTTCTCCTTCTCCTTATTCTGCTTCTTCTGTTTCACCCTCCAGACTTCACCTTCTCCTTCTCCTTCTTCTGCTTCTTCTGATTCACCCTCCAGACTTCACCTTCTCCTTCTCCTTCTTCTGCTTCTTCTGATTCACCCTCTAGACTTCACCTTCTCCTTCTCCTTCTTCTGCTTCTTCTCATTCACACTCCAGACTTCACCTTCTCCTTCTCCTTCTTCTACTTCTTCTGATTCACCCTCCAGACTTCACCTTCTCCTTCTCTTTCTTCTGCTTCTTCTGATTCACCCTCCAGACTTCACCTTCTCCTTCTCCTTCTTCTGATTCTTCTGATTCACCCTCCAGACTTCACCTTCTCCTTCTCCTTCTTCTGCTTCTTCTGATTCACCCTCCTGACTTCACCTTCTCCTTCTCCTTCTTCTACTTCTTCTGATTCACCCTCCTGACTTCACCTTCTCCTTCTCCTTCTTCTACTTCTTCTGCTTCACCCTCCAGACTTCACCTTCTCCTTCTCCTTATTCTACTTCTTCTGATTCACCCTCCAGACTTGACCTTCTCCTTCTCCTTCTTCTACTTCTTCTGATTCACCCTCCAGACTTCACCTTCTCCTTCTCCTTCTTCTGCTTTTTCTGCTTCACCGTCCTGACTTCACCTTCTCCTTCTTCTACTTCTTCTGCTTCATCCCCCTGACATCACCTGCTCCTTCTCCTTCTTCTGCTTCTTCTGATTCACCCTCCTAACTTCACCTTCTCCTTCTCCTTCTTCTGCTTCTTCTGATTCACCCTCCTGACTTCACCTTCTCCTTCTCCTTCTTCTGCTTCTTCTGATTCACCCTCCAGACTTCACCTTCTCCTTCTCTTTCTTCTGCTTCTTCTGATTCACCCTCCAGACCTCACCTTCTCCTTCTCCTTCTTCTGATTCTTCTGATTCACCCTCCAGACTTCACCTTCTCCTTCTCCTTCTTCTGCTTCTTCTGATTCACCCTCCTGACTTCACCTTCTCCTTCTCCTTCTTCTACTTCTTCTGATTCACCCTCCTGACTTCACCTTCTCCTTCTCCTTCTTCTACTTCTTCTGCTTCACCCTCCAGACTTCACCTTCTCCTTCTCCTTATTCTACTTCTTCTGATTCACCCTCCAGACTTCACCTTCTCCTTCTCCTTCTTTTGCTTCTTCTGCTTCACACTCCAGACTTCACCTTCTCCTTCTCCTTCTTCTGCTTCTTCTGATTCACCCTCCTTACTTCACCTTCTCCTTCTCCTTCTTCTGCTTCTTCTGATTCACCCTCCTGACTTCACCTTCTCCTTCTCCTTATTCTGCTTCTTCTGTTTCACCCTCCAGACTTCACCTTCTACTTCTCCTTCTTCTGCTTCTTCTGATTCACCCTCCAGACTTCACCTTCTCCTTCTCCTTCTTCTGCTTCTTCTGATTCACCCTCCAGACTTCACCTTCTCCTTCTCCTTCTTCTACTTCTTCTGATTCACCCTCCAGACTTCACCTTCTCCTTCTCCTTCTTCTGCTTCTTCTGGTTCACCCTCCAGACTTCACCTTCTCCTTCTCCTTCGTCTACTTCTTCTGATTCACCCTCCAGACTACACCTTCTCCTTCTCCTTCTTCTACTTCTTCTGATTCACCCTCCAGACTTCACCTTCTCCTTCTCCTTCTTCTGTTTCTTCTGATTCACCCTCCAGACTTCACCTTCTCCTTCTCCTTCTTCTACTTCTTCTGATTCACCCTCCAGACTTCACATTCTCCTTCTGCTTCTTCTACTTCTTCTGCTTCTCCCTCCAGACTTCACCTTCTCCTTCTCCTTCTTCTGCTTCTTCTGATTCACCCTCCAGACTTCACCTTCTCCTTCTCTTTCTTCTGCTTCTTCTGATTCACCCTCCAGACTTCTCCTCCTCCTTCTCCTTCTTCTGATTCTTCTGATTCACCCTCCAGACTTCACCTTCTCCTTCTCCTTCTTCTGCTTCTTCTGATTCAAACTCCTGACTTCACCTTCTCCTTCTCCTTCTTCTACTTCTTCTGATTCACCCTCCTGACTTCACCTTCTCCTTCTCCTTCTTCTACTTCTTCTGCTTCACCCTCCAGACTTCACCTTCTCCTTCTCCTTCTTCTACTTCTTCTGATTCACCCTCCAGACTTCACCTTCTCCTACTCCTTCTTTTGCTTCTTCTGCTTCACACTCCAGACTTCACCTTCTCCTTCTCCTTCTTCTGCTTCTTCTGATTCACCCTCCTTACTTCACCTTCTCCTTCTCCTTCTTCTGCTTCTTCTGATTCACCCTCCTGACTTCACCTTCTCCTTCTCCTTATTCTGCTTCTTCTGTTTCACCCTCCAGACTTCACCTTCTCCTTCTCCTTCTTCTGCTTCTTCTGATTCACCCTCCAGACTTCATCTTCTCCTTCTCCTTCTTCTGCTTCTTCTGATTCACCCTCCAGACTTCACCTTCTCCTTCTCCTTCTTCTACTTCTTCTGATTCACCCTCCAGACTTCACCTTCTCCTTCTCCTTCTTCTACTTCTTCTGCTTCTCCCTCCAGACTTCACCTTCTCCTTCTCCTTCTTCTGCTTCTTCTGCTTCACCCTCCAGACTTCACCTTCTCCTTCTCCTTCTTCTGATTCTTCTGATTCACCCTCCAGACTTCACCTTCTCCTTCTCCTTCTTCTGCTTCTTATGATTCACCCTCCTGACTTCATCTTCTCCTTCTCCTTATTCTGCTTCTTCTGATTCACCCTCCAGACTTCACCTTCTCCTTCTCCTTCTTCTGCTTCTTCTGATTCACCCTCCAGACTTCACCTTCTCCTTCTCCTTCTTCTGCTTCTTCTGATTCACCCTCCAGACTTCACCTTCTCCTTCTCCTTCGTCTACTTCTTCTGCTTCACCCTCCAGACTACACCTTCTCCTTCTCCTTCTTCTACTTCTTCTGATTCACCCTCCAGACTTCACTTTCTCCTTCTCCTTCTTCTGTTTCTTCTGATTCACCGTCCAGACTTCACCTTCTCCTTCTCCTTCTTCTACTACTTCTGATTCACCCTCCAGACTTCACCTTCTCCTTCTCCTTCTTCTGATTCTTCTGATTCACCCTCCAGACTTCACCTTCTCCTTCTCCTTCTTCTGCTTCTTCTGATTCACCCTCCTGACTTCACCTTCTCCTTCTCCTTCTTCTACTTCTTCTGATTCACCCTCCTGACTTCACCTTCTCCTTCTCCTTCTTCTACTTCTTCTGCTTCACCCTCCAGACTTCACCTTCTCCTTCTCCTTATTCTACTTCTTCTGATTCAGCCTCCAGACTTCACCTTCTCCTTCTCCTTCTTTTGCTTCTTCTGCTTCACACTCCAGACTTCACCTTCTCCTTCTCCTTCTTCTGCTTCTTCTGATTCACCCTCCTTACTTCACCTTCTCCTTCTCCTTCTTCTGCTTCTTCTGATTCACCCTCCTGACTTCACCTTCTCCTTCTCCTTATTCTGCTTCTTCTGTTTCACCCTCCAGACTTCACCTTCTACTTCTCCTTCTTCTGCTTCTTCTGATTCACCCTCCAGACTTCACCTTCTCCTTCTCCTTCTTCTGCTTCTTCTGATTCACCCTCCAGACTTCACCTTCTCCTTCTCCTTCTTCTACTTCTTCTGATTCACCCTCCAGACTTCACCTTCTCCTTCTCCTTCTTCTGCTTCTTCTGGTTCACCCTCCAGACTTCACCTTCTCCTTCTCCTTCGTCTACTTCTTCTGATTCACCCTCCAGACTACACCTTCTCCTTCTCCTTCTTCTACTTCTTCTGATTCACCCTCCAGACTTCACCTTCTCCTTCTCCTTCTTCTGTTTCTTCTGATTCACCCTCCAGACTTCACCTTCTCCTTCTCCTTCTTCTACTTCTTCTGATTCACCCTCCAGACTTCACATTCTCCTTCTCCTTCTTCTACTTCTTCTGCTTCTCCCTCCAGACTTCACCTTCTCCTTCTCCTTCTTCTGCTTCTTCTGATTCACCCTCCAGACTTCACCTTCTCCTTCTCTTTCTTCTGCTTCTTCTGATTCACCCTCCAGACTTCTCCTCCTCCTTCTCCTTCTTCTGATTCTTCTGATTCACCCTCCAGACTTCACCTTCTCCTTCTCCTTCTTCTGCTTCTTCTGATTCACCCTCCTGACTTCACCTTCTCCTTCTCCTTCTTCTACTTCTTCTGATTCACCCTCCTGACTTCACCTTCTCCTTCTCCTTCTTCTACTTCTTCTGCTTCACCCTCCAGACTTCACCTTCTCCTTCTCCTTCTTCTACTTCTTCTGATTCACCCTCCAGACTTCACCTTCTCCTACTCCTTCTTTTGCTTCTTCTGCTTCACACTCCAGACTTCACCTTCTCCTTCTCCTTCTTCTGTTCCTTCTGATTCACCCTCCTTACTTCACCTTCTCCTTCTCCTTCTTCTGCTTCTTCTGATTCACCCTCCTGACTTCACCTTCTCCTTCTCCTTATTCTGCTTCTTCTGTTTCACCCTCCAGACTTCACCTTCTCCTTCTCCTTCTTCTGCTTCTTCTGATTCACCCTCCAGACTTCACCTTCTCCTTCTCCTTCTTCTGCTTCTTCTGATTCACCCTCCAGACTTCACCTTCTCCTTCTCCTTCTTCTACTTCTTCTGATTCACCCTCCAGACTTCACCTTCTCCTTCTCCTTCTTCTACTTCTTCTGCTTCTCCCTCCAGACTTCACCTTCTCCTTCTCCTTCTTCTGCTTCTTCTGATTCACCCTCCAGACTTCACCTTCTCCTTCTCCTTCTTCTGATTCTTCTGATTCACCCTCCAGACTTCACCTTCTCCTTCTCCTTCTTCTGCTTCTTATGATTCACCCTCCTGACTTCATCTTCTCCTTCTCCTTCTTCTACTTCTTCTGATTCACCCTCCTGACTTCACCTTCTCCTGCTCCTTCTTCTACTTCTTCTGCTTCACCCTCCAGACTTCACCTTCTCCTTCTCCTTCTTCTACTTCTTCTGATTCACCCTTCAGACTTCACCTTCTCCTTCTCCTTTTTCTGCTTCTTCTGATTCACCCTCCAGACTTCACCTTCTCCTTCTCCTTATTCTGCTTCTTCTGATTCACCCTCCAGACTTCACCTTCTCCTTCTCCTTCTTCTGCTTCTTCTGATTCACCCTCCAGACTTCACCTTCTCCTTCTCCTTCTGATTCACCCTCCAGACTTCACCTTCTCCTTCTCCTTCGTCTACTTCTTCTGATTCACCCTCCAGACTACACCTTCTCCTTCTCCTTCTTCTACTTCTTCTGATTCACCCTCCAGACTTCATCTTCTCCTTCTCCTTCTTCTGTTTCTTCTGATTCACCGTCCAGACTTCACCTTCTCCTTCTCCTTCTTCTACTACTTCTGATTCACCCTCCAGACTTCACCTTCTCCTTCTCCTTCTTCTACTTCTTCTGATTCACCCTCCAGACTTCATCTTCTCCTTCTCCTTCTTCTGCTTCTTCTGATTCACCCTCCAGACTTCACCTTCTCCTTCTCCTTCTTCTGCTTCTTCTGATTCACCCTCCAGACTTCACCTTCTCCTTCTCCTTCTTCTACTTCTTCTGATTCACCCTCCAGACTTCACCTTCTCCTTCTCCTTCTTCTTCTTCTTCTGATTCACCCTCCAGTCTTCACCTTCTCCTTCTCCTTCTTCTGTTTCTTCTGCTTCACCCTCCAGACTTCACCTTCTTTTTCTCTTTCTTCTGCTTCTTCTGATTCACCCTCCAGACTTCACCTTCTACTTCTCCTTCTTCTGATTCTTCTGATTCACCCTCCAGACTTCACCTTCTCCTTCTCCTTCTTCTGCTTCTTCTGATTCACCCTCCAGACTTCACCTTCTCCTTCTCCTTCCTCTGCTTCTTCTGATTCACCCTCCAGACTTCACCTTCTCCTTCTCCTTCTTCTGATTCTTCTGATTCACCCTCCAGACTTCACCTTCTCCTTCTCCTTCCTCTGCTTCTTCTGATTCACCCTCCAGACTTCACCTTCTCCTTCTCCTTCTTCTGATTCTTCTGATTCACCCTCCAGACTTCACCTTCTCCTTCTCCTTCTTCTGCTTCTTCTGATTCACCCTCCTGACTTCACCTTCTCCTTCTCCTTCTTCTACTTCTTCTGATTCACCCTCCTGACTTCACCTTCTCCTTCTCCTTCTTCTACTTCTTCTGCTTCACCCCCCAGACTTCACCTTCTCCTTCTCCTTCTTCTACTTCTTCTGATTCACCCTCCAGACTTCACCTTCTCCTTCTCCTTCTTCTGTTTCTTCTGATTCACCCTCCAGACTTCACCTTCTCCTTCTCCTTCTTCTACTTCTTCTGATTCACCCTCCAGACTTCACCTTCTCCTTCTCCTTCTTCTACTTCTTCTGATTCACCCTCCAGACTTCACCTTCTCCTTCTCCTTCTTCTACTTCTTCTGCTTCTCCCTCCAGACTTCACCTTCTCCTTCTCCTTCTTCTGCTTCTTCTGATTCACCCTCCAGACTTCACTTTCTCCTTCTCTTTCTTCTGCTTCTTCTGATTCACCCTCCAGACTTCACCTTCTCCTTCTCCTTCTTCTACTTCTTCTGATTCACCCTCCAGACTTCACCTTCTCCTTCTCCTTCTTCCACTTCTTCTGCTTCTCCCTCCAGACTTCACCTTCTCCTTCTCCTTCTTCTGCTTCTTCTGATTCACCCTCCAGACTTCACCTTCTCCTTCTCCTTCTTCTGATTCTTCTGATTCACCCTCCAGACTTCACCTTCTCCTTCTCCTTTTTCTGCTTCTTATGATTCACCCTCCTGACTTCATCTTCTCCTTCTCCTTCTTCTACTTCTTCTGATTCACCCTCCTGACTTCACCTTCTCCTGCTCCTTCTTCTACTTCTTCTGCTTCACCCTCCAGACTTCACCTTCTCCTTCTCCTTCTTCTACTTCTTCTGATTCACCCTTCAGACTTCACCTTCTCCTTCTCCTTTTTCTGCTTCTTCTGATTCACCCTCCAGACTTCACCTTCTCCTTCTCCTTATTCTGCTTCTTCTGATTCACCCTCCAGACTTCACCTTCTCCTTCTCCTTCTTCTGCTTCTTCTGATTCACCCTCCAGACTTCACCTTCTCCTTCTCCTTCTTCTGCTTCTTCTGATTCACACTCCAGACTTCACCTTCTCCTTCTCCTTCGTCTACTTCTTCTGATTCACCCTCCAGACTTCACCTTCTCCTTCTCCTTCTTCTACTTCTTCTGATTCACCCTCCAGACTTCACCTTCTCCTTCTTCTGTTTCTTCTGATTCACCGTCCAGACTTCACCTTCTCCTTCTCCTTCTTCTACTACTTCTGATTCACCCTCCAGACTTCACCTTCTCCTTCTCCTTCTTCTACTTCTTCTGATTCACCCTCCAGACTTCATCTTCTCCTTCTCCTTCTTCTGCTTCTTCTGATTCACCCTCCAGACTTCACCTTCTCCTTCTCCTTCTTCTGCTTCTTCTGATTCACCCTCCAGACTTCACCTTATCCTTCTCCTTCTTCTACTTCTTCTGATTCACCCTCCAGACTTCACCTTCTCCTTATCCTTCTTCTACTTCTTCTGATTCACCCTCCAGTCTTCACCTTCTCCTTCTACTTCTTCTGTTTCTTCTGCTTCACCCTCCAGACTTCACCTTCTCCTTCTCTTTCTTCTGCTTCTTCTGATTCACCCTCCAGACTTCACCTTCTACTTCTCCTTCTTCTGATTCTTCTGATTCACCCTCCAGACTTCACCTTCTCCTTCTCCTTCTTCTGCTTCTTCTGATTCACCCTCCTGACTTCACCTTCTCCTACTTCTTCTTCTACTTCTTCTGATTCACCCTCCTGACTTCACCTTCTCCTTCTCCTCCTTCTGCTTCTTCTGCTTCACCCTCCAGACTTCACCTTCTCCTTCTCCTTCTTCTACTTCTTCTGATTCACCCTCCAGACATCATCTTCTCCTTCTCCTTCTTCTGCTTCTTCTGATTCACCCTCCAGACTTCACCTTCTCTTTCTCCTTATTCTGCTTCTTCTGATTCACCCTCCAGACTTCACCTTCTCCTTCTCCTTATTCTGCTTCTTCTGATTCACCCTCCAGACTTCACCTTCTCCTTCTCCTTCCTCTGCTTCTTCTGATTCACCCTCCAGACTTCACCTTCTCCTTCTCCTTCTTCTGATTCTTCTGATTCACCCTCCAGACTTCACCTTCTCCTTCTCCTTCTTCTGCTTCTTCTGATTCACCCTCCTGACTTCACCTTCTCCTTCTCCTTCTTCTACTTCTTCTGATTCACCCTCCTGACTTCACCTTCTCCTTCTCCTTCTTCTACTTCTTCTGCTTCACCCTCCAGACTTCACCTTCTCCTTCTCCTTCTTCTACTTCTTCTGATTCACCCTCCAGACTTCACCTTCTCCTTCTCCTTCTTCGGCTTCTTCTGATTCACCCTCCAGACTTCACCTTCTCCTTCTCCTTATTCTGCTTCTTCTGATTCACCCTCTAGACTTCACCTTCTCCTTCTCCTTCTTCTGCTTCTTCTGATTCACACTCCAGACTTCACCTTCTCCTTCTCCTTCTTCTACTTCTTCTGATTCACCCTCCAGACTTCACCTTCTCCTTCTCTTTCTTCTGCTTCTTCTGATTCACCCTCCAGACTTCACCTTCTCCTTCTCCTTCTTCTGATTCTTCTGATTCACCCTCCAGACTTCACCTTCTCCTTCTCCTTCTTCTGCTTCTTCTGATTCACCCTCCTGACTTCACCTTCTCCTTCTCCTTCTTCTACTTCTTCTGATTCACCCTCCTGACTTCACCTTCTCCTTCTCCTTCTTCTACTTCTTCTGCTTCACCCTCCAGACTTCACCTTCTCCTTCTCCTTATTCTACTTCTTCTGATTCACCCTCCAGACTTGACCTTCTCCTTCTCCTTCTTCTACTTCTTCTGATTCACCCTCCAGACTTCACCTTCTCCTTCTCCTTCTTCTGCTTCTTTTGCTTCACCGTCCTGACTTCACCTTCTCCTTCTCCTTCTTCTACTTCTTCTGCTTCATCCCCCTGACATCACCTGCTCCTTCTCCTTCTTCTGCTTCTTCTGATTCACCCTCCTAACTTCACCTTCTCCTTCTCCTTCTTCTGCTTCTTCTGATTCACCCTCCTGACTTCACCTTCTCCTTCTCCTTCTTCTGCTTCTTCTGATTCACCCTCCAGACTTCACCTTCTCCTTCTCCTTCTTCTGCATCTTCTGATTCACCCTCCAGACTTCACCTTCTCCTTCTCCTTCTTCTGCTTCTTCTGATTCACCCTCCAGACCTCACCTTCTCCTTCTCCTTCTTCTACTTCTTCTGATTCACCCTCCAGACTTAATCTTCTCCTTCTCCTTCTTCTGCTTCTTCTGATTCACCCTCCAGACTTCACCTCCTCCTTCTCCTTCTTCTGCTTCTTCTGATTCACCCTCCAGACTTCACCTTCTCCTTCTCCTTCTTCTACTTCTTCTGATTCACCCTACAGACTTCACCTTCTCCTTCTCCTTCTTCTACTTCTTCTGATTCACCCTCCAGTCTTCACCTTCTCCTTCTCCTTCTTCTGTTTCTTCTGCTTCACCCTCCAGACTTCACCTTCTCCTTCTCTTTCTTCTGCTTCTTCTGATTCACCCTCCAGACTTCACCTTCTCCTTCTCCTTCTTCTGATTCTTCTGATTCACCCTCCAGACTTCACCTTCTCCTTCTCCTTCTTCTGCTTCTTCTGATTCACCCTCCTGACTTCACCTTCTCCTTCTCCTTCTTCTACTTCTTCTGATTCACCCTCCTGACTTCACCTTCTCCTTCTCCTTCTTCTACTTCTTCTGCTTCACCCTCCAGACTTCACCTTCTCCTTCTCCTTCTTCTACTTCTTCTGATTCACCCTTCAGACTTCACCTTCTGCTTCTCCTTTTTCTGCTTCTTCTGATTCACCCTCCAGACTTCACCTTCTCCTTCTCCTTATTCTGCTTCTTCTGATTCACCCTCCAGACTTCACCTTCTCCTTCTCCTTCTTCTGCTTCTTCTGATTCACCCTCCAGACTTCACCTTCTCCTTCTCCTTCTTCTGCTTCTTCTGATTCACCCTCCGGACTTCACCTTCTCCTTCTCCTTCTTCTGCTTTTTCTGATTCACCCTCCAGACTTCACCTTCTCCTTCTCCTTCTTCTACTTCTTCTGATTCACCCTCCAGACTTCACCTTCTCCTTCTCTTTCTTCTGCTTCTTCTGATTCACCCTCCAGACTTCACATTCTCCTTCTCCTTCTTCTGATTCTTCTGATTCACCCTCCAGACTTCACCTTCTCCTTCTCCTTCTTCTGCTTCTTCTGATTTACCCTCCTGACTTCACCTTCTCCTTCTCCTTCTTCTACTTCTTCTGATTCACCCTCCTGACTTCACCTTCTCCTTCTCCTTCTTCTACTTCTTCTGCTTCCCCCTGCAGACTTCACCTTCTCCTTCTCCTTCTTCTACTTCTTCTGATTCACCCTCCAGACTTCACCTTCTCCTTCTCCTTCTTTTGCTTCTTCTGCTTCACACTCCAGACTTCACCTTCTCCTTCTCCTTCTTCTGCTTCTTCTGATTCACCCTCCTTACTTCACCTTCTCCTTCTCCTTCTTCTGCTTCTTCTGATTCACCCTCCTGACTTCACCTTCTCCTTCTCCTTCTTCTACTTCTTCTGATTCACCCTCCTGACTTCACCTTCTCCTTCTCCTTCTTCTACTTCTTCTGATTCACCCTCCAGACTTCACCTTCTCCTTCTCCTTCTTCTGCTTCTTCTGATTCACCCTCCAGACCTCACCTTCTCCTTCTCCTTCTTCTACTTCTTCTGATTCACCCTCCAGACTTCATCTTCTCCTTCTCCTTCTTCTGCTTCTTCTGTTTCACCCTCCAGACTTCACCTTCTCCTTCTCCTTCTTCTGCTTCTTCTGATTCACCCTCCAGACTTCATCTTCTCCTTCTCCTTCTTCTGCTTCTTCTGATTCACCCTCCAGACTTCACCTTCTCCTTCTCCTTCTTCTGCTTCTTCTGATTCACCCTCCAGACTTCACCTTCTCCTTCTCCTTCTTCTACTTCTTCTGATTCACCCTCCAGACTTCATCTTCTCCTTCTCCTTCTTCTACTTCTTCTGATTCACCCTCCAGACTTCATCTTCTCCTTCTCCTTCTTCTGCTTCTTCTGTTTCACCCTCCAGACTTCACCTTCTCCTTCTCCTTCTTCTGCTTCTTCTGATTCACCCTCCAGACTTCACCTTCTCCTTCTCCTTCTTCTGCATCTTCTGATTCACCCTCCAGACTTCATCTTCTCCTTCTCCTTCTTCTGCTTCTTCTGATTCACCCTCCAGACTTCACCTTCTCCTTCTCCTTCTTCTGCTTCTTCTGATTCACCCTCCAGACTTCACCTTCTCCTTCTCCTTCTTCTACTTCTTCTGATTCACCCTACAGACTTCACCTTCTCCTTCTCCTTCTTCTACTTCTTCTGATTCACCCTCCAGTCTTCACCTTCTCCTTCTCCTTCTTCTGTTTCTTCTGCTTCACCCTCCAGACTTCACCTTCTCCTTCTCTTTCTTCTGCTTCTTCTGATTCACCCTCCAGACTTCACCTTCTCCTTCTTCTGATTCTTCTGATTCACCCTCCAGACTTCACCTTCTCCTTCTCCTTCTTCTGCTTCTTCTGATTCACCCTCCTGACTTCACCTTCTCCTTCTCCTTCTTCTACTTCTTCTGATTCACCCTCCTGACTTCACCTTCTCCTTCTCCTTCTTCTACTTCTTCTGCTTCACCCTCCAGACTTCACCTTCTCCTTCTCCTTCTTCTACTTCTTCTGATTCACCCTTCAGACTTCACCTTCTGCTTCTCCTTTTTCTGCTTCTTCTGATTCACCCTCCAGACTTCACCTTCTCCTTCTCCTTATTCTGCTTCTTCTGATTCACCCTCCAGACTTCACCTTCTCCTTCTCCTTCTTCTGCTTCTTCTGATTCACCCTCCAGACTTCACCTTCTCCTTCTCCTTCTTCTGCTTCTTCTGATTCACCCTCCAGACTTCACCTTCTCCTTCTCCTTCTTCTACTTCTTCTGATTCACCCTCCAGACTTCACCTTCTCCTTCTCCTTCTTCTACTTCTTCAGATTCACCCTCCAGTCTTCACCTTCTCCTTCTCCTTCTTCTGTTTCTTCTGCTTTACCCTCCAGACTTCACCTTCTCCTTCTCTTTCTTCTGCTTCTTCTGATTCACCCTCCAGACTTCATCTTCTCCTTCTCCTTCTTCTGCTTCTTCTGTTTCACCCTCCAGACTTCACCTTCTCCTTCTCCTTCTTCTGCTTCTTCTGATTCACCCTCCAGACTTCATCTTCTCCTTCTCCTTCTTCTGCTTCTTCTGATTCACCCTCCAGACTTCACCTTCTCCTTCTCCTTCTTCTGCTTCTTCTGATTCACCCTCCAGACTTCACCTTCTCCTTCTCTTTCTTCTACTTCTTCTGATTCACCCTCCAGACTTCACCTTCTCCTTCTCCTTCTTCTACTTCTTCAGATTCACCCTCCAGTCTTCACCTTCTCCTTCTCCTTCTTCTGTTTCTTCTGCTTTACCCTCCAGACTTCACCTTCTCCTTCTCTTTCTTCTGCTTCTTCTGATTCACCCTCCAGGCTTCACCCTCTCCTTCTCCTTCTTCTGATTCTTCTGATTCACCCTCCAGACTTCACCTTCTCCTTCTCCTTCTTCTGCTTCTTCTGATTCACCCTCCAGACTTCACCTTCTCCTTCTCCTTCTTCTGCTTCTTCTGATTCACCCTCCAGACTTCATCTTCTCCTTCTCCTTCTTCTGCTTCTTCTGATTCACCCTCCAGACTTCACCTTCTCCTTCTCCTTCTTCTGCTTCTTCTGATTCACCCTCCAGACTTCACCTTCTCCTTCTCTTTCTTCTAATTCTTCTGATTCACCCTCCAGACTTCACCTTCTCCTTCTCCTTCTTCTACTTCTTCAGATTCACCCTCCAGTCTTCACCTTCTCCTTCTCCTTCTTCTGTTTCTTCTGCTTCACTCTCCTGACTTCACCTTCTCCTTCTCCTTCTTCTACTTCTTCTGATTCACCCTCCAGACTTCACCTTCTCCTTCTCCTTCTTCTGCTTCTTCTGCTTCACCCTCTAGACTTCAACTTCTCCTTCTCCTTCTTCTGCTTCTTCTGCTGCGCCCTCCAGACTTCACCTTCTCCTTCTCCTTCTTCTGCTTCTTCTGTATCACCGTCCTGACTTCACCTTCTCGTTCTCCTTCTTCTACTTCTTCTGCTTCACCCCCCTGACTTCACCTGCTCCTTCTCCTTCTTCTGCTTCTTCTGATTCACCCTCCTAACTTCACCTTCTCCTTCTCCTTCTTCTGCTTCTTCTGATTCACCCTCCTGACTTCACCTTCTCCTTCTCCTTCTTCTGCTTCTTCTGATTCACCCTCCAGACTTCACCTTCTCCTTCTCCTTCTTCTGCTTCTTCTGTTTCACCCTCCAGACTTCACCTTCTCCTTCTCCTTCTTCTGCTTCTTCTGATTCACCCTCCAGACTTCATCTTCTCCTTCTCCTTCTTCTGCTTCTTCTGATTCACCCTCCAGACTTCACCTTCTCCTTCTCCTTCTTCTGCTTCTTCTGATTCACCCTCCAGACTTCACCTTCTCCTTCTCCTTCTTCTACTTCTTCTGATTCACCCTCCAGACTTCACCTTCTCCTTCTCCTTCTTCTACTTCTTCAGATTCACCCTCCAGTCTTCACCTTCTCCTTCTCCTTCTTCTGTTTCTTCTGCTTCACCCTCCAGACTTCACCTTCTCCTTCTCCTTCTTCTACTTCTTCTGATTCACCCTCCAGACTTCATCTTCTCCTTCTCCTTCTTCTGCTTCTTCTGTTTCACCCTCCAGACTTCACCTTCTCCTTCTCCTTCTGCTTTTTTGATTCACCCTCCAGACTTCATCTTCTCCTTCTCCTTCTTCTGCTTCTTCTGATTCACCCTCCAGACTTCACCTTCTCCTTCTCCTTCTTCTGCTTCTTCTGATTCACCCTCCAGACTTCACCTTCTCCTTCTCCTTCTTCTACTTCTTCTGATTCACCCTCCAGACTTCACCTTCTCCTTCTCCTTCTTCTACTTCTTCAGATTCACCCTCCAGTCTTCACCTTCTCCTTCTCCTTCTTCTGTTTCTTCTGCTTCACTCTCCTGACTTCACCTTCTCCTTCTCCTTCTTCTACTTCTTCTGATTCACCCTCCAGACTTCACCTTCTCCTTCTCCTTCTTCTGCTTCTTCTGCTTCACCCTCTAGACTTCAACTTCTCCTTCTCCTTCTTCTGTTTCTTCTGCTGCGCCCTCCAGACTTCACCTTCTCCTTCTCCTTCTTCTGCTTCTTCTGCTTCACCGTCCTGACTTCACCTTCTCCTTCTCCTTCTTCTACTTCTTCTGCTTCACCCCCCTGACTTCACCTGCTCCTTCTCCTTCTTCTGCTTCTTCTGATTCACCCTCCTAACTTCACCTTCTCCTTCTCCTTCTTCTGCTTCTTCTGATTCACCCTCCTGACTTCACCTTCTCCTTCTCCTTCTTCTGCTTCTTCTGATTCACCCTCCAGACTTCACCTTCTCCTTCTCCTTCTTCTGCTTCTTCTGTTTCACCCTCCAGACTTCACCTTCTCCTTCTCCTTCTTCTGCTTCTTCTGATTCACCCTCCAGACTTCATCTTCTCCTTCTCCTTCTTCTGCTTCTTCTGATTCACCCTCCAGACTTCACCTTCTCCTTCTCCTTCTTCTGCTTCTTCTGATTCACCCTCCAGACTTCACCTTCTCCTTCTCCTTCTTCTACTTCTTCTGATTCACCCTCCAGACTTCACCTTCTCCTTCTCCTTCTTCTACTTCTTCAGATTCACCCTCCAGTCTTCACCTTCTCCTTCTCCTTCTTCTGTTTCTTCTGCTTCACCCTCCAGACTTCACCTCCTCCTTCTCTTTCTTTTGCTTCTTCTGATTCACCCTCCAGGCTTCACCCTCTACTTCTCCTTCTTCTGATTCTTCTGATTCACCCTCCAGACTTCACCTTCTCCTTCTCCTTCTTCTGCTTCTTCTGATTCACCCTCCAGACTTCACCTTCTCCTTCTCCTTCTTCTGCTTCTTCTGATTCACCCTCCAGACTTCACCTTCTCCTTCTCCTTCTTCTACTTCTTCTGATTCACCCTCCAGACTTCACCTTCTCCTTCTCCTTCTTCTACTTCTTCAGATTCACCCTCCAGTCTTCACCTTCTCCTTCTCCTTCTTCTGTTTCTTCTGCTTCACCCTCCAGACTTCACCTTCTCCTTCTCCTTCTTCTACTTCTTCTGATTCACCCTCCAGACTTCATCTTCTCCTTCTCCTTCTTCTGCTTCTTCTGTTTCACCCTCCAGACTTCACCTTCTCCTTCTCCTTCTTCTGCTTTTTTGATTCACCCTCCAGACTTCATCTTCTCCTTCTCCTTCTTCTGCTTCTTCTGATTCACCCTCCAGACTTCACCTTCTCCTTCTCCTTCTTCTGCTTCTTCTGATTCACCCTCCAGACTTCACCTTCTCCTTCTCCTTCTTCTACTTCTTCTGATTCACCCTCCAGACTTCACCTTCTCCTTCTCCTTCTTCTACTTCTTCAGATTCACCCTCCAGTCTTCACCTTCTCCTTCTCCTTCTTCTGTTTCTTCAGCTTCACCCTCCAGACTTCACCTTCTCCTTCTCTTTCTTCTGCTTCTTCTGATTCACCCTCCAGACTTCAACTTCTCCTTCTCCTTCTTCTTATTCTTCTGATTCACCCTCCAGACTTCACCTTCTCCTTCTCCTTCTTCTGCTTCTTCTGATTCACCCTCCTGACTTCACCTTCTCCTTCTCCTTCTTCTACTTCTTCTGATTCACCCTCCTGACTTCACCTTCTCCTTCTCCTTCTTCTACTTCTTCTGCTTCACCCTCCAGACTTCACCTTCTCCTTCTCCTTCTTCTACTTCTTCTGATTCACCCTCCAGACTTCACATTCTCCTTCTCCTTCTTTTGCTTCTTCTGCTTCACACTCCAGACTTCACCTTCTCCTTCTCCTTCTTCTGCTTCTTCTGATTCACCCTCCTTACTTCACCTTCTCCTTCTCCTTCTTCTGCTTCTTCTGATTCACCCTCCTGACTTCACCTTCTCCTTCTCCTTATTCTGCTTCTTCTGTTTCACCCTCCAGACTTCACCTTCTCCTTCTCCTTCTTCTGCTTCTTCTGATTCACCCTCCAGACTTCACCTTCTCCTTCTCCTTCTTCTGCTTCTTCTGATTCACCCTCCAGACTTCACCTTCTCCTTCTCCTTCTTCTACTTCTTCTGATTCACCCTCCAGACTTCACCTTCTCCTTCTCCTTCTTCTGCTTCTTCTGATTCACCCTCCAGACTTCACCTTCTCCTTCTCCTTCGTCTACTTCTTCTGATACACCCTCCAGACTACACCTTCTCCTTCTCCTTCTTCTACTTCTTCTGATTCACCCTCCAGACTTCACCTTCTCCTTCTCCTTCTTCTACTTCTTCTGATTCACCCTCCAGACTTCACCTTCTCCTTCTCCTTCTTCTACTTCTTCCGATTCACCCTCCTGACTTCACCTTCTCCTTCTCCTTCTTCTGCTTCTTCTGCTTCACCCTCCTGACTTCAACTTCTCCTTCTCCTTCTTCTACTTCTTCTGATTCACCCTCCAGACTTCACCTTCTCCTTCTCCTTCTTCTGCTTCTTCTGCTTCACCCTCCAGACTTCACCTTCTCCTTCTCCTTCTTCTGCTTCTTCTGATTCGCCCTCCAGACATCACCTTCTCCTTCTCCTTCTTCTGCTTCTTCTGCTTCACCCTCCAGACTTCAGCTTCTCCTTCTCCTTCTTCTGCTTCTTCTGCTTCACTCTCCTGACTTCACCTTCTCCTTCTCCTTCTTCTACTTCTTCTGATTAACCCTCCAGACTTCACCTTCTCCTTCTCCTTCTTCTGCTTCTTCTGCTTCACCCTCCAGACTTCACCTTCTCCTTCTCCTTCTTCTGCTTCTTCTGCTGCGCCCTCCAGACTTCACCTTCTCCTTCTCCTTCTTCTGCTTCTTCTGCTTCACCCTCCTGACTTCACCTTCTCCTTCTCCTTCTTCTACTTCTTCTGTTTCACCCCCCTGACTTCACCTGCTCCTTCTCCTTCTTCTGCTTCTTCTGATTCACCCTCCCAACTTTACCTTCTCCTTCTCCTTCTTCTGCTTCTTCTGATTCACCCTCCTGACTTCACCTTCTCCTTCTCCTTCTTCTGCTTCTTCTAATTCACCCTCCAGACTTCACCTTCTCCTTCTCCTTCTTCTGCTTCTTCTGATTCACTCTCCAGACTTCACCTTCTCCTTCTCCTTCTTCTGCTTCTTCTGATTGACCCTCCAGACCTCACCTTCTCCTTCTCCTTCTTCTACTTCTTCTGATTCACCCTCCAGACTTCATCTTCTCCTTCTCCTTCTTCTGCTTCTTCTGATTCACCCTCCAGACTTCACCTTCTCCTTCTCCTTCTTCTGCTTCTTCTGATTCACCCTCCAGACTTCACCTTCTCCTTTTCCTTCTTCTACTTCTTCTGATTCACCCTCCTGACTTCACCTTCTCCTTCTCCTTCTTCTGCTTCTTCTGCTTCACCCTCCAGACTTCACCTTCTCCTGCTCCTTCTTCTGCTTCTTCTGCTTCACCCTCCAGACTTCACCTTCTCCTTCTCCTTCTTCTGCTTCTTCTGCTTCACCCTCCTGACTTCACCTTCTCCTTCTCCTTCTTCTACTTCTTCTGATTCACCCTCCAGACTTCACCTTCTCCTTCTCCTTCTTCTGCTTCTTCTGCTTCACCCTCCAGACTTCACCTTCTCCTTCTCCTTCTTCTGCTTCTTCTGCTTCGCCCTCCAGACTTCACCTTCTCCTTCTCCATCTTCTGCTTCTTCTGCTTCACTCTCCTGACTTCACCTTCTCCTTCTCCTTCTTCTACTTCTTCTGATTCACCCTCCAGACTTCAGCTTCTCCTTCTCCTTCTTCTGCTTCTTCTGCTTCACCCTCCAGACTTCAGCTTCTCCTTCTCCTTCTTCTGCTTCTTCTGCTGCGCCCTCCAGACTTCACCTTCTCCTTCTCCTTCTTCTGCTTCTTCTGCTTCACCGTCCTGACTTCACCTTCTCCTTTTCCTTCTTCTACTTCTTCTGCTTCACCCCCCTGACTTCACCTGCTCCTTCTCCTTCTTCTGCTTCTTCTGATTCACCCTCCTAACTTCACCTTCTCCTTCTCCTTCTTCTGCTTCTTCTGATTCACCCTCCTGACTTCACCTTCTCCTTCTCCTTCTTCTGCTTCTTCCGATTCACCCTCCAGACTTCACCTTCTCCTTCTCCTTCTTCTGCTTCTTCTGTTTCACCCTCCAGACTTCACCTTCTCCTTCTCCTTCTTCTGCTTCTTCTGATTCACCCTCCAGACTTCATCTTCTCCTTCTCCTTCTTCTGCTTGTTCTGATTCACCCTCCAGACTTCACCTTCTCCTTCTCCTTCTTCTGCTTCTTCTGATTCACCCTCCAGACTTCACCTTCTCCTTCTCCTTCTTCTACTTCTTCTGATTCACCCTCCAGACTTCACCTTCTCCTTCTCCTTCTTCTACTTCTTCAGATTCACCCTCCAGTCTTCACCTTCTCCTTCTCCTTCTTCTGTTTCTTCTGCTTCACCCTCCAGACTTCACCTTCTCCTTCTCTTTCTTCTGCTTCTTCTGATTCACCATCCAGACTTCTACTTCTCCTTCTCCTTCTTCTGATTCTTCTGATTCACCCTCCAAACTTCACCTTCTCCTTCTCCTTCTTCTGCTTCTTCTGATTCACCCTCCATACTTCACCTTCTCCTTCTCCTTCTTCTGCTTCTTCTGATTCACCCTCCAGACTTCATCTTCTCCTTCTCCTTCTTCTGCTTCTTCTGATTCACCCTCCAGACTTCACCTTCTCCTTCTCCTTCTTCTGCTTCTTCTGATTCACCATCCAGACTTCACCTTCTCCTTCTCCTTCTTCTACTTCTTCTGATTCACCCTCCAGACTTCACCTTCTCCTTCTCCTTCTTCTACTTCTTCAGATTCACCCTCCAGTCTTCACCTTCTCCTTCTCCTTCTTCTGTTTCTTCTGCTTCACCCTCCAGACTTCACCTTCTCCTTCTCTTTCTTCTGCTTCTTCTTATTCACCCTCCAGACTTCACCTTCTCCTTCTCCTTCTTCTGATTCTTCTGATTCACCCTCCAGACTTCACCTTCTCCTTCTCCTTCTTCTGCTTCTTCTGATTCACCCTCCTGACTTCACCTTCTCCTTCTCCTTCTTCTACTTCTTCTGATTCACCCTCCTGACTTCACCTTCTCCTTCTCCTTCTTCTACTTCTTCTGCTTCACCCTCCAGACTTCACCTTCTCCTTCTCCTTCTTCTACTTCTTCTGATTCACCCTCCAGACTTCACCTTCTCCTTCTCCTTCTTTTGCTTCTTCTGCTTCACACTCCAGACTTCACCTTCTCCTTCTCCTTCTTCTGCTTCTTCTGATTCACCCTCCTTACTTCACCTTCTCCTTCTCCTTCTTCTGCTTCTTCTGATTCACCCTCCTGACTTCACCTTCTCCTTCTCCTTATTCTGCTTCTTCTGTTTCACCCTCCAGATTTCACCTTCTCCTTCTCCTTCTTCTGCTTCTTCTGATTCACCCTCCAGACTTCACCTTCTCCTTCTCCTTCTTCTGCTTCTTCTGATTCACCCTCCAGACTTCACCTTCCCCTTCTCCTTCTTCTACTTCTTCTGATTCACCCTCCAGACTTCACCTTCTCCTTCTCCTTCTTCTGCTTCTTTTGATTCACCCTCCAGACTTCACCTTCTCCTTCTCCTTCGTCTACTTCTTCTGATTCACCCTCCAGACTTCACCTTCTCCTTCTCCTTCTTCTGCTTCTTCTGCTTCACCCTCCAGACTTCACCTTCTCCTTCTCCTTCTTCTACTTCTTCTGATTCACCCTCCAGACTTCACATTCTCCTTCTCCTTCTTTTGCTTCTTCTGCTTCACACTCCAGACTTCACCTTCTCCTTCTTCTGCTTCTTCTGATTCACCCTCCTTACTTCACCTTCTCCTTCTCCTTCTTCTGCTTCTTCTGATTCACCCTCCTGACTTCACCTTCTCCTTCTCCTTATTCTGCTTCTTCTGTTTCACCCTCCAGACTTCACCTTCTCCTTCTCCTTCTTCTGCTTCTTCTGATTCACCCTCCAGACTTCACCTTCTCCTTCTCCTTCTTCTGCTTCTTCTGATTCACCCTCCAGACTTCACCTTCTCCTTCTCCTTCTTCTACTTCTTCTGATTCACCCTCCAGACTTCACCTTCTCCTTCTCCTTCTTCTGCTTCTTCTGATTCACCCTCCAGACTTCACCTTCTCCTTCTCCTTCGTCTACTTCTTCTGCTTCACCCTCCAGACTTCACCTTCTCCTTCTCCTTCTTCTACTTCTTCTGATTCACCCTCCAGACTTCACCTTCTCCTTCTCCTTCTTCTGCTTCTTCTGATTCACCCTCCAGACTTCACCTTCTCCTTCTCCTTCTTCTGTTTCTTCTGATTCACCCTCCAGACTTCACCTTCTCCTTCTCCTTCTTCTACTTCTTCTGATTCACACTCCAGACTTCACCTTCTCCTTCTCCTTCTTCTACTTCTTCTGATTCACCCTCCAGACTTCACCTTCTCCTTCTCTTTCTTCTGCTTCTTCTGATTCACCCTCCAGACTTCACCTTCTCCTTCTCCTTCTTCTGATTCTTCTGATTCACCCTCCAGACTTCACCTTCTCCTTCTCCTTCTTCTGCTTCTTCTGATTCACCCTCCTGACTTCACCTTCTCCTTCTCCTTCTTCTACTTCTTCTGATTCACCCTCCTGACTTCACCTTCTCCTTCTCCTTCTTCTACTTCTTCTGCTTCACCCTCCAGACTTCACCTTCTCCTTCTCCTTATTCTACTTCTTCTGATTCACCCTCCAGACTTGACCTTCTCCTTCTCCTTCTTCTACTTCTTCTGATTCACCATCCAGACTTCACCTTCTCCTTCTCCTTCTTCTGCTTCTTCTGCTTCACCGTCCTGACTTCACCTTCTCCTTCTCCTTCTTCTACTTCTTCTGCTTCATCCCCCTGACATCACCTGCTCCTTCTCCTTCTTCTGCTTCTTCTGATTCACCCTCCTAACTTCACCTTCTCCTTCTCCTTCTTCTGCTTCTTCTGATTCACCCTCCTGACTTCACCTTCTCCTTCTCCTTCTTCTGCTTCTTCTGATTCACCCTCCAGACTTCACCTTCTCCTTCTCCTTCTTCTGCATCTTCTGATTCACCCTCCAGACTTCACCTTCTCCTTCTCCTTCTTCTGCTTCTTCTGATTCACCCTCCAGACCTCACCTTCTCCTTCTCCTTCTTCTACTTCTTCTGATTCACCCTCCAGACTTCATCTTCTCCTTCTCCTTCTTCTGCTTCTTCTGATTCACCCACCAGACTTCACCTTCTCCTTCTCCTTCTTCTGCTTCTTCTGATTCACCCTCCAGACTTCACCTTCTCCTTCTCCTTCTTCTACTTCTTCTGATTCACCCTACAGACTTCACCTTCTCCTTCTCCTTCTTCTACTTCTTCTGATTCACCCTCCAGTCTTCACCTTCTCCTTCTCCTTCTTCTGTTTCTTCTGCTTCACCCTCCAGACTTCACCTTCTCCTTCTCTTTCTTCTGCTTCTTCTGATTCACCCTCCAGACTTCACCTTCCCCTTCTCCTTCTTCTGATTCTTCTGATTCACCCTCCAGACTTCACCTTCTCCTTCTCCTTCTTCTGCTTCTTCTGATTCACCCTCCTGACTTCACCTTCTCCTTCTCCTTCTTCTACTTCTTCTGATTCACCCTCCTGACTTCACCTTCTCCTTCTCCTTCTTCTACTTCTTCTGCTTCACCCTCCAGACTTCACCTTCTCCTTCTCCTTCTTCTACTTCTTCTGATTCACCCTCCAGACTTCACCTTCTCCTTCTCCTTCTTCTGCTTCTTCTGATTCACCCTCCAGACTTCACCTTCTCCTTCTCCTTATTCTGCTTCTTCTGATTCACCCTCTAGACTTCACCTTCTCCTTCTCCTTCTTCTGCTTCTTCTGATTCACACTCCAGACTTCACCTTCTCCTTCTCCTTCTTCTACTTCTTCTGATTCACCCTCCAGACTTCACCTTCTCCTTCTCTTTCTTCTGCTTCTTCTGATTCACCCTCCAGACTTCACCTTCTCCTTCTCCTTCTTCTGATTCTTCTGATTCACCCTCCAGACTTCACCTTCTCCTTCTCCTTCTTCTGCTTCTTCTGATTCACCCTCCTGACTTCACCTTCTCCTTCTCCTTCTTCTACTTCTTCTGATTCACCCTCCTGACTTCACCTTCTCCTTCTCCTTCTTCTACTTCTTCTGCTTCACCCTCCAGACTTCACCTTCTCCTTCTCCTTATTCTACTTCTTCTGATTCACCCTCCAGACTTGACCTTCTCCTTCTCCTTCTTCTACTTCTTCTGATTCACCCTCCAGACTTCACCTTCTCCTTCTCCTTCTTCTGCTTCTTCTGCTTCACCGTCCTGACTTCACCTTCTCCTTCTCCTTCTTCTACTTCTTCTGCTTCATCCCCCTGACATCACCTGCTCCTTCTCCTTCTTCTGCTTCTTCTGATTCACCCTCCTAACTTCACCTTCTCCTTCTCCTTCTTCTGCTTCTTCTGATTCACCCTCCTGACTTCACCTTCTCCTTCTCCTTCTTCCGCTTCTTCTGATTCACCCTCCAGACTTCACCTTCTCCTTCTCCTTCTTCTGCATCTTCTGATTCACCCTCCAGACTTCACCTTCTCCTTCTCCTTCTTCTGCTTCTTCTGATTCACCCTCCAGACCTCACCTTCTCCTTCTCCTTCTTCTACTTCTTCTGATTCACCCTCCAGACTTCATCTTCTCCTTCTCCTTCTTCTGCTTCTTCTGATTCACCCTCCAGACTTCACCTTCTCCTTCTCCTTCTTCTGCTTCTTCTGATTCACCCTCCAGACTTCACCTTCTCCTTCTCCTTCTTCTACTTCTTCTGATTCACCCTACAGACTTCACCTTCTCCTTCTCCTTCTTCTACTTCTTCTGATTCACCCTCCAGTCTTCACCTTCTCCTTCTCCTTCTTCTGTTTCTTCTGCTTCACCCTCCAGACTTCACCTTCTCCTTCTCTTTCTTCTGCTTCTTCTGATTCACCCTCCAGACTTCACCTTCTCCTTCTCCTTCTTCTACTTCTTCTGATTCACCCTACAGACTTCACCTTCTCCTTCTCCTTCTTCTACTTCTTCTGATTCACCCTCCAGACTTCACCTTCTCCTTCTCCTTCTTCTGCTTCTTCTGCTTCACCGTCCTGACTTCACCTTCTCCTTCTCCTTCTTCTACTTCTTCTGCTTCATCCCCCTGACATCACCTGCTCCTTCTCCTTCTTCTGCTTCTTCTGATTCACCCTCCTAACTTCACCTTCTCCTTCTCCTTCTTCTGCTTCTTCTGATTCACCCTCCTGACTTCACCTTCTCCTTCTCCTTCTTCTGCTTCTTCTGATTCACCCTCCAGACTTCACCTTCTCCTTCTCCTTCTTCTGCATCTTCTGATTCACCCTCCAGACTTCACCTTCTCCTTCTCCTTCTTCTGCTTCTTCTGATTCACCCTCCAGACCTCACCTTCTCCTTCTCCTTCTTCGACTTCTTCTGATTCACCCTCCAGACTTCATCTTCTCCTTCTCCTTCTTCTGCTTCTTCTGATTCACCCACCAGACTTCACCTTCTCCTTCTCCTTCTTCTGCTTCTTCTGATTCACCCTCCAGACTTCACCTTCTCCTTCTCCTTCTTCTACTTCTTCTGATTCACCCTACAGACTTCACCTTCTCCTTCTCCTTCTTCTACTTCTTCTGATTCACCCTCCAGTCTTCACCTTCTCCTTCTCCTTCTTCTGTTTCTTCTGCTTCACCCTCCAGACTTCACCTTCTCCTTCTCTTTCTTCTGCTTCTTCTGATTCACCCTCCAGACTTCACCTTCTCCTTCTCCTTCTTCTGATTCTTCTGATTCACCCTCCAGACTTCACCTTCTCCTTCTCCTTCTTCTGCTTCTTCTGATTCACCCTCCTGACTTCACCTTCTCCTTCTCCTTCTTCTACTTCTTCTGATTCACCCTCCTGACTTCACCTTCTCCTTCTCCTTCTTCTACTTCTTCTGCTTCACCCTCCAGACTTCACCTTCTCCTTCTCCTTCTTCTACTTCTTCTGATTCACCCTCCAGACTTCACCTTCTCCTTCTCCTTCTTCTGCTTCTTCTGATTCACCCTCCAGACTTCACATTCTCCTTCTCCTTATTCTGCTTCTTCTGATTCACCCTCTAGACTTCACCTTCTCCTTCTCCTTCTTCTGCTTCTTCTGATTCACACTCCAGACTTCACCTTCTCCTTCTCCTTCTTCTACTTCTTCTGATTCACCCTCCAGACTTCACCTTCTCCTTCTCTTTCTTCTGCTTCTTCTGATTCACCCTCCAGACTTCACCTTCTCCTTCTCCTTCTTCTGATTCTTCTGATTCACCCTCCAGACTTCACCTTCTCCTTCTCCTTCTTCTGCTTCTTCTGATTCACCCTCCTGACTTCACCTTCTCCTTCTCCTTCTTCTACTTCTTCTGATTCACCCTCCTGACTTCACCTTCTCCTTCTCCTTCTTCTACTTCTTCTGCTTCACCCTCCAGAATTCACCTTCTCCTTCTCCTTATTCTACTTCTTCTGATTCACCCTCCAGACTTGACCTTCTCCTTCTCCTTCTTCTACTTCTTCTGATTCACCCTCCAGACTTCACCTTCTACTTCTCCTTCTTCTGCTTCTTCTGCTTCACCGTCCTGACTTCACCTTCTCCTTCTCCTTCTTCTACTTCTTCTGCTTCATCCCCCTGACATCACCTGCTCCTTCTCCTTCTTCTGCTTCTTCTGATTCACCCTCCTAACTTCACCTTCTCCTTCTCCTTCTTCTGCTTCTTCTGATTCACCCTCCTGACTTCACCTTCTCCTTCTCCTTCTTCCGCTTCTTCTGATTCACCCTCCAGACTTCACCTTCTCCTTCTCCTTCTTCTGCATCTTCTGATTCACCCTCCAGACTTCACCTTCTCCTTCTCCTTCTTCTGCTTCTTCTGATTCACCCTCCAGACCTCACCTTCTCCTTCTCCTTCTTCTACTTCTTCTGATTCACCCTCCAGACTTCATCTTCTCCTTCTCCTTCTTCTGCTTCTTCTGATTCACCCTCCAGACTTCACCTTCTCCTTCTCCTTCTTCTACTTCTTCTGATTCACCCTACAGACTTCACCTTCTCCTTCTCCTTCTTCTACTTCTTCTGATTCACCCTCCAGTCTTCACCTTCTCCTTCTCCTTCTTCTGTTTCTTCTGCTTCACCCTCCAGACTTCACCTTCTCCTTCTCTTTCTTCTGCTTCTTCTGATTCACCCTCCAGACTTCACCTTCTCCTTCTCCTTCTTCTGATTCTTCTGATTCACCCTCCAGACTTCACCTTCTCCTTCTCCTTCTTCTGCTTCTTCTGATTCACCCTCCTGACTTCACCTTCTCCTTCTCCTTCTTCTACTTCTTCTGATTCACCCTCCTGACTTCACCTTCTCCTTCTCCTTCTTCTACTTCTTCTGCTTCACCCTCCAGACTTCACCTTCTCCTTCTCCTTCTTCTACTTCTTCTGATTCACCCTTCAGACTTCACCTTCTGCTTCTCCTTTTTCTGCTTCTTCTGATTCACCCTCCAGACTTCACCTTCTCCTTCTCCTTATTCTGCTTCTTCTGATTCACCCTCCAGACTTCACCTTCTCCTTCTCCTTCTTCTGCTTCTTCTGATTCACCCTCCAGACTTCACCTTCTCCTTCTCCTTCTTCTGCTTCTTCTGATTCACCCTCCAGACTTCACCTTCTCCTTCTCCTTCTTCTGCTTTTTCTGATTCACTCTCCAGACTTCACCTTCTCCTTCTCCTTCTTCTACTTCTTCTGATTCACCCTCCAGACTTCACCTTCTCCTTCTCTTTCTTCTGCTTCTTCTGATTCACCCTCCAGACTTCACCTTCTCCTTCTCCTTCTTCTGATTCTTCTGATTCACCCTCCAGACTTCACCTTCTCCTTCTCCTTCTTCTGCTTCTTCTGATTTACCCTCCTGACTTCACCTTCTCCTTCTCCTTCTTCTACTTCTTCTGATTCACCCTCCTGACTTCACCTTCTCCTTCTCCTTCTTCTACTTCTTCTGCTTCCCCCTGCAGACTTCACCTTCTCCTTCTCCTTCTTCTACTTCTTCTGATTCACCCTCCAGACTTCACCTTCTCCTTCTCCTTCTTTTGCTTCTTCTGCTTCACACTCCAGACTTCACCTTCTCCTTCTCCTTCTTCTGTTTCTTCTGATTCACCCTCCTTACTTCACCTTCTCCTTCTCCTTCTTCTGCTTCTTCTGATTCACCCTCCTGACTTCACCTTCTCCTTCTCCTTCTTCTACTTCTTCTGATTCACCCTCCTGACTTCACCTTCTCCTTCTCCTTCTTCTACTTCTTCTGATTCACCCTCCAGACTTCACCTTCTCCTTCTCCTTCTTCTGCTTCTTCTGATTCACCCTCCAGACCTCACCTTCTCCTTCTCCTTCTTCTACTTCTTCTGATTCACCCTCCAGACTTCATCTTCTCCTTCTCCTTCTTCTGCTTCTTCTGATTCACCCTCCAGACTTCACCTTCTCCTTCTACTTCTTCTGCTTCTTCTGATTCACCCTCCAGACTTCACCTTCTCCTTCTCCTTCTTCTACTTCTTCTGATTCACCCTCCAGACTTCACCTTCTCCTTCTCCTTCTTCTACTTCTTCTGATTCACCCTCCAGTCTTCACCTTCTCCTTCTCCTTCTTCTGTTTCTTCTGCTTCACCCTCCAGACTTCACCTTCTCCTTCTCTTTCTTCTGCTTCTTCTGATTCACCCTCCAGACTTCACCTTCTCCTTCTCCTTCTTCTGATTCTTCTGATTCACCCTCCAGACTTCACCTTCTCCTTCTCCTTCTTCTGCTTATTCTGATTCACCCTCCTGACTTCACCTTCTCCTTCTCTTTCTTCTGCTTCTTCTGATTCACCCTCCAGACTTGACCTTCTCCTTCTCCTTCTTCTGATTCTTCTGATTCACCCTCCAGACTTCACCTTCTCCTTCTCCTTCTTCTGCTTCTTCTGATTCACCCTCCTGACTTCACCTTCTCCTTCTCCTTCTTCTACTTCTTCTGATTCACCCTCCTGACTTCACCTTCTCCTTCTCCTTCTTCTACTTCTTCTGCTTCACCCTCCAGACTTCACCTTCTCTTTCTCCTTATTCTACTTCTTCTGATTCACCCTCCAGACTTGACCTTCTCCTTCTCCTTCTTCTACTTCTTCTGATTCACCCTCCAGACTTCACCTTCTCCTTCTCCTTCTTCTGCTTCTTCTGCTTCACCGTCCTGACTTCACCTTCTCCTTCTCCTTCTTCTACTTCTTCTGCTTCATCCCCCTGACATCACCTGCTCCTTCTCCTTCTTCTGCTTCTTCTGATTCACCCTCCTAACTTCACCTTCTCCTTCTCCTTCTTCTGCTTCTTCTGATTCACCCTCCTGACTTCACCTTCTCCTTCTCCTTCTTCCGCTTCTTCTGATTCACCCTCCAGACTTAACCTTCTCCTTCTCCTTCTTCTGCATCTTCTGATTCACCCTCCAGACTTCACCTTCTCCTTCTCCTTCTTCTGCTTCTTCTGATTCACCCTCCAGACCTCACCTTCTCCTTCTCCTTCTTCTACTTCTTCTGATTCACCCTCCAGACTTCATCTTCTCCTTCTCCTTCTTCTGCTTCTTCTGATTCACCCTCCAGACTTCACCTTCTCCTTCTCCTTCTTCTGCTTCTTCTGATTCACCCTCCAGACTTCACCTTCTCCTTCTCCTTCTTCTACTTCTTCTGATTCACCCTACAGACTTCACCTTCTCCTTCTCCTTCTTCTACTTCTTCTGATTCACCCTCCAGTCTTCACCTTCTCCTTCTCCTTCTTCTGTTTCTTCTGCTTCACCCTCCAGACTTCACCTTCTCCTTCTCTTTCTTCTGCTTCTTCTGATTCACCCTCCAGACTTCACCTTCTCCTTCTCCTTCTTCTGATTCTTCTGATTCACCCTCCAGACTTCACCTTCTCCTTCTCCTTCTTCTGCTTCTTCTGATTCACCCTCCTGACTTCACCTTCTCCTTCTCCTTCTTCTACTTCTTCTGATTCACCCTCCTGACTTCACCTTCTCCTTCTCCTTCTTCTACTTCTTCTGCTTCACCCTCCAGACTTCACCTTCTCCTTCTCCTTCTTCTACTTCTTCTGATTCACCCTTCAGACTTCACCTTCTGCTTCTCCTTTTTCTGCTTCTTCTGATTCACCCTCCAGACTTCACCTTCTCCTTCTCCTTATTCTGCTTCTTCTGATTCACCCTCCAGACTTCACCTTCTCCTTCTCCTTCTTCTGCTTCTTCTGATTCACCCTCCAGACTTCACCTTCTCCTTCTCCTTCTTCTGCTTCTTCTGATTCACCCTCCAGACTTCACCTTCTCCTTCTCCTTCTTCTGCTTTTTCTGATTCACTCTCCAGACTTCACCTTCTCCTTCTCCTTCTTCTACTTCTTCTGATTCACCCTCCAGACTTCACCTTCTCCTTCTCTTTCTTCTGCTTCTTCTGATTCACCCTCCAGACTTCACCTTCTCCTTCTCCTTCTTCTGATTCTTCTGATTCACCCTCCAGACTTCACCTTCTCCTTCTCCTTCTTCTGCTTCTTCTGATTTACCCTCCTGACTTCACCTTCTCCTTCTCCTTCTTCTACTTCTTCTGATTCACCCTCCTGACTTCACCTTCTCCTTCTCCTTCTTCTACTTCTTCTGCTTCCCCCTGCAGACTTCACCTTCTCCTTCTCATTCTTCTACTTCTTCTGATTCACCCTCCAGACTTCACCTTCTCCTTCTCCTTCTTTTGCTTCTTCTGCTTCACACTCCAGACTTCACCTTCTCCTTCTCCTTCTTCTGCTTCTTCTGATTCACCCTCCTTACTTCACCTTCTCCTTCTCCTTCTTCTGCTTCTTCTGATTCACCCTCCTGACTTCACCTTCTCCTTCTCCTTCTTCTACTTCTTCTGATTCACCCTCCTGACTTCACCTTCTCCTTCTCCTTCTTCTACTTCTTCTGATTCACCCTCCAGACTTCACCTTCTCCTTCTCCTTCTTCTGCTTCTTCTGATTCACCCTCCAGACCTCACCTTCTCCTTCTCCTTCTTCTACTTCTTCTGATTCACCCTCCAGACTTCATCTTCTCCTTCTCCTTCTTCTGCTTCTTCTGATTCACCCTCCAGACTTCACCTTCTCCTTCTCCTTCTTCTGCTTCTTCTGATTCACCCTCCAGACTTCACCTTCTCCTTCTCCTTCTTCTACTTCTTCTGATTCACCCTCCAGACTTCACCTTCTCCTTCTCCTTCTTCTACTTCTTCTGATTCACCCTCCAGTCTTCACCTTCTCCTTCTCCTTCTTCTGTTTCTTCTGCTTCACCCTCCAGACTTCACCTTCTCCTTCTCTTTCTTCTGCTTCTTCTGATTCACCCTCCAGACTTCACCTTCTCCTTCTCCTTCTTCTGATTCTTCTGATTCACCCTCCAGACTTCACCTTCTCCTTCTCCTTCTTCTGCTTATTCTGATTCACCCTCCTGACTTCACCTTCTCCTTCTCCTTCTTCTACTTCTTCTGATTCACCCTCCTGACTTCACCTTCTCCTTCTCCTTCTTCTACTTCTTCTGCTTCACCCTCCAGACTTCACCTTCTCCTTCTCCTTCTTCTACTTCTTCTGATTCACCCTTCAGACTTCACCTTCTGCTTCTCCTTTTTCTGCTTCTTCTGATTCACCCTCCAGACTTCACCTTCTCCTTCTCCTTCTTCTGCTTCTTCTGATTCACCCTCCAGACTTCACCTTCTCCTTCTCCTTCGTCTACTTCTTCTGATACACCCTCCAGACTACACCTTCTCCTTCTCCTTCTTCTACTTCTTCTGATTCACCCTCCAGACTTCACCTTCTCCTTCTCCTTCTTCTGTTTCTTCTGATTCACCCTCCAGACTTCACCTTCTCCTTCTCCTTCTTCTACTTCTTCTGATTCACACTCCAGACTTCACCTTCTCCTTCTCCTTCTTCTACTTCTTCTGCTTCACCCTCCAGACTTCACCTTCTCCTTCTCCTTCTTCTACTTCTTCTGATTCACCCTTCAGACTTCACCTTCTCCTTCTCCTTTTTCTGCTTCTTCTGATTCACCCTCCAGACTTCACCTTCTCCTTCTCCTTATTCTGCTTCTTCTGATTCACCCTCCAGACTTCACCTTCTCCTTCTCCTTCTTCTGCTTCTTCTGATTCACCCTCCAGACTTCACCTTCTCCTTCTCCTTCTTCTGCTTCTTCTGATTCACCCTCCAGACTTCACCTTCTCCTTCTCCTTCGTCTACTTCTTCTGATTCACCCTCCAGACTACACCTTCTCCTTCTCCTTCTTCTACTTCTTCTGCTTCACCCTCCAGACTTCACCTTCTCCTTCTCCTTCTTCTACTTCTTCTGATTCACCCTTCAGACTTCACCTTCTGCTTCTCCTTTTTCTGCTTCTTCTGATTCACCCTCCAGACTTCACCTTCTCCTTCTCCTTATTCTGCTTCTTCTGATTCACCCTCCAGACTTCACCTTCTCCTTCTCCTTCTTCTGCTTCTTCTGATTCACCCTCCAGACCTCACCTTCTCCTTCTCCTTCTTCTACTTCTTCTGATTCACCCTCCAGACTTCATCTTCTCCTTCTCCTTCTTCTGCTTCTTCTGATTCACCCTCCAGACTTCACCTTCTCCTTCTCCTTCTTCTGCTTCTTCTGATTCACCCTCCAGACTTCACCTTCTCCTTCTCCTTCTTCTACTTCTTCTGATTCACCCTCCAGACTTCAACTTCTCCTTCTCCTTCTTCTACTTCTTCTGATTCACCCTCCAGTCTTCACCTTCTCCTTCTCCTTCTTCTGTTTCTTCTGCTTCACCCTCCAGACTTCACCTTCTCCTTCTCTTTCTTCTGCTTCTTCTGATTCACCCTCCAGACTTCACCTTCTCCTTCTCCTTCTTCTGATTCTTCTGATTCACCCTCCAGACTTCACCTTCTCCTTCTCCTTCTTCTGCTTATTCTGATTCACCCTCCTGACTTCACCTTCTCCTTCTCTTTCTTCTGCTTCTTCTGATTCACCCTCCAGACTTCACCTTCTCCTTCTCCTTCTTCTGATTCTTCTGATTCACCCTCCAGACTTCACCTTCTCCTTCTCCTTCTTCTGCTTCTTCTGATTCACCCTCCTGACTTCACCTTCTCCTTCTCCTTCTTCTACTTCTTCTGATTCACCCTCCTGACTTCACCTTCTCCTTCTCCTTCTTCTACTTCTTCTGCTTCACCCTCCAGACTTCACCTTCTCCTTCTCCTAATTCTACTTCTTCTGATTCACCCTCCAGACTTGACCTTCTCCTTCTCCTTCTTCTACTTCTTCTGATTCACCCTCCAGACTTCACCTTCTCCTTCTCCTTCTTCTGCTTCTTCTGCTTCACCGTCCTGACTTCACCTTCTCCTTCTCCTTCTTCTACTTCTTCTGCTTCATCCCCCTGACATCACCTGCTCCTTCTCCTTCTTCTGCTTCTTCTGATTCACCCTCCTAACTTCACCTTCTCCTTCTCCTTCTTCTGCTTCTTCTGATTCACCCTCCTGACTTCACCTTCTCCTTCTCCTTCTTCCGCTTCTTCTGATTCACCCTCCAGACTTCACCTTCTCCTTCTCCTTCTTCTGCATCTTCTGATTCACCCTCCAGACTTCACCTTCTCCTTCTCCTTCTTCTGCTTCTTCTGATTCACCCTCCAGACCTCACCTTCTCCTTCTCCTTCTTCTACTTCTTCTGATTCACCCTCCAGACTTCATCTTCTCCTTCTCCTTCTTCTGCTTCTTCTGATTCACCCTCCAGACTTCACCTTCTCCTTCTCCTTCTTCTGCTTCTTCTGATTCACCCTCCAGACTTCACCTTCTCCTTCTCCTTCTTCTACTTCTTCTGATTCACCCTACAGACTTCACCTTCTCCTTCTCCTTCTTCTACTTCTTCTGATTCACCCTCCAGTCTTCACCTTCTCCTTCTCCTTCTTCTGTTTCTTCTGCTTCACCCTCCAGACTTCACCTTCTCCTTCTCTTTCTTCTGCTTCTTCTGATTCACCCTCCAGACTTCACCTTCTCCTTCTCCTTCTTCTGATTCTTCTGATTCGCCCTCCAGACTTCACCTTCTCCTTCTCCTTCTTCTGCTTCTTCTGATTCACCCTCCTGACTTCACCTTCTCCTTCTCCTTCTTCTACTTCTTCTGATTCACCCTCCTGACTTCACCTTCTCCTTCTCCTTCTTCTACTTCTTCTGCTTCACCCTCCAGACTTCACCTTCTCCTTCTCCTTCTTCTACTTCTTCTGATTCACCCTTCAGACTTCACCTTCTGCTTCTCCTTTTTCTGCTTCTTCTGATTCACCCTCCAGACTTCACCTTCTCCTTCTCCTTATTCTGCTTCTTCTGATTCACCCTCCAGACTTCACCTTCTCCTTCTCCTTCTTCTGCTTCTTCTGATTCACCCTCCAGACTTCACCTTCTCCTTCTCCTTCTTCTGCTTCTTCTGATTCACCCTCCAGACTTCACCTTCTCCTTCTCCTTCTTCTGCTTTTTCTGATTCACTCTCCAGACTTCACCTTCTCCTTCTCCTTCTTCTACTTCTTCTGATTCACCCTCCAGACTTCACCTTCTCCTTCTCTTTCTTCTGCTTCTTCTGATTCACCCTCCAGACTTCACCTTCTCCTTCTCCTTCTTCTGATTCTTCTGATTCACCCTCCAGACTTCACCTTCTCCTTCTCCTTCTTCTGATTCTTCTGATTTACCCTCCTGACTTCACCTTCTCCTTCTCCTTCTTCTACTTCTTCTGATTCACCCTCCTGACTTCACCTTCTCCTTCTCCTTCTTCTACTTCTTCTGCTTCCCCCTGCAGACTTCACCTTCTCCTTCTCATTCTTCTACTTCTTCTGATTCACCCTCCAGACTTCACCTTCTCCTTCTCCTTCTTTTGCTTCTTCTGCTTCACACTCCAGACTTCACCTTCTCCTTCTCCTTCTTCTGCTTCTTCTGATTCACCCTCCTTACTTCACCTTCTCCTTCTCCTTCTTCTGCTTCTTCTGATTCACCCTCCTGACTTCACCTTCTCCTTCTCCTTCTTCTACTTCTTCTGATTCACCCTCCTGACTTCACCTTCTCCTTCTCCTTCTTGTACTTCTTCTGATTCACCCTCCAGACTTCACCTTCTCCTTCTCCTTCTTCTGCTTCTTCTGATTCACCCTCCAGACCTCACCTTCTCCTTCTCCTTCTTCTACTTCTTCTGATTCACCCTCCAGACTTCATCTTCTCCTTCTCCTTCTTCTGCTTCTTCTGATTCACCCTCCAGACTTCACCTTCTCCTTCTCCTTCTTCTGCTTCTTCTGATTCACCCTCCAGACTTCACCTTCTCCTTCTCCTTCTTCTACTTCTTCTGATTCACCCTCCAGACTTCACCTTCTGCTTCTCCTTCTTCTACTTCTTCTGATTCACCCTCCAGTCTTCACCTTCTCCTTCTCCTTCTTCTGTTTCTTCTGCTTCACCCTCCAGACTTCACCTTCTCCTTCTCTTTCTTCTGCTTCTTCTGATTCACCCTCCAGACTTCACCTTCTCCTTCTCCTTCTTCTGATTCTTCTGATTCACCCTCCAGACTTCACCTTCTCCTTCTCCTTCTTCTGCTTATTCTGATTCACCCTCCTGACTTCACCTTCTCCTTCTCCTTCTTCTACTTCTTCTGATTCACCCTCCTGACTTCACCTTCTCCTTCTCCTTCTTCTACTTCTTCTGCTTCACCCTCCAGACTTCACCTTCTCCTTCTCCTTCTTCTACTTCTTCTGATTCACCCTTCAGACTTCACCTTCTGCTTCTCCTTTTTCTGCTTCTTCTGATTCACCCTCCAGACTTCACCTTCTCCTTCTCCTTATTCTGCTTCTTCTGATTCACCCTCCAGACTTCACCTTCTCCTTCTCCTTCTTCTGCTTCTTCTGATTCACCCTCCAGACTTCACCTTCTCCTTCTCCTTCGTCTACTTCTTCTGATACACCCTCCAGACTACACCTTCTCCTTCTCCTTCTTCTACTTCTTCTGATTCACCCTCCAGACTTCACCTTCTCCTTCTCCTTCTTCTGTTTCTTCTGATTCACCCTCCAGACTTCACCTTCTCCTTCTCCTTCTTCTACTTCTCCTGATTCACACTCCAGACTTCACCTTCTCCTTCTCCTTCTTCTACTTCTTCTGCTTCACCATCCAGACTTCACCTTCTCCTTCTCCTTCTTCTACTTCTTCTGATTCACCCTTCAGACTTCACCTTCTCCTTCTCCTTTTTCTGCTTCTTCTGATTCACCCTCCAGACTTCACCTTCTCCTTCTCCATATACTGCTTCTTCTGATTCACCCTCCAGACTTCACCTTCTCCTTCTCCTTCTTCTGCTTCTTCTGATTCACCCTCCAGACTTCACCTTCTCCTTCTCCTTCTTCTGCTTCTTCTGATTCACCCTCCAGACTTCACCTTCTCCTTCTCCTTCGTCTACTTCTTCTGATTCACCCTCCAGACTACACCTTCTCCTTCTCCTTCTTCTACTTCTTCTGATTCACCCTCCAGACTTCACCTTCTCCTTCTTCTGTTTCTTCTGATTCACCGTCCAGACTTCACCTTCTCCTTCTCCTTCTTCTACTACTTCTGATTCACCCTCCAGACTTCACCTTCTCCTTCTCCTTCTTCTACTTCTTCTGATTCACCCTCCAGACTTCATCTTCTCCTTCTCCTTCTTCTGCTTCTTCTGATTCACCCTCCAGACTTCACCTTCTCCTTCTCCTTCTTCTGCTTCTTCTGATTCACCCTCCAGACTTCACCTTATCCTTCTCCTTCTTCTACTTCTTCTGATTCACCCTCCAGACTTCACCTTCTCCTTCTCCTTCTTCTACTTCTTCTGATTCACCCTCCAGTCTTCACCTTCTCCTTCTCCTTCTTCTGTTTCTTCTGCTTCACCCTCCAGACTTCACCTTCTCCTTCTCTTTCTTCTGCTTCTTCTGATTCACCCTCCAGACTTCACCTTCTACTTCTCCTTCTTCTGATTCTTCTGATTCACCCTCCAGACCTCACCTTCTCCTTCTCCTTCTTCTGCTTCTTCTGATTCACCCTCCTGACTTCACCTTCTCCTACTTCTTCTTCTACTTCTTCTGATTCACCCTCCTGACTTCACCTTCTCCTTCTCCTTCTTCTACTTCTTCTGCTTCACCCTCCAGACTTCACCTTCTCCTTCTCCTTCTTCTACTTCTTCTGATTCACCCTCCAGACTTCATCTTCTCCTTCTCCTTCTTCTGCTTCTTCTGATTCACCCTCCAGACTTCACCTTCTCTTTCTCCTTATTCTGCTTCTTCTGATTCACCCTCCAGACTTCACCTTCTCCTTCTCCTTATTCTGCTTCTTCTGATTCACCCTCCAGACTTCACCTTCTCCTTCTCCTTCCTCTGCTTCTTCTGATTCACCCTCCAGACTTCACCTTCTCCTTCTCCTTCTTCTGATTCTTCTGATTCACCCTCCAGACTTCACCTTCTCCTTCTCCTTCTTCTGCTTCTTCTGATTCACCCTCCTGACTTCACCTTCTCCTTCTCCTTCTTCTACTTCTTCTGATTCACCCTCCTGACTTCACCTTCTCCTTCTCCTTCTTCTACTTCTTCTGCTTCACCCTCCAGACTTCACCTTCTCCTTCTCCTTCTTCTACTTCTTCTGATTCACCCTCCAGACTTCACCTTCTCCTTCTCCTTCTTCTGCTTCTTCTGATTCACCCTCCAGACTTCACCTTCTCCTTCTCCTTATTCTGCTTCTTCTGATTCACCCTCTAGACTTCACCTTCTCCTTCTCCTTCTTCTGCTTCTTCTGATTCACCCTCCAGACTTCACCTTCTCCTTCTCTTTCTTCTGCTTCTTCTGATTCACCCTCCAGACTTCACCTTCTCCTTCTCCTTCTTCTGATTCTTCTGATTCACCCTCCAGACTTCACCTTCTCCTTCTCCTTCTTCTGCTTCTTCTGATTCACCCTCCTGACTTCACCTTCTCCTTCTCCTTCTTCTACTTCTTCTGATTCACCCTCCTGACTTCACCTTCTCCTTCTCCTTCTTCTACTTCTTCTGCTTCACCCTCCAGACTTCACCTTCTCCTTCTCCTTATTCTACTTCTTCTGATTCACCCTCCAGACTTGACCTTCTCCTTCTCCTTCTTCTACTTCTTCTGATTCACCCTCCAGACTTCACCTTCTCCTTCTCCTTCTTCTGCTTCTTCTGCTTCACCGTCCTGACTTCACCTTCTCCTTCTCCTTCTTCTACTTCTTCTGCTTCATCCCCCTGACATCACCTGCTCCTTTTCCTTCTTCTGCTTCTTCTGATTCACCCTCCTAACTTCACCTTCTCCTTCTCCTTCTTCTGCTTCTTCTGATTCACCCTCCTGACTTCACCTTCTCCTTCTCCTTCTTCTGCTTCTTCTGATTCACCCTCCAGACTTCACCTTCTCCTTCTCCTTCTTCTGCATCTTCTGATTCACCCTCCAGACTTCACCTTCTCCTTCTCCTTCTTCTGCTTCTTCTGATTCACCCTCCAGACCTCACCTTCTCCTTCTCCTTCTTCTACTTCTTCTGATTCACCCTCCAGACTTCATCTTCTCCTTCTCCTTCTTCTGCTTCTTCTGATTCACCCTCCAGACTTCACCTTCTCCTTCTCCTTCTTCTGCTTCTTCTGATTCACCCTCCAGACTTCACCTTCTCCTTCTCCTTCTTCTACTTCTTCTGATTCACCCTACAGACTTCACCTTCTCCTTCTCCTTCTTCTACTTCTTCTGATTCACCCTCCAGTCTTCACCTTCTCCTTCTCCTTCTTCTGTTTCTTCTGCTTCACCCTCCAGACTTCACCTTCTCCTTCACTTTCTTCTGCTTCTTCTGATTCACCCTCCAGACTTCACCTTCTCCTTCTCCTTCTTCTGATTCTTCTGATTCACCCTCCAGACTTCACCTTCTCCTTCTCCTTCTTCTACTTCTTCTGATTCACCCTCCTGACTTCACCTTCTCCTTCTCCTTCTTCTACTTCTTCTGCTTCACCCTCCAGACTTCACCTTCTCCTTCTCCTTCTTCTGCTTCTTCTGATTCACCCTCCAGACTTCACCTTCTCCTTCTCCTTCTTCTGCTTCTTCTGATTCACCCTCCAGACTTCACCTTCTCCTTCTCCTTCTTCTGCTTTTTCTGATTCACTCTCCAGACTTCACCTTCTCCTTCTCCTTCTTCTACTTCTTCTGATTCACCCTCCAGACTTCACCTTCTCCTTCTCTTTCTTCTGCTTCTTCTGATTCACCCTCCAGACTTCACCTTCTCCTTCTCCTTCTTCTGATTCTTCTGATTCACCCTCCAGACTTCACCTTCTCCTTCTCTTTCTTCTGCTTCTTCTGATTTACCCTCCTGACTTCACCTTCTCCTTCTCCTTCTTCTACTTCTTCTGATTCACCCTCCTGACTTCACCTTCTCCTTCTCCTTCTTCTACTTCTTCTGCTTCCCCCTGCAGACTTCACCTTCTCCTTCTCCTTCTTCTACTTCTTCTGATTCACCCTCCAGACTTCACCTTCTCCTTCTCCTTCTTTTGCTTCTTCTGCTTCACACTCCAGACTTCACCTTCTCCTTCTCCTTCTTCTGCTTCTTCTGATTCACCCTCCTTACTTCACCTTCTCCTTCTCCTTCTTCTGCTTCTTCTGATTCACCCTCCTGACTTCACCTTCTCCTTCTCCTTCTTCTACTTCTTCTGATTCACCCTCCTGACTTCACCTTCTCCTTCTCCTTCTTCTACTTCTTCTGATTCACCCTCCAGACTTCACCTTCTCCTTCTCCTTCTTCTGCTTCTTCTGATTCACCCTCCAGACCTCACCTTCTCCTTCTCCTTCTTCTACTTCTTCTGATTCACCCTCCAGACTTCATCTTCTCCTTCTCCTTCTTCTGCTTCTTCTGATTCACCCTCCAGACTTCACCTTCTCCTTCTCCTTCTTCTGCTTCTTCTGATTCACCCTCCAGACTTCACCTTCTCCTTCTCCTTCTTCTACTTCTTCTGATTCACCCTCCAGACTTCACCTTCTCCTTCTCCTTCTTCTCCTTCTTCTGATTCACCCTCCAGTCTTCACCTTCTCCTTCTCCTTCTTCTGTTTCTTCTGCTTCACCCTCCAGACTTCACCTTCTCCTTCTCTTTCTTCTGCTTCTTCTGATTCACCCTCCAGACTTCACCTTCTCCTTCTCCTTCTTCTGATTCTTCTGATTCACCCTCCAGACTTCACCTTCTCCTTCTCCTTCTTCTGCTTATTCTGATTCACCCTCCTGACTTCACCTTCTCCTTCTCCTTCTTCTACTTCTTCTGATTCACCCTCCTGACTTCACCTTCTCCTTCTCCTTCTTCTACTTCTTCTGCTTCACCCTCCAGACTTCACCTTCTCCTTCTCCTTCTTCTACTTCTTCTGATTCACCCTTCAGACTTCACCTTCTGCTTCTCCTTTTTCTGCTTCTTCTGATTCACCCTCCAGACTTCACCTTCTCCTTCTCCTTATTCTGCTTCTTCTGATTCACCCTCCAGACTTCACCTTCTCCTTCTCCTTCTTCTGCTTCTTCTGAGTCACCCTCCAGACTTCACCTTCTCCTTCTCCTTCGTCTACTTCTTCTGATACACCCTCCAGACTACACCTTCTCCTTCTCCTTCTTCTACTTCTTCTGATTCACCCTCCAGACTTCACCTTCTCCTTCTCCTTCTTCTGTTTCTTCTGATTCACCCTCCAGACTTCACCTTCGCCTTCTCCTTCTTCTACTTCTTCTGATTCACACTCCAGACTTCACCTTCTCCTTCTCCTTCTTCTACTTCTTCTGCTTCACCCTCCAGACTTCACCTTCTCCTTCTTCTACTTCTTCTGATTCACCCTTCAGACTTCACCTTCTCCTTCTCCTTTTTCTGCTTCTTCTGATTCACCCTCCAGACTTCACCTTCTCCTTCTCCTTATTCTGCTTCTTCTGATTCACCCTCCAGACTTCACCTTCTCCTTCTCCTTCTTCTGCTTCTTCTGATTCACCCTCCAGACTTCACCTTCTCCTTCTCCTTCTTCTGCTTCTTCTGATTCACCCTCCAGACTTCACCTTCTCCTTCTCCTTCGTCTACTTCTTCTGATTCACCCTCCAGACTACACCTTCTCCTTCTCCTTCTTCTACTTCTTCTGATTCACCCTCCAGACTTCACCTTCTCCTTCTTCTGTTTCTTCTGATTCACCGTCCAGACTTCACCTTCTCCTTCTCCTTCTTCTACTACTTCTGATTCACCCTCCAGACTTCACCTTCTCCTTCTCCTTCTTCTACTTCTTCTGATTCACCCTCCAGACTTCATCTTCTCCTTCTCCTTCTTCTGCTTCTTCTGATTCACCCTCCAGACTTCACCTTCTCCTTCTCCTTCTTCTGCTTCTTCTGATTCACCCTCCAGACTTCACCTTATCCTTCTCCTTCTTCTACTTCTTCTGATTCACCCTCCAGACTTCACCTTCTCCTTCTCCTTCTTCTACTTCTTCTGATTCACCCTCCAGTCTTCACCTTCTCCTTCTCCTTCTTCTGTTTCTTCTGCTTCACCCTCCAGACTTCACCTTCTCCTTCTCTTTCTTCTGCTTCTTCTGATTCACCCTCCAGACTTCACCTTCTACTTCTCCTTCTTCTGATTCTTCTGATTCACCCTCCAGACTTCACCTTCTCCTTCTCCTTCTTCTGCTTCTTCTGATTCACCCTCCTGACTTCACCTTCTCCTACTTCTTCTTCTACTTCTTCTGATTCACCCTCCTGACTTCACCTTCTCCTTCTCCTTCTTCTACTTCTTCTGCTTCACCCTCCAGACTTCACCTTCTCCTTCTCCTTCTTCTACTTCTTCTGATTCACCCTCCAGACTTCATCTTCTCCTTCTCCTTCTTCTGCTTCTTCTGATTCACCCTCCAGACTTCACCTTCTCTTTCTCCTTATTCTGCTTCTTCTGATTCACCCTCCAGACTTCACCTTCTCCTTCTCCTTATTCTGCTTCTTCTGATTCACCCTCCAGACTTCACCTTCTCCTTCTCCTTCCTCTGCTTCTTCTGATTCACCCTCCAGACTTCACCTTCTCCTTCTCCTTCTTCTGATTCTTCTGATTCACCCTCCAGACTTCACCTTCTCCTTCTCCTTCTTCTGCTTCTTCTGATTCACCCTCCTGACTTCACCTTCTCCTTCTCCTTCTTCTACTTCTTCTGATTCACCCTCCTGACTTCACCTTCTCCTTCTCCTTCTTCTACTTCTTCTGCTTCACCCTCCAGACTTCACCTTCTCCTTCTCCTTCTTCTACTTCTTCTGATTCACCCTCCAGACTTCACCTTCTCCTTCTCCTTCTTCTGCTTCTTCTGATTCACCCTCCAGACTTCACCTTCTCCTTCTCCTTATTCTGCTTCTTCTGATTCACCCTCTAGACTTCACCTTCTCCTTCTCCTTCTTCTGCTTCTTCTGATTCACACTCCAGACTTCACCTTCTCCTTCTCCTTCTTCTACTTCTTCTGATTCACCCTCCAGACTTCACCTTCTCCTTCTCTTTCTTCTGCTTCTTCTGATTCACCCTCCAGACTTCACCTTCTCCTTCTCCTTCTTCTGATTCTTCTGATTCACCCTCCAGACTTCACCTTCTCCTTCTCCTTCTTCTGCTTCTTCTGATTCACCCTCCTGACTTCACCTTCTCCTTCTCCTTCTTCTACTTCTTCTGATTCACCCTCCTGACTTCACCTTCTCCTTCTCCTTCTTCTACTTCTTCTGCTTCACCCTCCAGACTTCACCTTCTCCTTCTCCTTATTCTACTTCTTCTGATTCACCCTCCAGACTTGACCTTCTCCTTTTCCTTCTTCTACTTCTTCTGATTCACCCTCCAGACTTCACCTTCTCCTTCTCCTTCTTCTGCTTCTTCTGCTTCACCGTCCTGACTTCACCTTCTCCTTCTCCTTCTTCTACTTCTTCTGCTTCATCCCCCTGACATCACCTGCTCCTTCTCCTTCTTCTGCTTCTTCTGATTCACCCTCCTAACTTCACCTTCTCCTTCTCCTTCTTCTGCTTCTTCTGATTCACCCTCCTGACTTCACCTTCTCCTTCTCCTTCTTCTGCTTCTTCTGATTCACCCTCCAGACTTCACCTTCTCCTTCTCCTTCTTCTGCATCTTCTGATTCACGCTCCAGACTTCACCTTCTCCTTCTCCTTCTTCTGCTTCTTCTGATTCACCCTCCAGACCTCACCATCTCCTTCTCCTTCTTCTACTTCTTCTGATTCACCCTCCAGACTTCATCTTCTCCTTCTCCTTCTTCTGCTTCTTCTGATTCACCCTCCAGACTTCACCTTCTCCTTCTGCTTCTTCTGCTTCTTCTGATTCACCCTCCAGACTTCACCTTCTCCTTCTCCTTCTTCTACTTCTTCTGATTCACCCTACAGACTTCACCTTCTCCTTCTCCTTCTTCTACTTCTTCTGATTCACCCTCCAGTCTTCACCTTCTCCTTCTCCTTCTTCTGTTTCTTCTGCTTCACCCTCCAGACTTCACCTTCTCCTTCTCCTTTTTCTGCTTCTTCTGATTCACCCTCCAGACTTCACCTTCTCCTTCTCCTTATTCTGCTTCTTCTGATTCACCCTCCAGACTTCACCTTCTCCTTCTCCTTCTTCTGCTTCTTCCGATTCACCCTCCAGACTTCACCTTCTCCTTCTCCTTCTTCTGCTTCTTCTGATTCACCCTCCAGACTTCACCTTCTCCTTCTCCTTCTTCTGCTTTTTCTGATTCACTCTCCAGACTTCACCTTCTCCTTCTCCTTCTTCTACTTCTTCTGATTCACCCTCCAGACTTCACCTTCTCCTTCTCTTTCTTCTGCTTCTTCTGATTCACCCTCCAGACTTCACCTTCTCCTTCTCCTTCTTCTGATTCTTCTGATTCACCCTCCAGACTTCACCTTCTCCTTCTCCTTCTTCTGCTTCTTCTGATTTACCCTCCTGACTTCACCTTCTCCTTCTCCTTCTTCTACTTCTTCTGATTCACCCTCCTGACTTCACCTTCTCCTTCTCCTTCTTCTACTTCTTCTGCTTCCCCCTGCAGACTTCACCTTCTCCTTCTCCTTCTTCTACTTCTTCTGATTCACCCTCCAGACTTCACCTTCTCCTTCTCCTTCTTTTGCTTCTTCTGCTTCACACTCCAGACTTCACCTTCTCCTTCTCCTTCTTCTGCTTCTTCTGATTCACCCTCCTTACTTCACCTTCTCCTTCTCCTTCTTCTGCTTCTTCTGATTCACCCTCCTGACTTCACCTTCTCCTTCTCCTTCTTCTACTTCTTCTGATTCACCCTCCTGACTTCACCTTCTCCTTCTCCTTCTTCTACTTCTTCTGATTCATCCTCCAGACTTCACCTTCTCCTTCTCCTTCTTCTACTTCTTCTGATTCACCCTCCAGACCTCACCTTCTCCTTCTCCTTCTTCTACTTCTTCTGATTCACCCTCCAGACTTCATCTTCTCCTTCTCCTTCTTCTGCTTCTTCTGATTCACCCTCCAGACTTCACCTTCTCCTTCTCCTTCTTCTGCTTCTTCTGATTCACCCACCAGACTTCACCTTCTCCTTCTCCTTCTTCTACTTCTTCTGATTCACCCTCCAGACTTCACCTTCTCCTTCTCCTTCTTCTACTTCTTCTGATTCACCCTCCAGTCTTCACCTTCTCCTTCTCCTTCTTCTGTTTCTTCTGCTTCACCCTCCAGACTTCACCTTCTCCTTCTCTTTCTTCTGCTTCTTCTGATTCACCCTCCAGACTTCACCTTCTCCTTCTCCTTCTTCTGATTCTTCTGATTCACCCTCCAGACTTCACCTTCTCCTTCTCCTTCTTCTGCTTATTCTGATTCACCCTCCTGACTTCACCTTCTCCTTCTCCTTCTTCTACTTCTTCTGATTCACCCTCCTGAATTCACCTTCTCCTTCTCCTTCTTCTACTTCTTCTGCTTCACCCTCCAGACTTCACCTTCTCCTTCTCCTTCTTCTACTTCTTCTGATTCACCCTTCAGACTTCACCTTCTGCTTCTCCTTTTTCTGCTTCTTCTGATTCACCCTCCAGACTTCACCTTCTCCTTCTCCTTATTCTGCTTCTTCTGATTCACCCTCCAGACTTCACCTTCTCCTTCTCCTTCTTCTGCTTCTTCTGATTCACCCTCCAGACTTCACCTTCTCCTTCTCCTTCTTCTGCTTTTTCTGATTCACCCTCCAGCCTTCACCTTCTCCTTCTCCTTCTTCTACTTCTTCTGATTCACCCTCCAGACTTCACCTTCTCCTTCTCTTTCTTCTGCTTCTTCTGATTCACCCTCCAGACTTCACCTTCTCCTTCTCCTTCTTCTGATTCTTCTGATTCACCCTCCAGACTTCACCTTCTCCTTCTCCTTCTTCTGCTTCTTCTGATTCACCCTCCAGACTTAACCTTCTCCTTCTCCTTCTTCTACTTCTTCTGATTCACCCTCCTGACTTCACCTTCTCCTTCTCCTTCTTCTACTTCTTCTGCTTCCCCCTGCAGACTTCACCTTCTCCTTCTCCTTCTTCTACTTCTTCTGATTCACCCTTCAGACTTCACCTTCTGCTTCTCCTTTTTCTGCTTCTTCTGATTCACCCTCCAGACTTCACCTTCTCCTTCTCCTTATTCTGCTTCTTCTGATTCACCCTCCAGACTTCACCTTCTCCTTCTCCTTCTTCTGCTTCTTCTGATTCACCCTCCAGACTTCACCTTCTCCTTCTCCTTCTTCTGCTTCTTCTGATTCACCCTCCAGACTTCACCTTCTCCTTCTCCTTCTTCTGCTTTTTCTGATTCACCCTCCAGACTTCACCTTCTCCTTCTCCTTCTTCTGCTTCTTCTGATTCACCCTCCTGACTTCACCTTCTCCTTCTCCTTCTTCTACTTCTTCTGATTCACCCTCCTGACTTCACCTTCTCCTTCTCCTTCTTCTACTTCTTCTGCTTCCCCCTGCAGACTTCACCTTCTCCTTCTCCTTCTTCTACTTCTTCTGATTCACCCTCCAGACTTCACCTTCTCCTTCTCCTTCTTTTGCTTCTTCTGCTTCACACTCCAGACTTCACCTTCTCCTTCTCCTTCTTCTGCTTCTTCTGATTCACCCTCCTTACTTCACCTTCTCCTTCTCCTTCTTCTGCTTCTTCTGATTCACCCTCCTGACTTCACATTCTCCTTCTCCTTATTCTGCTTCTTCTGTTTCACCCTCCAGACTTCACCTTCTCCTTCTCCTTCTTCTGCTTCTTCTGATTCACCCTCCAGACTTCACCTTCTCCTTCTCCTTCTTCTGCTTCTTCTGATTCACCCTCCAGACTTCACCTTCTCCTTCTCCTTCTTCTACTTCTTCTGATTCACCCTCCAGACTTCACCTTCTCCTTCTCCTTCTTCTGCTTCTTCTGGTTCACCCTCCAGACTTCACCTTCTGCTTCTCCTTCGTCTACTTCTTCTGATTCACCCTCCAGACTACAACTTCTCCTTCTTCTTCTTCTACTTCTTCTGATTCACCCTCCAGACTTCACCTTCTCCTTCTCCTTCTTCTACTTCTTCTGCTTCTCCCTCCAGACTTCACCTTCTCCTTCTCCTTCTTCTGCTTCTTCTGATTCACCCTCCAGACTTTACCTTCTCCTTCTCCTTCTTCTGATTCTTCTGTTTCACCCTCCAGACTTCACCTTCTCCTTCTCCTTCTTCTGCTTCTTCTGATTCACCCTCCTGACTTCACCTTCTCCTTCTCCTTCTTCTACTTCTTCTGATTCACCCTCCTGACTTCACCTTCTCCTTCTCCTTCTTCTACTTCTTCTGCTTCACCCTCCAGACTTCACCTTCTCCTTCTCCTTCTTCTACTTCTTCTGATTCACCCTCCAGACTTCACCTTCTCCTTCTCCTTCTTTTGCTTCTTCTGCTTCACACTCCAGACTTCACCTTCTCCTTCTCCTTCTTCTGCTTCTTCTGATTCACCCTCCTTACTTCACCTTCTCCTTCTCCTTCTTCTGCTTCTTCTGATTCACCCTCCTGACTTCACCTTCTCCTTATTCTGCTTCTTCTGTTTCACCCTCCAGACTTCACCTTCTCCTTCTCCTTCTTCTGCTTCTCCTGATTCACCCTCCAGACTTCACCTTCTCCTTCTCCTTCTTCTGCTTCTTCTGATTCACCCTCCAGACTTCACCTTCTCCTTCTCCTTCTTCTACTTCTTCTGATTCACCCTCCAGACTTCACCTTCTCCTTCTCCTTCTTCTACTTCTTCTGCTTCTCCCTCCAGACTTCACCTTCTCCTTCTCCTTCTTCTGCTTCTTCTGATTCACCCTCCAGACTTCACCTTCTCCTTCTCCTTCTTCTACTTCTTCTGATTCACCCTCCAGACTTCACCTTCTACTTCTCCTTCTTCTACTTCTTCTGATTCACCCTCCAGACTTCACCTTCTCCTTCTCCTTCTTCTACTTCTTCCGATTCACCCTCCTGACTTCACCTTCTCCTTCTCCTTCTTCTGCTTCACCCTCCTGACTTCACCTTCTCCTTCTCCTTCTTCTACTTCTTCTGATTCACCCTCCAGACTTCACCTTCTCCTTCTCCTTCTTCTGCTTCCTCTGCTTCACCCTCCAGACTTCACCTTCTCCTTTTCCTTCTTCTGCTTCTTCTGCTTCGCCCTCCAGACATCACCTTCTCCTTCTCCTTCTTCTGCTTCTTCTGCTTCACCCTCCAGACTTCACCTTCTCCTTCTCCTTCTTCTGCTTCTTCTGCTTCACTCTCCTGACTTCACCTTCTCCTTCTCCTTCTTCTACTTCTTCTGATTCACCCTCCAGACTTCACCTTCTCCTTCTCCTTCTTCTGCTTCTTCTGCTTCACCCTCCAGACTTCACCTTCTCCTTCTCCTTCTTCTGCTTCTTCTGCTGCGCCCTCCAGACTTCACCTTCTCCTTCTCCTTCTTCTTCTTCTTCTGCTTCACCCTCCTGACTTCACCTTCTCCTTCTCCTTCTTCTACTTCTTCTGTTTCACCCCCCTGACTTCACCTGCTCCTTCTCCTTCTTCTGCTTCTTCTGATTCACCCTCCTAACTTTACCTTCTCCTTCTCCTTCTTCTGCTTCTTCTGATTCACCCTCCTGACTTCACCTTCTCCTTCTCCTTCTTCTGCTTCTTCTAATTCACCCTCCAGACTTCACCTACTCCTTCTACTTCTTCTGCTTCTTCTGATTCACCCTCCAGACTTCACCTTCTCCTTCTCCTTCTTCTGCTTCTTCTGATTGACCCTCCAGACCTCACCTTCTCCTTCTCCTTCTTCTACTTCTTCTGATTCACCCTCCAGACTTCATCTTCTCCTTCTCCTTCTTCTGCTTCTTCTGATTCACCCTCCAGACTTCACCTTCTCCTTCTCCTTCTTCTGCTTCTTCTGATTCACCCTCCAGACTTCACCTTCTCCTTCTCCTTCTTCTACTTCTTCTGATTCACCCTCCTGACTTCACCTTCTCCTTCTCCTTCTTCTGCTTCTTCTGCTTCACCCTTCAGACTTCACCTTCTCCTGCTCCTTCTTCTGCTTCTTCTGCTTCACCCTCCAGACTTCACCTTCTCCTTCTCCTTCTTCTGCTTCTTCTGCTTCACCCTCCTGACTTCACCTTCTCCTTCTCCTTCTTCTACTTCTTCTGATTCACCCTCCAGACTTCACCTTCTCCTTCTCCTTCTTCTGCTTCTTCTGCTTCACCCTCCAGACTTCACCTTCTCCTTCTCCTTCTTCTGCTTCTTCTGCTTCGCCCTCCAGACTTCACCTTCTCCTTCTCCATCTTCTGCTTCTTCTGCTTCACTCTCCTGACTTCACCTTCTCCTTCTCCTTCTTCTACTTCTTCTGATTCACCCTCCAGACTTCACCTTCTCCTTCTCCTTCTTCTGCTTCTTCTGCTTCACCCTCTAGACTTCAACTTCTCCTTCTCCTTCTTCTGCTTCTTCTGCTGCGCCCTCCAGACTTCACCTTCTCCTTCTCCTTCTTCTGCTTCTTCTGCTTCACCGTCCTGACTTCACCTTCTCCTTCTCCTTCTTCTACTTCTTCTGCTTCACCCCCCTGACTTCACCTGCTCCTTCTCCTTCTTCTGCTTCTTCTGATTCACCCTCCTAACTTCACCTTCTCCTTCTCCTTCTTCTGCTTCTTCTGATTCACCCTCCTGACTTCACCTTCTCCTTCTCCTTCTTCTGCTTCTTCTGATTCACCCTCCAGACTTCACCTTCTCCTTCTCCTTCTTCTGCTTCTTCTGTTTCACCCTCCAGACTTCACCTTCTCCTTCTCCTTCTTCTGCTTCTTCTGATTCACCCTCCAGACTTCATCTTCTCCTTCTCCTTCTTCTGCTTCTTCTGATTCACCCTCCAGACTTCACCTTCTCCTTCTCCTTCTTCTGCTTCTTCTGATTCACCCTCCAGACTTCACCTTCTCCTTCTCCTTCTTCTACTTCTTCTGATTCACCCTCCAGACTTCACCTTCTCCTTCTCCTTCTTCTACTTCTTCAGATTCACCCTCCAGTCTTCACCTTCTCCTTCTCCTTCTTCTGTTTCTTCTGCTTCACCCTCCAGACTTCACCTTCTCCTTCTCTTTCTTCTGCTTCTTCTGATTCACCCTCCAGGCTTCACCCTCTCCTTCTCCTTCTTCTGATTCTTCTGATTCACCCTCCAGACTTCACCTTCTCCTTCTCCTTCTTCTGCTTCTTCTGATTCACCCTCCAGACTTCACCTTCTCCTTCTCCTTCTTCTGCTTCTTCTGATTCACCCTCCAGACTTCATCTTCTCCTTCTCCTTCTTCTGCTTCTTCTGATTCACCCTCCAGACTTCACCTTCTCCTTCTCCTTCTTCTGCTTCTTCTGATTCACCCTCCAGACTTCACCTTCTCCTTCTCCTTCTTCTACTTCTTCTGATTCACCCTCCAGACTTCACCTTCTCCTTCTCCTTCTTCTACTTCTTCAGATTCACCCTCCAGTCTTCACCTTCTCCTTCTCCTTCTTCTGTTTCTTCTGCTTCACTCTCCTGACTTCACCTTCTCCTTCTCCTTCTTCTACTTCTTCTGATTCACCCTCCAGACTTCACCTTGTCCTTCTCCTTCTTCTGCTTCTTCTGCTTCACCCTCTAGACTTCAACTTCTCCTTCTCCTTCTTCTGCTTCTTCTGCTGCGCCCTCCAGACTTCACCTTCTCCTTCTCCTTCTTCTGCTTCTTCTGCTTCACCGTCCTGACTTCACCTTCTCCTTCTCCTTCTTCTACTTCTTCTGCTTCACCCCCCTGACTTCACCTGCTCCTTCTCCTTCTTCTGCTTCTTCTGATTCACCCTCCTAACTTCACCTTCTCCTTCTCCTTCTTCTGCTTCTTCTGATTCACCCTCCTGACTTCACCTTCTCCTTCTCCTTCTTCTGCTTCTTCTGATTCACCCTCCAGACTTCACCTTCTCCTTCTCCTTCTTCTGCTTCTTCTGTTTCACCCTCCAGACTTCACCTTCTCCTTCTCCTTCTTCTGCTTCTTCTGATTCACCCTCCAGACTTCATCTTCTCCTTCTCCTTCTTCTGCATCTTCTGATTCACCCTCCAGACTTCACCTTCTCCTTCTCCTTCTTCTGCTTCTTCTGATTCACCCTCCAGACTTCACCTTCTCCTTCTCCTTCTTCTACTTCTTCTGATTCACCCTCCAGACTTCACCTTCTCCTTCTCCTTCTTCTACTTCTTCAGATTCACCCTCCAGTCTTCACCTTCTCCTTCTCCTTCTTCTGTTTCTTCTGCTTCACCCTCCAGACTTCACCTTCTCCTTCTCTTTCTTCTGCTTCTTCTGATTCACCCTCCAGGCTTCACCCTCTCCTTCTCCTTCTTCTGATTCTTCTGATTCACCCTCCAGACTTCACCTTCTCCTTCTCCTTCTTCTGCTTCTTCTGATTCACCCTCCAGACTTCACCTTCTCCTTCTTCTGCTTCTTCTGATTCACCCTCCAGACTTCATCTTCTCCTTCTCCTTCTTCTGCTTCTTCTGATTCACCCTCCAGACTTCACCTTCTCCTTCTCCTTCTTCTGCTTCTTCTGATTCACCCTCCAGACTTCACCTTCTCCTTCTCCTTCTACTTCTTCTGATTCACCCTCCAGACTTCACCTTCTCCTTCTCCTTCTTCTACTTCTTCAGATTCACCCTCCAGTCTTCACCTTCTCCTTCTCCTTCTTCTGTTTCTTCAGCTTCACCCTCCAGACTTCACCTTCTCCTTCTCTTTCTTCTGCTTCTTCTGATTCACCCTCCAGACTTCAACTTCTCCTTCTCCTTCTTCTGATTCTTCTGATTCACCCTCCAGACTTCACCTTCTCCTTCTCCTTCTTCTGCTTCTTCTGATTCACCCTCCTGTCTTCACCTTCTCCTTCTCCTTCTTCTACTTCTTCTGATTCACCCTCCTGACTTCACCTTCTCCTTCTCCTTCTTCTACTTCTTCTGCTTCACCCTCCAGACTTCACCTTCTCCTTCTCCTTCTTCTACTTCTTCTGATTCACCCTCCAGACTTCACATTCTCCTTCTCCTTCTTTTGCTTCATCTGCTTCACACTTCAGACTTCACCTTCTCCTTCTCCTTCTTCTGCTTCTTCTGATTCACCCTCCTTACTTCACCTTCTCCTTCTCCTTCTTCTGCTTCTTCTGATTCACCCTCCTGACTTCACCTTCTCCTTCTCCTTATTCTGCTTCTTCTGTTTCACCCTCCAGACTTCACCTTCTCCTTCTCCTTCTTCTGCTTCTTCTGATTCACCCTCCAGACTTCACCTTCTCCTTCTCCTTCTTCTGCTTCTTCTGATTCACCCTCCAGACTTCACCTTCTCCTTCTCCTTCTTCTACTTCTTCTGATTCACCCTCCAGACTTCACCTTCTCCTTCTCCTTCTTCTGCTTCTTCTGATTCACCCTCCAGACTTCACCTTCTCCTTCTCCTTCGTCTACTTCTTCTGATACACCCTCCAGACTACACCTTCTCCTTCTCCTTCTTCTACTTCTTCTGATTCACCCTCCAGACTTCACCTTCTCCTTCTCCTTCTTCTGTTTCTTCTGATTCACCCTCCAGACTTCATCTTCTCCTTCTCCTTCTTCTACTTCTTCTGATTCACACTCCAGACTTCACCTTCTCCTTCTCCTTCTTCTACTTCTTCTGATTCACCCTCCAGACTTCACCTTCTCCTTCTCCTTCTTCTACTTCTTCTGCTTCTCCCTCCAGACTTCACCTTCTCCTTCTCCTTCTTCTGCTTCTTCTGATTCACCCTCCAGACTTCACCTTCCCCTTCTCCTTCTTCTACTTCTTCTGATTCACCCTCCAGACTTCACCTTCTCCTTCTCCTTCTTCTACTTCTTCTGATTCACCCTCCAGACTTCACCTTCTCCTTCTCCTTCTTCTACTTCTTCCGATTCACCCTCCTGACTTCACCTTCTCCTTCTCCTTCTTCTGCTTCTTCTGCTTCACCCTCCTGACTTCAACTTCTCCTTCTCCTTCTTCTACTTCTTCTGATTCACCCTCCAGACTTCACCTTCTCCTTCTCCTTCTTCTGCTTCTTCTGCTTCACCCTCCAGACTTCACCTTCTCCTTCTCCTTCTTCTGCTTCTTCTGATTCGCCCTCCAGACATCACCTTCTCCTTCTCCTTCTTCTGCTTCTTCTGCTTCACCCTCCAGACTTCAGCTTCTCCTTCTCCTTCTTCTGCTTCTTCTGCTTCACTCTCCTGACTTCACCTTCTCCTTCTCCTTCTTCTACTTCTTCTGATTAACCCTCCAGACTTCACCTTCTCCTTCTCCTTCTTCTGCTTCTTCTGCTTCACCCTCCAGACTTCACCTTCTCCTTCTCCTTCTTCTGCTTCTTCTGCTGCGCCTTCCAGACTTCACCTTCTCCTTCTCCTTCTTCTGCTTCTTCTGCTTCACCCTCCTGACTTCACCTTCTCCTTCTCCTTCTTCTACTTCTTCTGTTTCACCCCCCTGACTTCACCTGCTCCTTCTCCTTCTTCTGCTTCTTCTGATTCACCCTCCCAACTTTACCTTCTCCTTCTCCTTCTTCTGCTTCTTCTGATTCACCCTCCTGACTTCACCTTCTCCTTCTCCTTCTTCTGCTTCTTCTAATTCACCCTCCAGACTTCACCTTCTCCTTCTCCTTCTTCTGCTTCTTCTGATTCACTCTCCAGACTTCACCTTCTCCTTCTCCTTCTTCTGCTTCTTCTGATTGACCCTCCAGACCTCACCTTCTTCTTCTCCTTCTTCTACTTCTTCTGATTCACCCTCCAGACTTCATCTTCTCCTTCTCCTTCTTCTGCTTCTTCTGATTCACCCTCCAGACTTCACCTTCTCCTTCTCCTTCTTCTGCTTCTTCTGATTCACCCTCCAGACTTCACCTTCTCCTTCTCCTTCTTCTACTTCTTCTGATTCACCCTCCTGACTTCACCTTCTCCTTCTACTTCTTCTGCTTCTTCTGCTTCACCCTCCAGACTTCACCTTCTCCTGCTCCTTCTTCTGCTTCTTCTGCTTCACCCTCCAGACTTCACCTTCTCCTTCTCCTTCTTCTGCTTCTTCTGCTTCACCCTCCTGACTTCACCTTATCCTTCTCCTTCTTCTACTTCTTCTGATTCACCCTCCAGTCTTCACCTTCTCCTTCTCCTTCTTCTGTTTCTTCTGCTTCACCCTCCAGACTTCACCTTCTCCTTCTCTTTCTTCTGCTTCTTCTGATTCACCCTCCAGGCTTCACCCTCTCCTTCTCCTTCTTCTGATTCTTCTGATTCGCCCTCCAGACTTCACCTTCTCCTTCTCCTTCTTCTGCTTCTTCTGATTCACCCTCCAGATTTCACCTTCTCCTTCTCCTTCTTCTGCTTCTTCTGATTCACCCTCCAGACTTCATCTTCTCCTTCTCCTTCTTCTGCTTCTTCTGATTCACCCTCCAGACTTCACCTTCTCCTTCTCCTTCTTCTGCTTCTTCTGATTCACCCTCCAGACTTCACCTTCTCCTTCTCCTTCTTCTACTTCTTCTGATTCACCCTCCAGACTTCACCTTCTCCTTCTCCTTCTTCTACTTCTTCAGATTCACCCTCCAGTCTTCACCTTCTCCTTCTCCTTCTTCTGTTTCTTCTGCTTCACTCTCCTGACTTCACCTTCTCCTTCTCCTTCTTCTACTTCTTCTGATTCACCCTCCAGACTTCACCTTCTCCTTCTCCTTCTTCTGCTTCTTTGCTTCACCCTCTAGACTTCAACTTCTCCTTCTCCTTCTTCTGCTTCTTCTGCTGCGCCCTCCAGACTTCACCTTCTCCTTCTCCTTCTTCTGCTTCTTCTGCTTCACCGTCCTGACTTCACCTTCTCCTTCTCCTTCTTCTACTTCTTCTGCTTCACCCCCCTGACTTCACCTGCTCCTTCTCCTTCTTCTGCTTCTTCTGATTCACCCTCCTAACTTCACCTTCTCCTTCTCCTTCTTCTGCTTCTTCTGATTCACCCTCCTGACTTCACCTTCTCCTTCTCCTTCTTCTGCTTCTTCTGATTCACCCTCCAGACTTCACCTTCTCCTTCTCCTTCTTCTGTTTCTTCTGTTTCACCCTCCAGACTTCACCTTCTCCTTCTCCTTCTTCTGCTTCTTCTGATTCACCCTCCAGACTTCATCTTCTCCTTCTCCTTCTTCTGCTTCTTCTGATTCACCCTCCAGACTTCACCTTCTCCTTCTCCTTCTTCTGCTTCTTCTGATTCACCCTCCAGACTTCACCTTCTCCTTCTCCTTCTTCTACTTCTTCTGATTCACCCTCCAGACTTCACCTTCTCCTTCTCCTTCTTCTACTTCTTCAGACTCACCCTCCAGTCTTCACCTTCTCCTTCTCCTTCTTCTGTTTCTTCTGCTTCACCCTCCAGACTTCACCTTCTCCTTCTCTTTCTTCTGCTTCTTCTGATTCACCCTCCAGGCTTCACCCTCTCCTTCTCCTTCTTCTGATTCTTCTGATTCACCCTCCAGACTTCACCTTCTCCTTCTCCTTCTTCTGCTTCTTCTGATTCACCCTCCAGACTTCACCTTCTCCTTCTCCTTCTTCTGCTTCTTCTGATTCACCCTCCAGACTTCACCTTCTCCTTCTCCTTCGTCTACTTCTTCTGATACACCCTCCAGACTACACCTTCTCCTTCTCCTTCTTCTACTTCTTCTGATTCACCCTCCAGACTTCACCTTCTCCTTCTCCTTCTTCTGTTTCTTCTGATTCACCCTCCAGACTTCATCTTCTCCTTCTCCTTCTTCTACTTCTTCTGATTCACACTCCAGACTTCACCTTCTCCTTCTCCTTCTTCTACTTCTTCTGATTCACCCTCCAGACTTCACCTTCTCCTTCTCCTTCTTCTACTTCTTCTGCTTCTCCCTCCAGACTTCACCTTCTCCTTCTCCTTCTTCTGCTTCTTCTGATTCACCCTCCAGACTTCACCTTCCCCTTCTCCTTCTTCTACTTCTTCTGATTCACCCTCCAGACTTCACCTTCTCCTTCTCCTTCTTCTACTTCTTCTGATTCACCCTCCAGACTTCACCTTCTCCTTCTCCTTCTTCTACTTCTTCCGATTCACCCTCCTGAATTCACCTTCTCCTTCTCCTTCTTCTGCTTCTTCTGCTTCACCCTCCTGACTTCAACTTCTCCTTCTCCTTCTTCTACTTCTTCTGATTCACCCTCCAGACTTCACCTTCTCCTTCTCCTTCTTCTGCTTCTTCTGCTTCACCCTCCAGACTTCACCTTCTCCTTCTCCTTCTATTGCTTCTTCTGATTCGCCCTCCAGACATCACCTTCTCCTTCTCCTTCTTCTGCTTCTTCTGCTTCACCCTCCAGACTTCAGCTTCTCCTTCTCCTTCTTCTGCTTCTTCTGCTTCACTCTCCTGACTTCACCTTCTCCTTCTCCTTCTTCTACTTCTTCTGATTAACCCTCCAGACTTCACCTTCTCCTTCTCCTTCTTCTGCTTCTTCTGCTTCACCCTCCAGACTTCACCTTCTCCTTCTCCTTCTTCTGCTTCTTCTGCTGCGCCCTCCAGACTTCACCTTCTCCTTCTCCTTCTTCTGCTTCTTCTGCTTCACCCTCCTGACTTCACCTTCTCCTTCTCCTTCTTCTACTTCTTCTGTTTCACCCCCCTGACTTCACCTACTCCTTCTCCTTCTTCTGCTTCTTCTGATTCACCCTCCCAACTTTACCTTCTCCTTCTCCTTCTTCTGCTTCTTCTGATTCACCCTCCTGACTTCACCTTCTCCTTCTCCTTCTTCTGCTTCTTCTAATTCACCCTCCAGACTTCACCTTCTCCTTCTCCTTCTTCTGCTTCTTCTGATTCACTCTCCAGACTTCACCTTCTCCTTCTCCTTCTTCTGCTTCTTCTGATTGACCCTCCAGACCTCACCTTCTTCTTCTCCTTCTTCTACTTCTTCTGATTCACCCTCCAGACTTCATCTTCTCCTTCTCCTTCTTCTGCTTCTTCTGATTCACCCTCCAGACTTCACCTTCTCCTTCTCCTTCTTCTGCTTCTTCTGATTCACCCTCCAGACTTCACCTTCTCCTTCTCCTTCTTCTACTTCTTCTGATTCACCCTCCTACTTCACCTTCTCCTTCTCCTTCTTCTGCTTCTTCTGCTTCACCCTCCAGACTTCACCTTCTCCTGCTCCTTCTTCTGCTTCTTCTGCTTCACCCTCCAGACTTCACCTTCTCCTTCTCCTTCTTCTGCTTCTTCTGCTTCATCCTCCTGACTTCACCTTCTCCTTCTCCTTCTTCTACTTCTTCTGATTCACCCTCCAGTCTTCACCTTCTCCTTCTCCTTCTTCTGTTTCTTCTGCTTCACCCTCCAGACTTCACCTTCTCCTTCTCTTTCTTCTGCTTCTTCTGATTCACCCTCCAGGCTTCACCCTCTCCTTCTCCTTCTTCTGATTCTTCTGATTCACCCTCCAGACTTCACCTTCTCCTTCTCCTTCTTCTGCTTCTTCTGATTCACCCTCCAGAATTCACCTTCTCCTTCTCCTTCTTCTGCTTCTTCTGATTCACCCTCCAGACTTCATCTTCTCCTTCTCCTTCTTCTGCTTCTTCTGATTCACCCTCCAGACTTCACCTTCTCCTTCTCCTTCTTCTGCTTCTTCTGATTCACCCTCCAGACTTCACCTTCTCCTTCTCCTTCTTCTACTTCTTCTGATTCACCCTCCAGACTTCACCTTCTCCTTCTCCTTCTTCTACTTCTTCAGATTCACCCTCCAGTCTTCACCTTCTCCTTCTCCTTCTTCTGTTTCTTCTGCTTCACTCTCCTGACTTCACCTTCTCCTTCTCCTTCTTCTACTTCTTCTGATTCACCCTCCAGACTTCACCTTCTCCTTCTCCTTCTTCTGCTTCTTCTGCTTCACCCTCTAGACTTCAACTTCTCCTTCTCCTTCTTCTGCTTCTTCTGCTGCGCCCTCCAGACTTCACCTTCTCCTTCTCCTTCTTCTGCTTCTTCTGCTTCACCGTCCTGACTTCACCTTCTCCTTCTCCTTCTTCTACTTCTTCTGCTTCACCCCCCTGACTTCACCTGCTCCTTCTCCTTCTTCTGCTTCTTCTGATTCACCCTCCTAACTTCACCTTCTCCTTCTCCTTCTTCTGCTTCTTCTGATTCACCCTCCTGACTTCACCTTCTCCTTCTCCTTCTTCTGCTTCTTCTGATTCACCCTCCAGACTTCACCTTCTCCTTCTCCTTCTTCTGCTTCTTCTGTTTCACCCTCCAGACTTCACCTTCTCCTTCTCCTTCTTCTGCTTCTTCTGATTCACCCTCCAGACTTCATCTTCTCCTTCTCCTTCTTCTGCTTCTTCTGATTCACCCTCCAGACTTCACCTTCTCCTTCTCCTTCTTCTGCTTCTTCTGATTCACCCTCCAGACTTCACCTTCTCCTTCTCCTTCTTCTACTTCTTCTGATTCACCCTCCAGACTTCACCTTCTCCTTCTCCTTCTTCTACTTCTTCAGACTCACCCTCCAGTCTTCACCTTCTCCTTCTCCTTCTTCTGTTTCTTCTGCTTCACCCTCCAGACTTCATCTTCTCCTTCTCTTTCTTCTGCTTCTTCTGATTCACCCTCCAGGCTTCACCCTCTCCTTCTCCTTCTTCTGATTCTTCTGATTCACCCTCCAGACTTCACCTTCTCCTTCTCCTTCTTCTGCTTCTTCTGATTCACCCTCCAGACTTCACCTTCTCCTTCTCCTTCTTCTGCTTCTTCTGATTCACCCTCCAGACTTCATCTTCTCCTTCTCCTTCTTCTGCTTCTTCTGATTCACCCTCCAGACTTCACCTTCTCCTTCTCCTTCTTCTGCTTCTTCTGATTCACCCTCCAGACTTCACCTTCTCCTTCTCCTTTTACTTCTTCTGATTCACCCTCCAGACTTCACCTTCTCCTTCTCCTTCTTTTACTTCTTCAGATTCACCCTCCAGTCTTCACCTTCTCCTTCTCCTTCTTCTGTTTCTTCAGCTTCACCCTCCAGACTTCACCTTCTCCTTCTCTTTCTTCTGCTTCTTCTGATTCACCCTCCAGACTTCAACTTCTCCTTCTCCTTCTTCTGATTCTTCTGATTCACCCTCCAGACTTCACCTTCTCCTTCTCCTTCTTCTGCTTCTTCTGATTCACCCTCCATATTCACCTTCTCCTTCTCCTTCTTCTACTTCTTCTGATTCACCCTCCTGACTTCACCTTCTCCTTCTCCTTCTTCTACTTCTTCTGCTTCACCCTCCAGACTTCACCTTCTCCTTCTCCTTCTTCTACTTCTTCTGATTCACCCTCCAGACTTCACATTCTCCTTCTCCTTCTTTTGCTTCTTCTGCTTCACACTCCAGACTTCACCTTCTCCTTCTCCTTCTTCTGCTTCTTCTGATTCACCCTCCTTACTTCACCTTCTCCTTCTCCTTCTTCTGCTTCTTCTGATTCACCCTCCTGACTTCACCTTCTCCTTCTCCTTATTCTGCTTCTTCTGTTTCACCCTCCAGACTTCACCTTCTCCTTCTCCTTCTTCTGCTTCTTCTGATTCACCCTCCAGACTTCACCTTCTCCTTCTCCTTCTTCTGCTTCTTCTGATTCACCCTCCAGACTTCACCTTCTCCTTCTCCTTCTTCTACTTCTTCTGATTCACCCTCCAGACTTCACCTTCTCCTTCTCCTTCTTCTGCTTCTTCTGATTCACCCTCCAGACTTCACCTTCTCCTTCTCCTTCGTCTACTTCTTCTGATACACCCTCCAGACTACACCTTCTCCTTCTCCTTCTTCTACTTCTTCTGATTCACCCTCCAGACTTCACCTTCTCCTTCTCCTTCTTCTGTTTCTTCTGATTCACCCTCCAGACTTCACCTTCTCCTTCTCCTTCTTCTACTTCTTCTGATTCACACTCCAGACTTCACCTTCTCCTTCTCCTTCTTCTACTTCTTCTGATTCACCCTCCAGACTTCACCTTCTCCTTCTCCTTCTTCTACTTCTTCTGCTTCTCCCTCCAGACTTCACCTTCTCCTTCTCCTTCTTCTGCTTCTTCTGATTCACACTCCAGACTTCACCTTCCCCTTCTCCTTCTTCTACTTCTTCTGATTCACCCTCCAGACTTCACCTTCTCCTTCTCCTTCTTCTACTTCTTCTGATTCACCCTCCAGACTTCACCTTCTCCTTCTCCTTCTTCTACTTCTTCCGATTCACCCTCCTGACTTCACCTTCTCCTTCTCCTTCTTCTGCTTCTTCTGCTTCACCCTCCTGACTTCAACTTCTCCTTCTCCTTCTTCTACTTCTTCTGATTCACCCTCCAGACTTCACCTTCTCCTTCTCCTTCTTCTGCTTCTTCTGCTTCACCCTCCAGACTTCACCTTCTCCTTCTCCTTCTTCTGCTTCTTCTGATTCGCCCTCCAGACATCACCTTCTCCTTCTCCTTCTTCTGCTTCTTCTGCTTCACCCTCCAGACTTCAGCTTCTCCTTCTCCTTCTTCTGCTTCTTCTGCTTCACTCTCCTGACTTCACCTTCTCCTTCTCCTTCTTCTACTTCTTCTGATTAACCCTCCAGACTTCACCTTCTCCTTCTCCTTCTTCTGCTTCTTCTGCTTCACCCTCCAGACTTCACCTTCTCCTTCTCCTTCTTCTGCTTCTTCTGCTGCGCCCTCCAGACTTCACCTTCTCCTTCTCCTTCTTCTGCTTCACCCTCCTGACTTCACCTTCTCCTTCTCCTTCTTCTACTTCTTTGTTTCACCCCCCTGACTTCACCTGCTCCTTCTCCTTCTTCTGCTTCTTCTGATTCACCCTCCCAACTTTACCTTCTCCTTCTCCTTCTTCTGCTTCTTCTGATTCACCCTCCTGACTTCACCTTCTCCTTCTCCTTCTTCTGCTTCTTCTAATTCACCCTCCAGACTTCACCTTCTCCTTCTCCTTCTTCTGCTTCTTCTGATTCACTCTCCAGACTTCACCTTCTCCTTCTCCTTCTTCTGCTTCTTCTGATTGACCCTCCAGACCTCACCTTCTCCTTCTCCTTCTTCTACTTCTTCTGATTCACCCTCCAGACTTCATCTTCTCCTTCTCCTTCTTCTGCTTCTTCTGATTCACCCTCCAGACTTCACCTTCTCCTTCTCCTTCTTCTGCTTCTTCTGATTCACCCTCCAGACTTCACCTTCTCCTTCTCCTTCTTCTACTTCTTCTGATTCACCCTCCTGACTTCACCTTCTCCTTCTCCTTCTTCTGCTTCTTCTGCTTCACCCTCCAGACTTCACCTTCTCCTGCTCCTTCTTCTGCTTCTTCTGCTTCACCCTCCAGACTTCACCTTCTCCTTCTCCTTCTTCTGCTTCTTCTGCTTCACCCTCCTGACTTCACCTTCTCCTTCTCCTTCTTCTACTTCTTCTGATTCACCCTCCAGACTTCACCTTCTCCTTCTCCTTCTTCTGCTTCTTCTGCTTCACCCTCCAGACTTCACCTTCTCCTTCTCCTTCTTCTGCTTCTTCTGCTTCGCCCTCCAGACTTCACCTTCTCCTTCTCCATCTTCTGCTTCTTCTGCTTCACTCTCCTGACTTCACCTTCTCCTTCTCCTTCTTCTACTTCTTCTGATTCACCCTCCAGACTTCAGCTTCTCCTTCTCCTTCTTCTGCTTCTTCTGCTTCACCCTCCAGACTTCAGCTTCTCCTTCTCCTTCTTCTGCTTCTTCTGCTGCGCCCTCCAGACTTCACCTTCTCCTTCTCCTTCTTCTGCTTCTTCTGCTTCACCGTCCTGACTTCACCTTCTCCTTCTCCTTCTTCTACTTCTTCTGCTTCACCCCCCTGACTTCACCTGCTCCTTCTCCTTCTTCTGCTTCTTCTGATTCACCCTCCTAACTTCACCTTCTCCTTCTCCTTCTTCTGCTTCTTCTGATTCACCATCCTGACTTCACCTTCTCCTTCTCCTTCTTCTGCTTCTTCTGATTCACCCTCCAGACTTCACCTTCTCCTTCTCCTTCTTCTGCTTCTTCTGTTTCACCCTCCAGACTTCACCTTCTCCTTCTCCTTCTTCTGCTTCTTCTGATTCACCCTCCAGACTTCACCTTCTCCTTCTCCTTCTTCTGCTTCTTCTGATTCACCCTCCAGACTTCACCTTCTCCTTCTCCTTCTTCTACTTCTTCTGATTCACCCTCCAGACTTCACCTTCTCCTTCTCCTTCTTCTACTTCTTCAGATTCACCCTCCAGTCTTCACCTTCTCCTTCTCCTTCTTCTGTTTCTTCTGCTTCACCCTCCAGACTTCACCTTCTCCTTCTCTTTCTTCTGCTTCTTCTGATTCACCATCCAGACTTCAACTTCTCCTTCTCCTTCTTCTGATTCTTCTGATTCACCCTCCAAACTTCACCTTCTCCTTCTCCTTCTTCTGCTTCTTCTGATTCACCCTCCAGACTTCACCTTCTCCTTCTCCTTCTTCTGCTTCTTCTGATTCACCCTCCAGACTTCATCTTCTCCTTCTCCTTCTTCTGCTTCTTCTGATTCACCCTCCAGACTTCACCTTCTCCTTCTCCTTCTTCTGCTTCTTCTGATTCACCCTCCAGACTTCACCTTCTCCTTCTCCTTCTTCTACTTCTTCTGATTCACCCTCCAGACTTCACCTTCTCCTTCTCCTTCTTCTACTTCTTCAGATTCACCCTCCAGTCTTCACCTTCTCCTTCTCCTTCTTCTGTTTCTTCTGCTTCACCCTCCAGACTTCACCTTCTCCTTCTCTTTCTTCTGCTTCTTCTGATTCACCCTCCAGACTTCACCTTCTCCTTCTCCTTCTTCTGATTCTTCTGATTCACCCTCCAGACTTCACCTTCTCCTTCTCCTTCTTCTGCTTCTTCTGATTCACCCTCCTGACTTCACCTTCTCCTTCTCCTTCTTCTACTTCTTCTGATTCACCCTCCTGACTTCACCTTCTCCTTCTCCTTCTTCTACTTCTTCTGCTTCACCCTCCAGACTTCACCTTCTCCTTCTCCTTCTTCTACTTCTTCTGATTCACCCTCCAGACTTCACCTTCTCCTTCTCCTTCTTTTGCTTCTTCTGCTTCACACTCCAGACTTCACCTTCTCCTTCTCCTTCTTCTGCTTCTTCTGATTCACCCTCCTTACTTCACCTTCTCCTTCTCCTTCTTCTGCTTCTTCTGATTCACCCTCCTGACTTCACCTTCTCCTTCTCCTTATTCTGCTTCTTCTGTTTCACCCTCCAGATTTCACCTTCTCCTTCTCCTTCTTCTGCTTCTTCTGATTCACCCTCCAGACTTCACCTTCTCCTTCTCCTTCTTCTGCTTCTTCTGATTCACCCTCCAGACTTCACCTTCCCCTTCTCCTTCTTCTACTTCTTCTGATTCACCCTCCAGACTTCACCTTCTCCTTCTCCTTCTTCTGCTTCTTCTGATTCACCCTCCAGACTTCACCTTCTCCTTCTCCTTCGTCTACTTCTTCTGATTCACCCTCCAGACTTCACCTTCTCCTTCTCCTTCTTCTGCTTCTTCTGCTTCACCCTCCAGACTTCACCTTCTCCTTCTCCTTCTTCTACTTCTTCTGATTCACCCTCCAGACTTCACATTCTCCTTCTCCTTCTTTTGCTTCTTCTGCTTCACACTCCAGACTTCACCTTCTCCTTCTCCTTCTTCTGCTTCTTCTGATTCACCCTCCTTACTTCACCTTCTCCTTCTCCTTCTTCTGCTTCTTCTGATTCACCCTCCTGACTTCACCTTCTCCTTCTCCTTATTCTGCTTCTTCTGTTTCACCCTCCAGACGTCACCTTCTCCTTCTCCTTCTTCTGCTTCTTCTGATTCACCCTCCAGACTTCACCTTCTCCTTCTCCTTCTTCTGCTTCTTCTGATTCACCCTCCAGACTTCACCTTCTCCTTCTCCTTCTTCTACTTCTTCTGATTCACCCTCCAGACTTCACCTTCTCCTTCTCCTTCTTCTGCTTCTTCTGATTCACCCTCCAGACTTCACCTTCTCCTTCTCCTTCGTCTACTTCTTCTGATACACCCTCCAGACTACACCTTCTCCTTTTCCTTCTTCTACTTCTTATGATTCACCCTCCAGACTTCACCTTCTCCTTCTCCTTCTTCTGTTTCTTCTGATTCACCCTCCAGACTTCACCTTCTCCTTCTCCTTCTTCTACTTCTTCTGATTCACACTCCAGACTTCACCTTCTCCTTCTCCTTCTTCTGCTTCTTCTGATTCACCCTCCTTACTTCACCTTCTCCTTCTCCTTCTTCTGCTTCTTCTGATTCACCCTCCAGACTTCACCTTCTCCTTCTCCTTCTTCTACTTCTTCTGATTCACCCTCCAGACTTCACCTTCTCCTTCTCCTTCTTCTGCTTCTTCTGATTCACCCTCCAGACTTCACCTTCTCCTTCTCCTTCGTCTACTTCTTCTGATACACCCTCCAGACTACACCTTCTCCTTCTCCTTCTTCTACTTCTTATGATTCACCCTCCAGACTTCACCTTCTCCTTCTCCTTCTTCTGTTTCTTCTGATTCACCCTCCAGACTTCACCTTCTCCTTCTCCTTCTTCTACTTCTTCTGATTCACACTCCAGACTTCACCTTCTCCTTCTCCTTCTTCTACTTCTTCTGATTCACCCTCCAGACTTCACCTTCTCCTTCTCCTTCTTCTACTTCTTCTGCTTCTCCCTCCAGACTTCACCTTCTCCTTCTCCTTCTTCTGCTTCTTCTGATTCACCCTCCAGACTTCACCTTCCCCTTCTCCTTCTTCTACTTCTTCTGATTCACCCTCCAGACTTCACCTTCTCCTTCTCCTTCTTCTACTTCTTCTGATTCACCCTCCAGACTTCACCTTCTCCTTCTCCTTCTTCTACTTCTTCCGATTCACCCTCCTGACTTCACCTTCTCCTTCTCCTTCTTCTGCTTCTTCTGCTTCACCCTCCTGACTTCACCTTCTCCTTCTCCTTCTTCTACTTCTTCTGATTCACCCTCCAGACTTCACCTTCTCCTTCTCCTTCTTCTGCTTCTTCTGCTTCACCCTCCAGACTTCACCTTCTCCTTCTCCTTCTTCTGCTTCTTCTGATTCGCCCTCCAGACATCACCTTCTCCTTCTCCTTCTTCTGCTTCTTCTGCTTCACCCTCCAGACTTCAGCTTCTCCTTCTCCTTCTTCTGCTTCTTCTGCTTCACTCTCCTGACTTCACCTTCTCCTTCTCCTTCTTCTACTTCTTCTGATTAACCCTCCAGACTTCACCTTCTCCTTCTCCTTCTTCTGCTTCTTCTGCTTCACCCTCCAGACTTCACCTTCTCCTTCTCCTTCTTCTGCTTCTTCTGCTGCGCCCTCCAGACTTCACCTTCTCCTTCTCCTTCTTCTGCTTCTTCTGCTTCACCCTCCTGACTTCACCTTCTCCTTCTCCTTCTTCTACTTCTTCTGTTTCACCCCCCTGACTTCACCTGCTCCTTCTCCTTCTTCTGCTTCTTCTGATTCACCCTCCCAACTTTACCTTCTACTTCTCCTTCTTCTGCTTCTTCTGATTCACCCTCCTGACTTCACCTTCTCCTTCTCCTTCTTCTGCTTCTTCTGATTCACCCTCCTGACCTCACCTTCTCCTTCTCCTTCTTCTGCTTCTTCTGCTTCACCCTCCTGACTTCACCTTCTCCTTCTCCTTCTTCTACTTCTTCTGATTCACCCTCCAGACTTCACCTTCTCCTTCTCCTTCTTCTGCTTCTTCTGCTTCACCCTCCAGACTTCACCTTCTCCTTCTCCTTCTTCTGCTTCTTCTGATTCGCCCTCCAGACATCACCTTCTCCTTCTCCTTCTTCTGCTTCTTCTGCTTCACCCTCCAGACTTCAGCTTCTCCTTCTCCTTCTTCTGCTTCTTCTGCTTCACTCTCCTGACTTCACCTTCTCCTTCTCCTTCTTCTACTTCTTCTGATTAACCCTCCAGACTTCACCTTCTCCTTCTCCTTCTTCTGCTTCTTCTGCTTCACCCTCCAGACTTCACCTTCTCCTTCTCCTTCTTCTGCTTCTTCTGATTCGCCCTCCAGACATCACCTTCTCCTTCTCCTTCTTCTGCTTCTTCTGCTTCACCCTCCAGACTTCAGCTTCTCCTTCTCCTTCTTCTGCTTCTTCTGCTTCACTCTCCTGACTTCACCTTCTCCTTCTCCTTCTTCTACTTCTTCTGATTAACCCTCCAGACTTCACCTTCTCCTTCTCCTTCTTCTGCTTCTTCTGCTTCACCCTCCAGACTTCACCTTCTCCTTCTCCTTCTTCTGCTTCTTCTGCTGCGCCCTCCAGACTTCACCTTCTCCTTCTCCTTCTTCTGCTTCTTCTGCTTCACCCTCCTGACTTCACCTTCTCCTTCTCCTTCTTCTACTTCTTCTGTTTCACCCCCCTGACTTCACCTGCTCCTTCTCCTTCTTCTGCTTCTTCTGATTCACCCTCCCAACTTTACCTTCTCCTTCTCCTTCTTCTGCTTCTTCTGATTCACCCTCCTGACTTCACCTTCTCCTTCTCCTTCTTCTGCTTCTTCTAATTCACCCTCCAGACTTCACCTTCTCCTTCTCCTTCTTCTACTTCTTCTGATTCACCCTCCAGACTTCACATTCTCCTTCTCCTTCTTTTGCTTCTTCTGCTTCACACTCCAGACTTCACCTTCTCCTTCTCCTTCTTCTGCTTCTTCTGATTCACCCTCCTTACTTCACCTTCTCCTTCTCCTTCTTCTGCTTCTTCTGATTCACCCTCCTGACTTCACCTTCTCCTTCTCCTTATTCTGCTTCTTCTGTTTCACCCTCCAGACTTCACCTTCTCCTTCTCCTTCTTCTGCTTCTTCTGATTCACCCTCCAGACTTCACCTTCTCCTTCTCCTTCTTCTGCTTCTTCTGATTCACCCTCCAGACTTCACCTTCTCCTTCTCCTTCTTCTACTTCTTCTGATTCACCCTCCAGACTTCACCTTCTCCTTCTCCTTCTTCTGCTTCTTCTGATTCACCCTCCAGACTTCACCTTCTCCTTCTCCTTCGTCTACTTCTTCTGATACACCCTCCAGACTACACCTTCTCCTTCTCCTTCTTCTACTTCTTATGATTCACCCTCCAGACTTCACCTTCTCCTTCTCCTTCTTCTGTTTCTTCTGATTCACCCTCCAGACTTCACCTTCTCCTTCTCCTTCTTCTACTTCTTCTGATTCACACTCCAGACTTCACCTTCTCCTTCTCCTTCTTCTGCTTCTTCTGATTCACCCTCCTTACTTCACCTTCTCCTTCTCCTTCTTCTGCTTCTTCTGATTCACCCTCCAGACTTCACCTTCTCCTTCTCCTTCTTCTACTTCTTCTGATTCACCCTCCAGACTTCACCTTCTCCTTCTCCTTCTTCTGCTTCTTCTGATTCACCCTCCAGACTTCACCTTCTCCTTCTCCTTCGTCTACTTCTTCTGATACACCCTCCAGACTACACCTTCTCCTTCTCCTTCTTCTACTTCTTATGATTCACCCTCCAGACTTCACCTTCTCCTTCTCCTTCTTCTGTTTCTTCTGATTCACCCTCCAGACTTCACCTTCTCCTTCTCCTTCTTCTACTTCTTCTGATTCACACTCCAGACTTCACCTTCTCCTTCTCCTTCTTCTACTTCTTCTGATTCACCCTCCAGACTTCACCTTCTCCTTCTCCTTCTTCTACTTCTTCTGCTTCTCCCTCCAGACTTCACCTTCTCCTTCTCCTTCTTCTGCTTCTTCTGATTCACCCTCCAGACTTCACCTTCCCCTTCTCCTTCTTCTACTTCTTCTGATTCACCCTCCAGACTTCACCTTCTCCTTCTCCTTCTTCTACTTCTTCTGATTCACCCTCCAGACTTTACCTTCTCCTTCTCCTTCTTCTACTTCTTCCGATTCACCCTCCTGACTTCACCTTCTCCTTCTCCTTCTTCTGCTTCTTCTGCTTCACCCTCCTGACTTCACCTTCTCCTTCTCCTTCTTCTACTTCTTCTGATTCACCCTCCAGACTTCACCTTCTCCTTCTCCTTCTTCTGCTTCTTCTGCTTCACCCTCCAGACTTCACCTTCTCCTTCTCCTTCTTCTGCTTCTTCTGATTCGCCCTCCAGACATCACCTTCTCCTTCTCCTTCTTCTGCTTCTTCTGCTTCACCCTCCAGACTTCAGCTTCTCCTTCTCCTTCTTCTGCTTCTTCTGCTTCACTCTCCTGACTTCACCTTCTCCTTCTCCTTCTTCTACTTCTTCTGATTAACCCTCCAGACTTCACCTTCTCCTTCTCCTTCTTCTGCTTCTTCTGCTTCACCCTCCAGACTTCACCTTCTCCTTCTCCTTCTTCTGCTTCTTCTGCTGCGCCCTCCAGACTTCACCTTCTCCTTCTCCTTCTTCTGCTTCACCCTCCTGACTTCACCTTCTCCTTCTCCTTCTTCTACTTCTTCTGTTTCACCCCCCTGACTTCACCTGCTCCTTCTCCTTCTTCTGCTTCTTCTGATTCACCCTCCCAACTTTACCTTCTCCTTCTCCTTCTTCTGCTTCTTCTGATTCACCCTCCTGACTTCACCTTCTCCTTCTCCTTCTTCTGCTTCTTCTAATTCACCCTCCAGACTTCACCTTCTCCTTCTCCTTCTTCTGCTTCTTCTGATTCACTCTCCAGACTTCACCTTCTCCTTCTCCTTCTTCTGCTTCTTCTGATTGACCCTCCAGACCTCACCTTCTCCTTCTCCTTCTTCTACTTCTTCTGATTCACCCTCCAGACTTCATCTTCTCCTTCTCCTTCTTCTGCTTCTTCTGATTCACCCTCCAGACTTCACCTTCTCCTTCTCCTTCTTCTGCTTCTTCTGATTCACCCTCCAGACTTCACCTTCTCCTTCTCCTTCTTCTACTTCTTCTGATTCACCCTCCTGACTTCACCTTCTCCTTCTCCTTCTTCTGCTTCTTCTGCTTCACCCTCCAGACTTCACCTTCTCCTGCTCCTTCTTCTGCTTCTTCTGCTTCACCCTCCAGACTTCACCTTCTCCTTCTCCTTCTTCTGCTTCTTCTGCTTCACCCTCCTGACTTCACCTTCTCCTTCTCCTTCTTCTACTTCTTCTGATTCACCCTCCAGACTTCACCTTCTCCTTCTCCTTCTTCTGCTTCTTCTGCTTCACCCTCCAGACTTCACCTTCTCCTTCTCCTTCTTCTGCTTCTTCTGCTTCGCCCTCCAGACTTCACCTTCTCCTTCTCCATCTTCTGCTTCTTCTGCTTCACTCTCCTGACTTCACCTTCTCCTTCTCCTTCTTCTACTTCTTCTGATTCACCCTCCAGACTTCAGCTTCTCCTTCTCCTTCTTCTGCTTCTTCTGCTTCACCCTCCAGACTTCAGCTTCTCCTTCTCCTTCTTCTGCTTCTTCTGCTGCGCCCTCCAGACTTCACCTTCTCCTTCTCCTTCTTCTGCTTCTTCTGCTTCACCGTCCTGACTTCACCTTCTCCTTCTCCTTCTTCTACTTCTTCTGCTTCACCCCCCTGACTTCACCTGCTCCTTCTCCTTCTTCTGCTTCTTCTGATTCACCCTCCTAACTTCACCTTCTCCTTCTCCTTCTTCTGCTTCTTCTGATTCACCATCCTGACTTCACCTTCTCCTTCTCCTTCTTCTGCTTCTTCTGATTCACCCTCCAGACTTCACCTTCTCCTTCTCCTTCTTCTGCTTCTTCTGTTTCACCCTCCAGACTTCACCTTCTCCTTCTCCTTCTTCTGCTTCTTCTGATTCACCCTCCAGACTTCATCTTCTCCTTCTCCTTCTTCTGCTTCTTCTGATTCACCCTCCAGACTTCACCTTCTCCTTCTCCTTCTTCTGCTTCTTCTGATTCACCCTCCAGACTTCACCTTCTCCTTCTCCTTCTTCTACTTCTTCTGATTCACCCTCCAGACTTCACCTTCTCCTTCTCCTTCTTCTACTTCTTCAGATTCACCCTCCAGTCTTCACCTTCTCCTTCTCCTTCTTCTGTTTCTTCTGCTTCACCCTCCAGACTTCACCTTCTCCTTCTCTTTCTTCTGCTTCTTCTGATTCACCATCCAGACTTCAACTTCTCCTTCTCCTTCTTCTGATTCTTCTGATTCACCCTCCAAACTTCACCTTCTCCTTCTCCTTCTTCTGCTTCTTCTGATTCACCCTCCAGACTTCACCTTCTCCTTCTCCTTCTTCTGCTTCTTCTGATTCACCCTCCAGACTTCATCTTCTCCTTCTCCTTCTTCTGCTTCTTCTGATTCACCCTCCAGACTTCACCTTCTCCTTCTCCTTCTTCTGCTTCTTCTGATTCACCCTCCAGACTTCACCTTCTCCTTCTCCTTCTTCTACTTCTTCTGATTCACCCTCCAGACTTCACCTTCTCCTTCTCCTTCTTCTACTTCTTCAGATTCACCCTCCAGTCTTCACCTTCTCCTTCTCCTTCTTCTGTTTCTTCTGCTTCACCCTCCAGACTTCACCTTCTCCTTCTCTTTCTTCTGCTTCTTCTGATTCACCCTCCAGACTTCACCTTCTCCTTCTCCTTCTTCTGATTCTTCTGATTCACCCTCCAGACTTCACCTTCTCCTTCTCCTTCTTCTGCTTCTTCTGATTCACCCTCCTGACTTCACCTTCTCCTTCTCCTTCTTCTACTTCTTCTGATTCACCCTCCTGACTTCACCTTCTCCTTCTCCTTCTTCTACTTCTTCTGCTTCACCCTCCAGACTTCACCTTCTCCTTCTCCTTCTTCTACTTCTTCTGATTCACCCTCCAGACTTCACCTTCTCCTTCTCCTTCTTTTGCTTCTTCTGCTTCACACTCCAGACTTCACCTTCTCCTTCTCCTTCTTCTGCTTCTTCTGATTCACCCTCCTTACTTCACCTTCTCCTTCTCCTTCTTCTGCTTCTTCTGATTCACCCTCCTGACTTCACCTTCTCCTTCTCCTTATTCTGCTTCTTCTGTTTCACCCTCCAGATTTCACCTTCTCCTTCTCCTTCTTCTGCTTCTTCTGATTCACCCTCCAGACTTCACCTTCTCCTTCTCCTTCTTCTGCTTCTTCTGATTCACCCTCCAGACTTCACCTTCCCCTTCTCCTTCTTCTACTTCTTCTGATTCACCCTCCAGACTTCACCTTCTCCTTCTCCTTCTTCTGCTTCTTCTGATTCACCCTCCAGACTTCACCTTCTCCTTCTCCTTCGTCTACTTCTTCTGATTCACCCTCCAGACTTCACCTTCTCCTTCTCCTTCTTCTGCTTCTTCTGCTTCACCCTCCAGACTTCACCTTCTCCTTCTCCTTCTTCTACTTCTTCTTATTCACCCTCCAGACTTCACATTCTCCTTCTCCTTCTTTTGCTTCTTCTGCTTCACACTCCAGACTTCACCTTCTCCTTCTCCTTCTTCTGCTTCTTCTGATTCACCCTCCTTACTTCACCTTCTCCTTCTCCTTCTTCTGCTTCTTCTGATTCACCCTCCTGACTTCACCTTCTCCTTCTCCTTATTCTGCTTCTTCTGTTTCACCCTCCAGACTTCACCTTCTCCTTCTCCTTCTTCTGCTTCTTCTGATTCACCCTCCAGACTTCACCTTCTCCTTCTCCTTCTTCTGCTTCTTCTGATTCACCCTCCAGACTTCACCTTCTCCTTCTCCTTCTTCTACTTCTTCTGATTCACCCTCCAGACTTCACCTTCTCCTTCTCCTTCTTCTGCTTCTTCTGATTCACCCTCCAGACTTCACCTTCTCCTTCTCCTTCGTCTACTTCTTCTGATACACCCTCCAGACTACACCTTCTCCTTTTCCTTCTTCTACTTCTTATGATTCACCCTCCAGACTTCACCTTCTCCTTCTCCTTCTTCTGTTTCTTCTGATTCACCCTCCAGACTTCACCTTCTCCTTCTCCTTCTTCTACTTCTTCTGATTCACACTCCAGACTTCACCTTCTCCTTCTCCTTCTTCTGCTTCTTCTGATTCACCCTCCTTACTTCACCTTCTCCTTCTCCTTCTTCTGCTTCTTCTGATTCACCCTCCAGACTTCACCTTCTCCTTCTCCTTCTTCTACTTCTTCTGATTCACCCTCCAGACTTCACCTTCTCCTTCTCCTTCTTCTGCTTCTTCTGATTCACCCTCCAGACTTCACCTTCTCCTTCTCCTTCGTCTACTTCTTCTGATACACCCTCCAGACTACACCTTCTCCTTCTCCTTCTTCTACTTCTTATGATTCACCCTCCAGACTTCACCTTCTCCTTCTCCTTCTTCTGTTTCTTCTGATTCACCCTCCAGACTTCACCTTCTCCTTCTCCTTCTTCTACTTCTTCTGATTCACACTCCAGACTTCACCTTCTCCTTCTCCTTCTTCTACTTCTTCTGATTCACCCTCCAGACTTCACCTTCTCCTTCTCCTTCTTCTACTTCTTCTGCTTCTCCCTCCAGACTTCACCTTCTCCTTCTCCTTCTTCTGCTTCTTCTGATTCACCCTCCAGACTTCACCTTCCCCTTCTCCTTCTTCTACTTCTTCTGATTCACCCTCCAGACTTCACCTTCTCCTTCTCCTTCTTCTACTTCTTCTGATTCACCCTCCAGACTTCACCTTCTCCTTCTCCTTCTTCTACTTCTTCCGATTCACCCTCCTGACTTCACCTTCTCCTTCTCCTTCTTCTGCTTCTTCTGCTTCACCCTCCTGACTTCACCTTCTCCTTCTCCTTCTTCTACTTCTTCTGATTCACCCTCCAGACTTCACCTTCTCCTTCTCCTTCTTCTGCTTCTTCTGCTTCACCCTCCAGACTTCACCTTCTCCTTCTCCTTCTTCTGCTTCTTCTGATTCGCCCTCCAGACATCACCTTCTCCTTCTCCTTCTTCTGCTTCTTCTGCTTCACCCTCCAGACTTCAGCTTCTCCTTCTCCTTCTTCTGCTTCTTCTGCTTCACTCTCCTGACTTCACCTTCTCCTTCTCCTTCTTCTACTTCTTCTGATTAACCCTCCAGACTTCACCTTCTCCTTCTCCTTCTTCTGCTTCTTCTGCTTCACCCTCCAGACTTCACCTTCTCCTTCTCCTTCTTCTGCTTCTTCTGCTGCGCCCTCCAGACTTCACCTTCTCCTTCTCCTTCTTCTGCTTCTTCTGCTTCACCCTCCTGACTTCACCTTCTCCTTCTCCTTCTTCTACTTCTTCTGTTTCACCCCCCTGACTTCACCTGCTCCTTCTCCTTCTTCTGCTTCTTCTGATTCACCCTCCCAACTTTACCTTCTACTTCTCCTTCTTCTGCTTCTTCTGATTCACCCTCCTGACTTCACCTTCTCCTTCTCCTTCTTCTGCTTCTTCTGATTCACCCTCCTGACCTCACCTTCTCCTTCTCCTTCTTCTGCTTCTTCTGCTTCACCCTCCTGACTTCACCTTCTCCTTCTCCTTCTTCTACTTCTTCTGATTCACCCTCCAGACTTCACCTTCTCCTTCTCCTTCTTCTGCTTCTTCTGCTTCACCCTCCAGACTTCACCTTCTCCTTCTCCTTCTTCTGCTTCTTCTGATTCGCCCTCCAGACATCACCTTCTCCTTCTCCTTCTTCTGCTTCTTCTGCTTCACCCTCCAGACTTCAGCTTCTCCTTCTCCTTCTTCTGCTTCTTCTGCTTCACTCTCCTGACTTCACCTTCTCCTTCTCCTTCTTCTACTTCTTCTGATTAACCCTCCAGACTTCACCTTCTCCTTCTCCTTCTTCTGCTTCTTCTGCTTCACCCTCCAGACTTCACCTTCTCCTTCTCCTTCTTCTGCTTCTTCTGATTCGCCCTCCAGACATCACCTTCTCCTTCTCCTTCTTCTGCTTCTTCTGCTTCACCCTCCAGACTTCAGCTTCTCCTTCTCCTTCTTCTGCTTCTTCTGCTTCACTCTCCTGACTTCACCTTCTCCTTCTCCTTCTTCTACTTCTTCTGATTAACCCTCCAGACTTCACCTTCTCCTTCTCCTTCTTCTGCTTCTTCTGCTTCACCCTCCAGACTTCACCTTCTCCTTCTCCTTCTTCTGCTTCTTCTGCTGCGCCCTCCAGACTTCACCTTCTCCTTCTCCTTCTTCTGCTTCTTCTGCTTCACCCTCCTGACTTCACCTTCTCCTTCTCCTTCTTCTACTTCTTCTGTTTCACCCCCCTGACTTCACCTGCTCCTTCTCCTTCTTCTGCTTCTTCTGATTCACCCTCCCAACTTTACCTTCTCCTTCTCCTTCTTCTGCTTCTTCTGATTCACCCTCCTGACTTCACCTTCTCCTTCTCCTTCTTCTGCTTCTTCTAATTCACCCTCCAGACTTCACCTTCTCCTTCTCCTTCTTCTACTTCTTCTGATTCACCCTCCAGACTTCACATTCTCCTTCTCCTTCTTTTGCTTCTTCTGCTTCACACTCCAGACTTCACCTTCTCCTTCTCCTTCTTCTGCTTCTTCTGATTCACCCTCCTTACTTCACCTTCTCCTTCTCCTTCTTCTGCTTCTTCTGATTCACCCTCCTGACTTCACCTTCTCCTTCTCCTTATTCTGCTTCTTCTGTTTCACCCTCCAGACTTCACCTTCTCCTTCTCCTTCTTCTGCTTCTTCTGATTCACCCTCCAGACTTCACCTTCTCCTTCTCCTTCTTCTGCTTCTTCTGATTCACCCTCCAGACTTCACCTTCTCCTTCTCCTTCTTCTACTTCTTCTGATTCACCCTCCAGACTTCACCTTCTCCTTCTCCTTCTTCTGCTTCTTCTGATTCACCCTCCAGACTTCACCTTCTCCTTCTCCTTCGTCTACTTCTTCTGATACACCCTCCAGACTACACCTTCTCCTTCTCCTTCTTCTACTTCTTATGATTCACCCTCCAGACTTCACCTTCTCCTTCTCCTTCTTCTGTTTCTTCTGATTCACCCTCCAGACTTCACCTTCTCCTTCTCCTTCTTCTACTTCTTCTGATTCACACTCCAGACTTCACCTTCTCCTTCTCCTTCTTCTGCTTCTTCTGATTCACCCTCCTTACTTCACCTTCTCCTTCTCCTTCTTCTGCTTCTTCTGATTCACCCTCCAGACTTCACCTTCTCCTTCTCCTTCTTCTACTTCTTCTGATTCACCCTCCAGACTTCACCTTCTCCTTCTCCTTCTTCTGCTTCTTCTGATTCACCCTCCAGACTTCACCTTCTCCTTCTCCTTCGTCTACTTCTTCTGATACACCCTCCAGACTACACCTTCTCCTTCTCCTTCTTCTACTTCTTATGATTCACCCTCCAGACTTCACCTTCTCCTTCTCCTTCTTCTGTTTCTTCTGATTCACCCTCCAGACTTCACCTTCTCCTTCTCCTTCTTCTACTTCTTCTGATTCACACTCCAGACTTCACCTTCTCCTTCTCCTTCTTCTACTTCTTCTGATTCACCCTCCAGACTTCACCTTCTCCTTCTCCTTCTTCTACTTCTTCTGCTTCTCCCTCCAGACTTCACCTTCTCCTTCTCCTTCTTCTGCTTCTTCTGATTCACCCTCCAGACTTCACCTTCCCCTTCTCCTTCTTCTACTTCTTCTGATTCACCCTCCAGACTTCACCTTCTCCTTCTCCTTCTTCTACTTCTTCTGATTCACCCTCCAGACTTCACCTTCTCCTTCTCCTTCTTCTACTTCTTCCGATTCACCCTCCTGACTTCACCTTCTCCTTCTCCTTCTTCTGCTTCTTCTGCTTCACCCTCCTGACTTCACCTTCTCCTTCTCCTTCTTCTACTTCTTCTGATTCACCCTCCAGACTTCACCTTCTCCTTCTCCTTCTTCTGCTTCTTCTGCTTCACCCTCCAGACTTCACCTTCTCCTTCTCCTTCTTCTGCTTCTTCTGATTCGCCCTCCAGACATCACCTTCTCCTTCTCCTTCTTCTGCTTCTTCTGCTTCACCCTCCAGACTTCAGCTTCTCCTTCTCCTTCTTCTGCTTCTTCTGCTTCACTCTCCTGACTTCACCTTCTCCTTCTCCTTCTTCTACTTCTTCTGATTAACCCTCCAGACTTCACCTTCTCCTTCTCCTTCTTCTGCTTCTTCTGCTTCACCCTCCAGACTTCACCTTCTCCTTCTCCTTCTTCTGCTTCTTCTGCTGCGCCCTCCAGACTTCACCTTCTCCTTCTCCTTCTTCTGCTTCTTCTGCTTCACCCTCCTGACTTCACCTTCTCCTTCTCCTTCTTCTACTTCTTCTGTTTCACCCCCCTGACTTCACCTGCTCCTTCTCCTTCTTCTGCTTCTTCTGATTCACCCTCCCAACTTTACCTTCTACTTCTCCTTCTTCTGCTTCTTCTGATTCACCCTCCTGACTTCACCTTCTCCTTCTCCTTCTTCTGCTTCTTCTGATTCACCCTCCTGACCTCACCTTCTCCTTCTCCTTCTTCTGCTTCTTCTGCTTCACCCTCCTGACTTCACCTTCTCCTTCTCCTTCTTCTACTTCTTCTGATTCACCCTCCAGACTTCACCTTCTCCTTCTCCTTCTTCTGCTTCTTCTGCTTCACCCTCCAGACTTCACCTTCTCCTTCTCCTTCTTCTGCTTCTTCTGATTCGCCCTCCAGACATCACCTTCTCCTTCTCCTTCTTCTGCTTCTTCTGCTTCACCCTCCAGACTTCAGCTTCTCCTTCTCCTTCTTCTGCTTCTTCTGCTTCACTCTCCTGACTTCACCTTCTCCTTCTCCTTCTTCTACTTCTTCTGATTAACCCTCCAGACTTCACCTTCTCCTTCTCCTTCTTCTGCTTCTTCTGCTTCACCCTCCAGACTTCACCTTCTCCTTCTCCTTCTTCTGCTTCTTCTGATTCGCCCTCCAGACATCACCTTCTCCTTCTCCTTCTTCTGCTTCTTCTGCTTCACCCTCCAGACTTCAGCTTCTCCTTCTCCTTCTTCTGCTTCTTCTGCTTCACTCTCCTGACTTCACCTTCTCCTTCTCCTTCTTCTACTTCTTCTGATTAACCCTCCAGACTTCACCTTCTCCTTCTCCTTCTTCTGCTTCTTCTGCTTCACCCTCCAGACTTCACCTTCTCCTTCTCCTTCTTCTGCTTCTTCTGCTGCGCCCTCCAGACTTCACCTTCTCCTTCTCCTTCTTCTGCTTCTTCTGCTTCACCCTCCTGACTTCACCTTCTCCTTCTCCTTCTTCTACTTCTTCTGTTTCACCCCCCTGACTTCACCTGCTCCTTCTCCTTCTTCTGCTTCTTCTGATTCACCCTCCCAACTTTACCTTCTCCTTCTCCTTCTTCTGCTTCTTCTGATTCACCCTCCTGACTTCACCTTCTCCTTCTCCTTCTTCTGCTTCTTCTAATTCACCCTCCAGACTTCACCTTCTCCTTCTCCTTCTTCTGCTTCTTCTGATTCACTCTCCAGACTTCACCTTCTCCTTCTCCTTCTTCTGCTTCTTCTGATTGACCCTCCAGACCTCACCTTCTCCTTCTCCTTCTTCTACTTCTTCTGATTCATCCTCCAGACTTCATCTTCTCCTTCTCCTTCTTCTGCTTCTTCTGATTCACCCTCCAGACTTCACCTTCTCCTTCTCCTTCTTCTGCTTCTTCTGATTTACCCTCCAGACTTCACCTTCTCCTTCTCCTTCTTCTACTTCTTCTGATTCACCCTCCTGACTTCACCTTCTCCTTCTCCTTCTTCTGCTTCTTCTGCTTCACCCTCCAGACTTCACCTTCTCCTGCTCCTTCTTCTGCTTCTTCTGCTTCACCCTCCAGACTTCACCTTCTCCTTCTCCTTCTTCTGCTTCTTCTGCTTCACCCTCCTGACTTCACCTTCTCCTTCTCCTTCTTCTACTTCTTCTGATTCACCCTCCAGACTTCACCTTCTCCTTCTCCTTCTTCTGCTTCTTCTGCTTCACCCTCCAGACTTCACCTTCTCCTTCTCCTTCTTCTGCTTCTTCTGCTTCGCCCTCCAGACTTCACCTTCTCCTTCTCCATCTTCTGCTTCTTCTGCTTCACTCTCCTGACTTCACCTTCTCCTTCTCCTTCTTCTACTTCTTCTGATTCACCCTCCAGACTTCAGCTTCTCCTTCTCCTTCTTCTGCTTCTTCTGCTTCACCCTCCAGACTTCAGCTTCTCCTTCTCCTTCTTCTGCTTCTTCTGCTGCGCCCTCCAGACTTCACCTTCTCCTTCTCCTTCTTCTGCTTCTTCTGCTTCACCGTCCTGACTTCACCTTCTCCTTCTCCTTCTTCTACTTCTTCTGCTTCACCCCCCTGACTTCACCTGCTCCTTCTCCTTCTTCTGCTTCTTCTGATTCACCCTCCTAACTTCACCTTCTCCTTCTCCTTCTTCTGCTTCTTCTGATTCACCCTCCTGACTTCACCTTCTCCTTCTCCTTCTTCTGCTTCTTCTGATTCACCCTCCAGACTTCACCTTCTCCTTCTCCTTCTTCTTCTTCTTCTGTTTCACCCTCCAGACTTCACCTTCTCCTTCTCCTTCTTCTGCTTCTTCTGATTCACCCTCCAGACTTCATCTTCTCCTTCTCCTTCTTCTGCTTCTTCTGATTCACCCTCCAGACTTCACCTTCTCCTTCTCCTTCTTCTGCTTCTTCTGATTCACCCTCCAGACTTCACCTTCTCCTTCTCCTTCTTCTACTTCTTCTGATTCACCCTCCAGACTTCACCTTCTCCTTCTCCTTCTTCTACTTCTTCAGATTCACCCTCCAGTCTTCACCTTCTCCTTCTCCTTCTTCTGTTTCTTCTGCTTCACCCTCCAGACTTCACCTTCTCCTTCTCTTTCTTCTGCTTCTTCTGATTCACCCTCCAGACTTCAACTTCTCCTTCTCCTTCTTCTGATTCTTCTGATTCACCCTCCAAACTTCACCTTCTCCTTCTCCTTCTTCTGCTTCTTCTGATTCACCCTCCAGACTTCACCTTCTCCTTCTCCTTCTTCTGCTTCTTCTGATTCACCCTCCAGACTTCATCTTCTCCTTCTCCTTCTTCTGCTTCTTCTGATTCACCCTCCAGACTTCACCTTCTCCTACTCCTTCTTCTGCTTCTTCTGATTCACCCTCCAGACTTCACCTTCTCCTTCTCCTTCTTCTACTTCTTCTGATTCACCCTCCAGACTTCACCTTCTCCTTCTCCTTCTTCTACTTCTTCAGATTCACCCTCTAGTCTTCACCTTCTCCTTCTCCTTCTTCTGTTTCTTCTGCTTCACCCTCCAGACTTCACCTTCTCCTTCTCTTTCTTCTGCTTCTTCTGATTCACCCTCCAGACTTCACCTTCTCCTTCTCCTTCTTCTGATTCTTCTGATTCACCCTCCAGACTTCACCTTCTCCTTCTCCTTCTTCTGCTTCTTCTGATTCACCCTCCTGACTTCACCTTCTCCTTCTCCTTCTTCTACTTCTTCTGATTCACCCTCCTGACTTCACCTTCTCCTTCTCCTTCTTCTACTTCTTCTGCTTCACCCTCCAGACTTCACCTTCTCCTTCTCCTTCTTCTACTTCTTCTGATTCACCCTCCAGACTTCACCTTCTCCTTCTCCTTCTTTTGCTTCTTCTGCTTCACACTCCAGACTTCACCTTCTCCTTCTCCTTCTTCTGCTTCTTCTGATTCACCCTCCTTACTTCACCTTCTCCTTCTCCTTCTTCTGCTTCTTCTGATTCACCCTCCTGACTTCACCTTCTCCTTCTCCTTATTCTGCTTCTTCTGTTTCACCCTCCAGATTTCACCTTCACCTTCTCCTTCTTCTGCTTTTTCTGATTCACCCTCCAGACTTCACCTTCTCCTTCTCCTTCTTCTGCTTCTTCTGATTCACCCTCCAGACTTCACCTTCCCCTTCTCCTTCTTCTACTTCTTCTGATTCACCCTCCAGACTTCACCTTCTCCTTCTCCTTCTTCTGCTTCTTCTGATTCACCCTCCAGACTTCACCTTCTCCTTCTCCTTCGTCTACTTCTTCTGATTCACCCTCCAGACTACACCTTCTCCTTCTCCTTCTTCTACTTCTTCTGATTCACCCTCCAGACTTCACCTTCTCCTTCTCCTTCTTCTGTTTCTTCTGATTCACCCTCCAGACTTCAACTTCTCCTTCTCCTTCTTCTACTTCTTCTGATTCACCCTCCAGACTTCACCTTCTCCTTCTCCTTCTTCTACTTCTTCTGCTTCTCCCTCCAGACTTCACCTTCTCCTTCTCCTTCTTCTACTTCTTCTGATTCACCCTCCAGACTTCACCTTCTCCTTCTCCTTCTTCTACTTCTTCTGATTCACCCTCCAGACTTCACCTTCTCCTTCTCCTTCTTCTACTTCTTCCGATTCACCCTCCTGACTTCACCTTCTCCTTCTCCTTCTTCTGCTTCTTCTGCTTCACCCTCCTGACTTCACCTTCTCCTTCTCCTTCTTCTGCTTCTTCTGATTGACCCTCCAGACCTCACCTTCTCCTTCTCCTTCTTCTACTTCTTCTGATTCACCCTCCAGACTTCATCTTCTCCTTCTCCTTCTTCTGCTTCTTCTGATTCACCCTCCAGACTTCACCTTCTCCTTCTCCTTCTTCTGCTTCTTCTGATTCACCCTCCAGACTTCACCTTCTCCTTCTCCTTCTTCTACTTCTTCTGATTCACCCTCCTGACTTCACCTTCTCCTTCTCCTTCTTCTGCTTCTTCTGCTTCACCCTCCAGACTTCACCTTCTCCTGCTCCTTCTTCTGCTTCTTCTGCTTCACCCTCCAGACTTCACCTTCTCCTTCTCCTTCTTCTGCTTCTTCTGCTTCACCCTCCTGACTTCACCTTCTCCTTCTCCTTCTTCTACTTCTTCTGATTCACCCTCCAGACTTCACCTTCTCCTTCTCCTTCTTCTGCTTCTTCTGTTTCAACCTCCAGACTTCACCTTCTCCTTCTCCTTCTTCTGCTTCTTCTGCTTCGCCCTCCAGACTTCACCTTCTCCTTCTCCATCTTCTGCTTCTTCTGCTTCACTCTCCTGACTTCACCTTCTCCTTCTCCTTCTTCTACTTCTTCTGCTTCACCCTCCAGACTTCACCTTCTCCTTCTCCTTCTTCTACTTCTTCTGATTCACCCTCCAGACTTCACCTTCTCCTTCTCCTTCTTTTGCTTCTTCTGCTTCACACTCCAGACTTCACCTTCTCCTTCTCCTTCTTCTGCTTCTTCTGATTCACCCTCCTTACTTCACCTTCTCCTTCTCCTTCTTCTGCTTCTTCTGATTTACCCTCCTGACTTCACCTTCTCCTTCTCCTTATTCTGCTTCTTCTGTTTCACCCTCCAGATTTCACCTTCTCCTTCTCCTTCTTCTGCTTCTTCTGATTCACCCTCCAGACTTCACCTTCTCCTTCTCCTTCTTCTGCTTCTTCTGATTCAACCTCCAGACTTCACCTTCCCCTTCTCCTTCTTCTACTTCTTCTGATTCACCCTCCAGACTTCACCTTCTCCTTCTCCTTCTTCTGCTTCTTCTGATTCACCCTCCAGACTTCACCTTCTCCTTCTCCTTCGTCTACTTCTTCTGATTCACCCTCCAGACTACACCTTCTCCTTCTCCTTCTTCTGATTCTTCTGATTCACCCTCCAGACTTCACCTTCTCCTTCTCCTTCTTCTGCTTCTTCTGATTCACCCTCCTGACTTCACCTTCTCCTTCTCCTTCTTCTACTTCTTCTGATTCACCCTCCTGACTTCACCTTCTCCTTCTCCTTCTTCTACTTCTTCTGCTTCACCCTCCAGACTTCACCTTCTCCTTCTCCTTCTTTTGCTTCTTCTGCTTCACACTCCAGACTTCACCTTCTCCTTCTCCTTCTTCTGCTTCTTCTGATTCACCCTCCTTACTTCACCTTCTCCTTCTCCTTCTTCTGCTTCTTCTGATTCACCCTCCAGACTTCACCTTCTCCTTCTCCTTCTTCTGCTTCTTCTGCTTCACCCTCCAGACTTCACCTTCTCCTTCTCCTTCTTCTGCTTCTTCTGCTGCGCCCTCCAGACTTCACCTTCTCCTTCTCCTTCTTCTGCTTCTTCTGCTTCACCCTCCTGACTTCACCTTCTCCTTCTCCTTCTTCTACTTCTTCTGTTTCACCCCCCTGACTTCACCTGCTCCTTCTCCTTCTTCTGCTTCTTCTGATTCACCCTCCCAACTTTACCTTCTACTTCTCCTTCTTCTGCTTCTTCTGATTCACCCTCCTGACTTCACCTTCTCCTTCTCCTTCTTCTGCTTCTTCTGATTCACCCTCCTGACCTCACCTTCTCCTTCTCCTTCTTCTGCTTCTTCTGCTTCACCCTCCTGACTTCACCTTCTCCTTCTCCTTCTTCTACTTCTTCTGATTCACCCTCCAGACTTCACCTTCTCCTTCTCCTTCTTCTGCTTCTTCTGCTTCACCCTCCAGACTTCACCTTCTCCTTCTCCTTCTTCTGCTTCTTCTGATTCGCCCTCCAGACATCACCTTCTCCTTCTCCTTCTTCTGCTTCTTCTGCTTCACCCTCCAGACTTCAGCTTCTCCTTCTCCTTCTTCTGCTTCTTCTGCTTCACTCTCCTGACTTCACCTTCTCCTTCTCCTTCTTCTACTTCTTCTGATTAACCCTCCAGACTTCACCTTCTCCTTCTCCTTCTTCTGCTTCTTCTGCTTCACCCTCCAGACTTCACCTTCTCCTTCTCCTTCTTCTGCTTCTTCTGATTCGCCCTCCAGACATCACCTTCTCCTTCTCCTTCTTCTGCTTCTTCTGCTTCACCCTCCAGACTTCAGCTTCTCCTTCTCCTTCTTCTGCTTCTTCTGCTTCACTCTCCTGACTTCACCTTCTCCTTCTCCTTCTTCTACTTCTTCTGATTAACCCTCCAGACTTCACCTTCTCCTTCTCCTTCTTCTGCTTCTTCTGCTTCACCCTCCAGACTTCACCTTCTCCTTCTCCTTCTTCTGCTTCTTCTGCTGCGCCCTCCAGACTTCACCTTCTCCTTCTCCTTCTTCTGCTTCTTCTGCTTCACCCTCCTGACTTCACCTTCTCCTTCTCCTTCTTCTACTTCTTCTGTTTCACCCCCCTGACTTCACCTGCTCCTTCTCCTTCTTCTGCTTCTTCTGATTCACCCTCCCAACTTTACCTTCTCCTTCTCCTTCTTCTGCTTCTTCTGATTCACCCTCCTGACTTCACCTTCTCCTTCTCCTTCTTCTGCTTCTTCTAATTCACCCTCCAGACTTCACCTTCTCCTTCTCCTTCTTCTGCTTCTTCTGATTCACTCTCCAGACTTCACCTTCTCCTTCTCCTTCTTCTGCTTCTTCTGATTGACCCTCCAGACCTCACCTTCTCCTTCTCCTTCTTCTACTTCTTCTGATTCATCCTCCAGACTTCATCTTCTCCTTCTCCTTCTTCTGCTTCTTCTGATTCACCCTCCAGACTTCACCTTCTCCTTCTCCTTCTTCTGCTTCTTCTGATTTACCCTCCAGACTTCACCTTCTCCTTCTCCTTCTTCTACTTCTTCTGATTCACCCTCCTGACTTCACCTTCTCCTTCTCCTTCTTCTGCTTCTTCTGCTTCACCCTCCAGACTTCACCTTCTCCTGCTCCTTCTTCTGCTTCTTCTGCTTCACCCTCCAGACTTCACCTTCTCCTTCTCCTTCTTCTGCTTCTTCTGCTTCACCCTCCTGACTTCACCTTCTCCTTCTCCTTCTTCTACTTCTTCTGATTCACCCTCCAGACTTCACCTTCTCCTTCTCCTTCTTCTGCTTCTTCTGCTTCACCCTCCAGACTTCACCTTCTCCTTCTCCTTCTTCTGCTTCTTCTGCTTCGCCCTCCAGACTTCACCTTCTCCTTCTCCATCTTCTGCTTCTTCTGCTTCACTCTCCTGACTTCACCTTCTCCTTCTCCTTCTTCTACTTCTTCTGATTCACCCTCCAGACTTCAGCTTCTCCTTCTCCTTCTTCTGCTTCTTCTGCTTCACCCTCCAGACTTCAGCTTCTCCTTCTCCTTCTTCTGCTTCTTCTGCTGCGCCCTCCAGACTTCACCTTCTCCTTCTCCTTCTTCTGCTTCTTCTGCTTCACCGTCCTGACTTCACCTTCTCCTTCTCCTTCTTCTACTTCTTCTGCTTCACCCCCCTGACTTCACCTGCTCCTTCTCCTTCTTCTGCTTCTTCTGATTCACCCTCCTAACTTCACCTTCTCCTTCTCCTTCTTCTGCTTCTTCTGATTCACCCTCCTGACTTCACCTTCTCCTTCTCCTTCTTCTGCTTCTTCTGATTCACCCTCCAGACTTCACCTTCTCCTTCTCCTTCTTCTTCTTCTTCTGTTTCACCCTCCAGACTTCACCTTCTCCTTCTCCTTCTTCTGCTTCTTCTGATTCACCCTCCAGACTTCATCTTCTCCTTCTCCTTCTTCTGCTTCTTCTGATTCACCCTCCAGACTTCACCTTCTCCTTCTCCTTCTTCTGCTTCTTCTGATTCACCCTCCAGACTTCACCTTCTCCTTCTCCTTCTTCTACTTCTTCTGATTCACCCTCCAGACTTCACCTTCTCCTTCTCCTTCTTCTACTTCTTCAGATTCACCCTCCAGTCTTCACCTTCTCCTTCTCCTTCTTCTGTTTCTTCTGCTTCACCCTCCAGACTTCACCTTCTCCTTCTCTTTCTTCTGCTTCTTCTGATTCACCCTCCAGACTTCAACTTCTCCTTCTCCTTCTTCTGATTTTTCTGATTCACCCTCCAAACTTCACCTTCTCCTTCTCCTTCTTCTGCTTCTTCTGATTCACCCTCCAGACTTCACCTTCTCCTTCTCCTTCTTCTGCTTCTTCTGATTCACCCTCCAGACTTCATCTTCTCCTTCTCCTTCTTCTGCTTCTTCTGATTCACCCTCCAGACTTCACCTTCTCCTTCTCCTTCTTCTGCTTCTTCTGATTCACCCTCCAGACTTCACCTTCTCCTTCTCCTTCTTCTACTTCTTCTGATTCACCCTCCAGACTTCACCTTCTCCTTCTCCTTCTTCTACTTCTTCAGATTCACCCTCTAGTCTTCACCTTCTCCTTCTCCTTCTTCTGTTTCTTCTGCTTCACCCTCCAGACTTCACCTTCTCCTTCTCTTTCTTCTGCTTCTTCTGATTCACCCTCCAGACTTCACCTTCTCCTTCTCCTTCTTCTGATTCTTCTGATTCACCCTCCAGACTTCACCTTCTCCTTCTCCTTCTTCTGCTTCTTCTGATTCACCCTCCTGACTTCACCTTCTCCTTCTCCTTCTTCTACTTCTTCTGATTCACCCTCCTGACTTCACCTTCTCCTTCTCCTTCTTCTACTTCTTCTGCTTCACCCTCCAGACTTCACCTTCTCCTTCTCCTTCTTCTACTTCTTCTGATTCACCCTCCAGACTTCACCTTCTCCTTCTCCTTCTTTTGCTTCTTCTGCTTCACACTCCAGACTTCACCTTCTCCTTCTCCTTCTTCTGCTTCTTCTGATTCACCCTCCTTACTTCACCTTCTCCTTCTCCTTCTTCTGCTTCTTCTGATTCACCCTCCTGACTTCACCTTCTCCTTCTCCTTATTCTGCTTCTTCTGTTTCACCCTCCAGATTTCACCTTCACCTTCTCCTTCTTCTGCTTTTTCTGATTCACCCTCCAGACTTCACCTTCTCCTTCTCCTTCTTCTGCTTCTTCTGATTCACCCTCCAGACTTCACCTTCCCCTTCTCCTTCTTCTACTTCTTCTGATTCACCCTCCAGACTTCACCTTCTCCTTCTCCTTCTTCTGCTTCTTCTGATTCACCCTCCAGACTTCACCTTCTCCTTCTCCTTCGTCTACTTCTTCTGATTCACCCTCCAGACTACACCTTCTCCTTCTCCTTCTTCTACTTCTTCTGATTCACCCTCCAGACTTCACCTTCTCCTTCTCCTTCTTCTGTTTCTTCTGATTCACCCTCCAGACTTCACCTTCTCCTTCTCCTTCTTCTACTTCTTCTGATTCACCCTCCAGACTTCACCTTCTCCTTCTCCTTCTTCTACTTCTTCTGCTTCTCCCTCCAGACTTCACCTTCTCCTTCTCCTTGTTCTACTTCTTCTGATTCACCCTCCAGACTTCACCTTCTCCTTCTCCTTCTTCTACTTCTTCTGATTCACCCTCCAGACTTCACCTTCTCCTTCTCCTTCTTCTACTTCTTCCGATTCACCCTCCTGACTTCACCTTCTCCTTCTCCTTCTTCTGCTTCTTCTGCTTCACCCTCCTGACTTCACCTTCTCCTTCTCCTTCTTCTGCTTCTTCTGATTGACCCTCCAGACCTCACCTTCTCCTTCTCCTTCTTCTACTTCTTCTGATTCACCCTCCAGACTTCATCTTCTCCTTCTCCTTCTTCTGCTTCTTCTGATTCACCCTCCAGACTTCACCTTCTCCTTCTCCTTCTTCTGCTTCTTCTGATTCACCCTCCAGACTTCACCTTCTCCTTCTCCTTCTTCTACTTCTTCTGATTCACCCTCCTGACTTCACCTTCTCCTTCTCCTTCTTCTGCTTCTTCTGCTTCACCCTCCAGACTTCACCTTCTCCTGCTCCTTCTTCTGCTTCTTCTGCTTCACCCTCCAGACTTCACCTTCTCCTTCTCCTTCTTCTGCTTCTTCTGCTTCACCCTCCTGACTTCACCTTCTCCTTCTCCTTCTTCTACTTCTTCTGATTCACCCTCCAGACTTCACCTTCTCCTTCTCCTTCTTCTGCTTCTTCTGTTTCAACCTCCAGACTTCACCTTCTCCTTCTCCTTCTTCTGCTTCTTCTGCTTCGCCCTCCAGACTTCACCTTCTCCTTCTCCATCTTCTGCTTCTTCTGCTTCACTCTCCTGACTTCACCTTCTCCTTCTCCTTCTTCTACTTCTTCTGCTTCACCCTCCAGACTTCACCTTCTCCTTCTCCTTCTTCTACTTCTTCTGATTCACCCTCCAGACTTCACCTTCTCCTTCTCCTTCTTTTGCTTCTTCTGCTTCACACTCCAGACTTCACCTTCTCCTTCTCCTTCTTCTGCTTCTTCTGATTCACCCTCCTTACTTCACCTTCTCCTTCTCCTTCTTCTGCTTCTTCTGATTTCCCCTCCTGACTTCACCTTCTCCTTCTCCTTATTCTGCTTCTTCTGTTTCACCCTCCAGATTTCACCTTCTCCTTCTCCTTCTTCTGCTTCTTCTGATTCACCCTCCAGACTTCACCTTCTCCTTCTCCTTCTTCTGCTTCTTCTGATTCAACCTCCAGACTTCACCTTCCCCTTCTCCTTCTTCTACTTCTTCTGATTCACCCTCCAGACTTCACCTTCTCCTTCTCCTTCTTCTGCTTCTTCTGATTCACCCTCCAGACTTCACCTTCTCCTTCTCCTTCGTCTACTTCTTCTGATTCACCCTCCAGACTACACCTTCTCCTTCTCCTTCTTCTGATTCTTCTGATTCACCCTCCAGACTTCACCTTCTCCTTCTCCTTCTTCTGCTTCTTCTGATTCACCCTCCTGACTTCACCTTCTCCTTCTCCTTCTTCTACTTCTTCTGCTTCACCCTCCAGACTTCACCTTCTCCTTCTCCTTCTTCTACTTCTTCTGATTCACCCTCCAGACTTCACCTTCTCCTTCTCCTTCTTTTGCTTCTTCTGCTTCACACTCCAGACTTCACCTTCTCCTTCTCCTTCTTCTGCTTCTTCTGATTCACCCTCCTTACTTCACCTTCTCCTTCTCCTTTTTCTGCTTCTTCTGATTCACCCTCCTGACTTCACCTTCTCCTTCTCCTTATTCTGCTTCTTCTGTTTCACCCTCCAGATTTCACCTTCTCCTTCTCCTTCTTCTGCTTCTTCTGATTCACCCTCCAGACTTCACCTTCTCCTTCTCCTTCTTCTGCTTCTTCTGATTCACCCTCCAGACTTCACCTTCCCCTTCTCCTTCTTCTACTTCTTCTGATTCACCCTCCAGACTTCACCTTCTCCTTCTCCTTCTTCTGCTTCTTCTGATTCACCCTCCAGACTTCACCTTCTCCTTCTCCTTCGTCTACTTCTTCTGATTCACCCTCCAGACTACACCTTCTCCTTCTCCTTCTTCTACTTCTTCTGATTCACCCTCCAGACTTCACCTTCTCCTTCTCCTTCTTCTGTTTCTTCTGATTCACCCTCCAGACTTCACCTTCTCCTTCTCCTTCTTCTACTTCTTCCGATTCACCCTCCTGACTTCACCTTCTCCTTCTCCTTCTTCTGCTTCTTCTGCTTCACCCTCCTGACTTCACCTTAACCTTCTCCTTCTTCTGCTTCTTCTGATTGACCCTCCAGACCTCACCTTCTCCTTCTCCTTCTTCTACTTCTTTTGATTCACCCTCCAGACTTCATCTTCTCCTTCTCCTTCTTCTGCTTCTTCTGATTCACCCTCCAGACTTCACCTTCTCCTTCTCCTTCTTCTGCTTCTTCTGATTCACCCTCCAGACTTCACCTTCTCCTTCTCCTTCTTCTACTTCTTCTGATTCACCCTCCTGACTTCACCTTCTCCTTCTCCTTCTTCTGCTTCTTCTGCTTCACCCTCCAGACTTCACCTTCTCCTGCTCCTTCTTCTGCTTCTTCTGCTTCACCCTCCAGACTTCACCTTCTCCTTCTCCTTCTTCTACTTCTTCTGATTCACCCTCCAGACTTCACCTTCTCCTTCTCCTTCTTCTGCTTCTTCTGCTTCAACCTCCAGACTTCACCTTCTCCTTCTCCTTCTTCTGCTTCTTCTGCTTCGCCCTCCAGACTTCACCTTCTCCTTCTCCATCTTCTGCTTCTTCTGCTTCACTCTCCTGACTTCACCTTCTCCTTCTCCTTCTTCTACTTCTTCTGCTTCACCCTCCAGACTTCACCTTCTCCTTCTCCTTCTTCTACTTCTTCTGATTCACCCTCCAGACTTCACCTTCTCCTTCTCCTTCTTTTGCTTCTTCTGCTTCACACTCCAGACTTCACCTTCTCCTTCTCCTTCTTCTGCTTCTTCTGATTCACCCTCCAGACTTCACCTTCTCCTTCTCCTTCTTCTGCTTCTTCTGATTCACCCTCCAGACTTCACCTTCTCCTTCTCCTTCGTCTACTTCTTCTGATTCACCCTCCAGACTACACCTTCTCCTTCTCCTTCTTCTACTTCTTCTGATTCACCCTCCAGACTTCACCTTCTCCTTCTCCTTCTTCTGTTTCTTCTGATTCACCCTCCAGACTTCACCTTCTCCTTCTCCTTCTTCTACTTCTTCTGATTCACCCTCCAGACTTCACCTTCTCCTTCTCCTTCTTCTACTTCTTCTGATTCACCCTCCAGACTTCACCTTCTCCTTCTCCTTCATCTACTTCTTCTGCTTCTCCCTCCAGACTTCACCTTCTCCTTCTCCTTCTTCTGCTTCTTCTGATTCACCCTCCAGACTTCACCTTCTCATTCTCCTTCTTCTACTTCTTCTGATTCACCCTCCAGACTTCACCTTCTCCTTCTCCTTCTTCTACTTCTTCTGATTCACCCTCCAGACTTCACCTTCTCCTTCTCCTTCTTCTACTTCTTCCGATTCACCCTCCTGACTTCACCTGCTCCTTCTCCTTCTTCTGCTTCTTCTGCTTCACCCTCCTGACTTCCCCTTCTCCTTCTCCTTCTTCTACTTCTTCTGATTCACCCTCCAGACTTCACCTTCTCCTTCTCCTTCTTCTGCTTCTTCTGCTTCACCCTCCAGACTTCACCTTCTCCTTCTCCTTCTTCTGCTTCTTCTGCTTCGCCCTCCAGACATCACCTTCTCCTTCTCCTTCTTCTGCTTCTTCTGCTTCACCCTCCAGACTTCACCTTCTCCTTCTCCTTCTTCTGCTTCTTCTGCTTCACTCTCCTGACTTCACCTTCTCCTTCACCTTCTTCTACTTCTTCTGATTCACCCTCCAGACTTCACCTTCTCCTTCTCCTTCTTCTGCTTCTTCTGCTTCACCCTCCAGACTTCACCTTCTCCTTCTCCTTCTTCTGCTTCTTCTGCTGCGCCCTCCAGACTTCACCTTCTCCTTCTCCTTCTTCTGCTTCTTCTGCTTCACCCTCCTGACTTCACCTTCTCCTTCTCCTTCTTCTACTTCTTCTGCTTCACCCCCCTGACTTCACCTGCTCCTTCTCCTTCTTCTGCTTCTTCTGATTCACCCTCCTAACTTTACCTTCTCCTTCTCCTTCTTCTGCTTCTTCTGATTCACCCTCCTGACTTCACCTTCTCCTTCTCCTTCTTCTGCTTCTTCTAATTCACCCTCCAGACTTCACCTTCTCCTTGTCCTTCTTCTGCTTCTTCTGATTCACCCTCCAGACTTCACCTTCTCCTTCTCCTTCTTCTGCTTCTTCTGATTGACCCTCCAGACCTCACCTTCTCCTTCTCCTTCTTCTACTTCTTCTGATTCACCCTCCAGACTTCATCTTCTCCTTCTCCTTCTTCTGCTTCTTCTGATTCACCCTCCAGACTTCACCTTCTCCTTCTCCTTCTTCTGCTTCTTCTGCTTCACCCTCCTGACTTCACCTTCTCCTTCTCCTTCTTCTACTTCTTCTGATTCACCCTCCAGACTTCACCTTCTCCTTCTCCTTCTTCTGCTTCTTCTGCTTCACCCTCCAGACTTCACCTTCTCCTTCTCCTTCTTCTGCTTCTTCTGCTTCGCCCTCCAGACTTCACCTTCTCCTTCTCCATCTTCTGCTTCTTCTGCTTCACTCTCCTGACTTCACCTTCTCCTTCTCCTTCTTCTACTTCTTCTGATTCACCCTCCAGACTTCACCTTCTCCTTCTCCTTCTTCTGCTTCTTCTGCTTCACCCTCCAGACTTCAGCTTCTCCTTCTCCTTCTTCTGCTTCTTCTGCTGCACCCTCCAGACTTCACCTTCTCCTTCTCCTTCTTCTGCTTCTTCTGCTTCACCATCCTGACTTCACCTTCTCCTTCTCCTTCTTCTACTTCTTCTGCTTCACCCCCTGACTTCACCTGCTCCTTCTCCTTCTTCTGCTTCTTCTGATTCACCCTCCTAACTACACCTTCTCCTTCTCCTTCTTCTGCTTCTTCTGATTCACCCTCCTGACTTCACCTTCTCCTTCTCCTTCTTCTGCTTCTTCTGATTCACCCTCCAGACTTCACCTTCTCCTTCTCCTTCTTCTGCTTCTTCTGATTCACCCTCCAGACTTCACCTTCTCCTTCTCCTTCTTCTGCTTCTTCTGATTCACCCTCCAGACTTCATCTTCTCCTTCTCCTTCTTCTGCTTCTTCTGATTCACCCTCCAGACTTCACCTTCTCCTTCTCCTTCTTCTGCTTCTTTTGATTCACCCTCCAGACTTCACCTTCTCCTTCTCCTTCTTCTACTTCTTCTGATTCACCCTCCAGACTTCACCTTCTCCTTCTCCTTCTTATACTTCTTCAGATTCACCCTCCAGTCTTCACCTTCTCCTTCTCCTTCTTCTGTTTCTTCTGCTTCACCCTCCAGACTTCACCTTCTTCTTCTCTTTCTTCTGCTTCTTCTGATTCACCCTCCAGACTTCACCTTCTCCTTCTCCTTCTTCTGATTCTTCTGATTCACCCTGCAGACTTCACCTTCTCCTTCTCCTTCTTCTGCTTCTTCTGATTCACCCTCCTGACTTCACCTTCTCCTTCTCCTTCTTCTACTTCTTCTGATTCACCCTCCTGACTTCACCTTCTCCTTCTCCTTCTTCTACTTCTTCTGCTTCACCCTCCAGACTTCACCTTCTCATTCTCCTTCTTCTACTTCTTCTGATTCACCCTCCAGACTTCACCTTCTCCTTCTCCTTCTTCTGCTTCTTCTGATTCACCCTCCAGACTTCACCTTCTCCTTCTCCTTATTCTGCTTCTTCTGATTCACCCTCCAGACTTCACCTTCTCCTTCTCCTTCTTCTGCTTCTTCTGATTCACCCTCCAGACTTCACCTTCTCCTTCTCCTTCTTCTACTTCTTCCGATTCACCCTCCTGACTTCACCTGCTCCTTCTCCTTCTTCTGCTTCTTCTGCTTCACCCTCCTGACTTCCCCTTCTCCTTCTCCTTCTTCTACTTCTTCTGATTCACCCTCCAGACTTCACCTTCTCCTTCTCCTTCTTCTGCTTCTTCTGCTTCACCCTCCAGACTTCACCTTCTCCTTCTCCTTCTTCTGCTTCTTCTGCTTCGCCCTCCAGACATCACCTTCTCCTTCTCCTTCTTCTGCTTCTTCTGCTTCACCCTCCAGACTTCACCTTCTCCTTCTCCTTCTTCTGCTTCTTCTGCTTCACTCTCCTGACTTCACCTTCTCCTTCACCTTCTTCTACTTCTTCTGATTCACCCTCCAGACTTCACCTTCTCCTTCTCCTTCTTCTGCTTCTTCTGCTTCACCCTCCAGACTTCACCTTCTCCTTCTCCTTCTTCTGCTTCTTCTGCTGCGCCCTCCAGACTTCACCTTCTCCTTCTCCTTCTTCTGCTTCTTCTGCTTCACCCTCCTGACTTCACCTTCTCCTTCTCCTTCTTCTACTTCTTCTGCTTCACCCCCCTGACTTCACCTGCTCCTTCTCCTTCTTCTGCTTCTTCTGATTCACCCTCCTAACTTTACCTTCTCCTTCTCCTTCTTCTGCTTCTTCTGATTCACCCTCCTGACTTCACCTTCTCCTTCTCCTTCTTCTGCTTCTTCTAATTCACCCTCCAGACTTCACCTTCTCCTTGTCCTTCTTCTGCTTCTTCTGATTCACCCTCCAGACTTCACCTTCTCCTTCTCCTTCTTCTGCTTCTTCTGATTGACCCTCCAGACCTCACCTTCTCCTTCTCCTTCTTCTACTTCTTCTGATTCACCCTCCAGACTTCATCTTCTCCTTCTCCTTCTTCTGCTTCTTCTGATTCACCCTCCAGACTTCACCTTCTCCTTCTCCTTCTTCTGCTTCTTCTGCTTCACCCTCCTGACTTCACCTTCTCCTTCTCCTTCTTCTACTTCTTCTGATTCACCCTCCAGACTTCACCTTCTCCTTCTCCTTCTTCTGCTTCTTCTGCTTCACCCTCCAGACTTCACCTTCTCCTTCTCCTTCTTCTGCTTCTTCTGCTTCGCCCTCCAGACTTCACCTTCTCCTTCTCCATCTTCTGCTTCTTCTGCTTCACTCTCCTGACTTCACCTTCTCCTTCTCCTTCTTCTACTTCTTCTGATTCACCCTCCAGACTTCACCTTCTCCTTCTCCTTCTTCTGCTTCTTCTGCTTCACCCTCCAGACTTCAGCTTCTCCTTCTCCTTCTTCTGCTTCTTCTGCTGCACCCTCCAGACTTCACCTTCTCCTTCTCCTTCTTCTGCTTCTTCTGCTTCACCATCCTGACTTCACCTTCTCCTTCTCCTTCTTCTACTTCTTCTGCTTCACCCCCCTGACTTCACCTGCTCCTTCTCCTTCTTCTGCTTCTTCTGATTCACCCTCCTAACTACACCTTCTCCTTCTCCTTCTTCTGCTTCTTCTGATTCACCCTCCTGACTTCACCTTCTCCTTCTCCTTCTTCTGCTTCTTCTGATTCACCCTCCAGACTTCACCTTCTCCTTCTCCTTCTTCTGCTTCTTCTGATTCACCCTCCAGACTTCACCTTCTCCTTCTCCTTCTTCTGCTTCTTCTGATTCACCCTCCAGACTTCATCTTCTCCTTCTCCTTCTTCTGCTTCTTCTGATTCACCCTCCAGACTTCACCTTCTCCTTCTCCTTCTTCTGCTTCTTTTGATTCACCCTCCAGACTTCACCTTCTCCTTCTCCTTCTTCTACTTCTTCTGATTCACCCTCCAGACTTCACCTTCTCCTTCTCCTTCTTATACTTCTTCAGATTCACCCTCCAGTCTTCACCTTCTCCTTCTCCTTCTTCTGTTTCTTCTGCTTCACCCTCCAGACTTCACCTTCTTCTTCTCTTTCTTCTGCTTCTTCTGATTCACCCTCCAGACTTCACCTTCTCCTTCTCCTTCTTCTGATTCTTCTGATTCACCCTGCAGACTTCACCTTCTCCTTCTCCTTCTTCTGCTTCTTCTGATTCACCCTCCTGACTTCACCTTCTCCTTCTCCTTCTTCTACTTCTTCTGATTCACCCTCCTGACTTCACCTTCTCCTTCTCCTTCTTCTACTTCTTCTGCTTCACCCTCCAGACTTCACCTTCTCATTCTCCTTCTTCTACTTCTTCTGATTCACCCTCCAGACTTCACCTTCTCCTTCTCCTTCTTCTGCTTCTTCTGATTCACCCTCCAGACTTCACCTTCTCCTTCTCCTTATTCTGCTTCTTCTGATTCACCCTCCAGACTTCACCTTCTCCTTCTCCTTCTTCTGCTTCTTCTGATTCACCCTCCAGACTTCACCTTCTCCTTCTCCTTCTTCTGCTTCTTCTGATTCACCCTCCAGACTTCACCTTCTCCTTCTCCTTCTTCTGCTTCTTCTGATTCACCCTCCAGACTTCACCTTCTCCTTCTCCTTCTTCTACTCCTTCTGATTCACCCTCCAGACTTCACCTTCTCCTTCTCCTTCTTCTGCTTCTTCTGATTCACCCTCCAGACTTCACCTTCTCCTTCTCCTTATTCTGCTTCTTCTGATTCACCCTCCAGACTTCACCTTCTCCTTCTCCTTCTTCTGCTTCTGATTCACCCTGCAGACTTCACCTTCTCCTTCTCCTTCTTCTGCTTCTTCTGATTCACCCTCCAGACTTCACCTTCTCCTTCTCCTTCTTCTGCTTCTTCTGATTCACCCTCCAGACTTCACCTTCTCCTTCTCCTTCTTCTACTTCTTCTGATTCACCCTCCAGACTTCACCTTCTCCTTCTCCTTCTTCTGCTTCTTCTGATTCACCCTCCAGACTTCACCTTCTCCTTCTCCTTCTTCTACTTCTTCTACTTCACCCTCCAGACTACACCTTCTCCTTCTCCTTCTTCTACTTCTTCTGATTCACCCTCCAGACTTCACCTTCTCCTTCTCCTTCTTCTGCTTCTTCTGATTCACCCTCCAGACTTCACCTTCTCCTTCTCCTTATTCTGCTTCTTCTGATTCACCCTCCAGACTTCACCTTCTCCTTCTCCTTCTTCTGCTTCTTCTAATTCACCCTCCAGACTTCACCTTCTCCTTCTCCTTCTTCTGCTTCTTCTGATTCACCCTCCTGACTTCACCTTCTCCTTCTCCTTCTTCTACTTCTTCTGATTCACCCTCCAGACTTCACCTTCTCCTTCTCCTTCTTCTGCTTCTTCTGATTCACCCTCCTGACTTCACCTTCTCCTTCTCCTTCTTCTACATCTTCTGATTCACCCTCCTGACTTCACCTTCTCCTTCTCCTTCTTCTACTTCTTCTGCTTCACCCTCCAGACTTCACCTTCTCCTTCTCCTTCTTCTACTTCTTCTGATTCACCCTCCAGACTTCACCTTCTCCTTCTCCTTCTTCTACTTCTTCTGATTCACCCTCCAGACTTCACCTTCTCCTTCTCCTTCTTCTACTTCTTCTGATTCACCCTCCAGACTTCACCTTCTCCTTCTCCTTCTTCTGTTTCTTCTGATTCACCCTCCAGACTTCACCTTCTCCTTCTCCTTCTTCTACTTCTTCCGATTCACCCTCCTGACTTCACCTTCTCCTTCTCCTTCTTCTGCTTCTTCTGCTTCACCCTCCTGACTTCACCTTAACCTTCTCCTTCTTCTGCTTCTTCTGATTGACCCTCCAGACCTCACCTTCTCCTTCTCCTTCTTCTACTTCTTTTGATTCACCCTCCAGACTTCATCTTCTCCTTCTCCTTCTTCTGCTTCTTCTGATTCACCCTCCAGACTTCACCTTCTCCTTCTCCTTCTTCTGCTTCTTCTGATTCACCCTCCAGACTTCACCTTCTCCTTCTCCTTCTTCTACTTCTTCTGATTCACCCTCCTGACTTCACCTTCTCCTTCTCCTTCTTCTGCTTCTTCTGCTTCACCCTCCAGACTTCACCTTCTCCTGCTCCTTCTTCTGCTTCTTCTGCTTCACCCTCCAGACTTCACCTTCTCCTTCTCCTTCTTCTACTTCTTCTGATTCACCCTCCAGACTTCACCTTCTCCTTCTCCTTCTTCTGCTTCTTCTGCTTCAACCTCCAGACTTCACCTTCTCCTTCTCCTTCTTCTGCTTCTTCTGCTTCGCCCTCCAGACTTCACCTTCTCCTTCTCCATCTTCTGCTTCTTCTGCTTCACTCTCCTGACTTCACCTTCTCCTTCTCCTTCTTCTACTTCTTCTGCTTCACCCTCCAGACTTCACCTTCTCCTTCTCCTTCTTCTACTTCTTCTGATTCACCCTCCAGACTTCACCTTCTCCTTCTCCTTCTTTTGCTTCTTCTGCTTCACACTCCAGACTTCACCTTCTCCTTCTCCTTCTTCTGCTTCTTCTGATTCACCCTCCAGACTTCACCTTCTCCTTCTCCTTCTTCTGCTTCTTCTGATTCACCCTCCAGACTTCACCTTCTCCTTCTCCTTCGTCTACTTCTTCTGATTCACCCTCCAGACTACACCTTCTCCTTCTCCTTCTTCTACTTCTTCTGATTCACCCTCCAGACTTCACCTTCTCCTTCTCCTTCTTCTGTTTCTTCTGATTCACCCTCCAGACTTCACCTTCTCCTTCTCCTTCTTCTACTTCTTCTGATTCACCCTCCAGACTTCACCTTCTCCTTCTCCTTCTTCTACTTCTTCTGATTCACCCTCCAGACTTCACCTTCTCCTTCTCCTTCATCTACTTCTTCTGCTTCTCCCTCCAGACTTCACCTTCTCCTTCTCCTTCTTCTGCTTCTTCTGATTCACCCTCCAGACTTCACCTTCTCATTCTCCTTCTTCTACTTCTTCTGATTCACCCTCCAGACTTCACCTTCTCCTTCTCCTTCTTCTACTTCTTCTGATTCACCCTCCAGACTTCACCTTCTCCTTCTCCTTCTTCTACTTCTTCCGATTCACCCTCCTGACTTCACCTGCTCCTTCTCCTTCTTCTGCTTCTTCTGCTTCACCCTCCTGACTTCCCCTTCTCCTTCTCCTTCTTCTACTTCTTCTGATTCACCCTCCAGACTTCACCTTCTCCTTCTCCTTCTTCTGCTTCTTCTGCTTCACCCTCCAGACTTCACCTTCTCCTTCTCCTTCTTCTGCTTCTTCTGCTTCGCCCTCCAGACATCACCTTCTCCTTCTCCTTCTTCTGCTTCTTCTGCTTCACCCTCCAGACTTCACCTTCTCCTTCTCCTTCTTCTGCTTCTTCTGCTTCACTCTCCTGACTTCACCTTCTCCTTCACCTTCTTCTACTTCTTCTGATTCACCCTCCAGACGTCACCTTCTCCTTCTCCTTCTTCTGCTTCTTCTGCTTCACCCTCCAGACTTCACCTTCTCCTTCTCCTTCTTCTGCTTCTTCTGCTGCGCCCTCCAGACTTCACCTTCTCCTTCTCCTTCTTCTGCTTCTTCTGCTTCACCCTCCTGACTTCACCTTCTCCTTCTCCTTCTTCTACTTCTTCTGCTTCACCCCCCTGACTTCACCTGGTCCTTCTCCTTCTTCTGCTTCTTCTGATTCACCCTCCTAACTTTACCTTCTCCTTCTCCTTCTTCTGCTTCTTCTGATTCACCCTCCTGACTTCACCTTCTCCTTCTCCTTCTTCTGCTTCTTCTAATTCACCCTCCAGACTTCACCTTCTCCTTGTCCTTCTTCTGCTTCTTCTGATTCACCCTCCAGACTTCACCTTCTCCTTCTCCTTCTTCTGCTTCTTCTGATTGACCCTCCAGACCTCACCTTCTCCTTCTCCTTCTTCTACTTCTTCTGATTCACCCTCCAGACTTCATCTTCTCCTTCTCCTTCTTCTGCTTCTTCTGATTCACCCTCCAGACTTCACCTTCTCCTTCTCCTTCTTCTGCTTCTTCTGCTTCACCCTCCTGACTTCACCTTCTCCTTCTCCTTCTTCTACTTCTTCTGATTCACCCTCCAGACTTCACCTTCTCCTTCTCCTTCTTCTGCTTCTTCTGCTTCACCCTCCAGACTTCACCTTCTCCTTCTCCTTCTTCTGCTTCTTCTGCTTCGCCCTCCAGACTTCACCTTCTCCTTCTCCATCTTCTGCTTCTTCTGCTTCACTCTCCTGACTTCACCTTCTCCTTCTCCTTCTTCTACTTCTTCTGATTCACCCTCCAGACTTCACCTTCTCCTTCTCCTTCTTCTGCTTCTTCTGCTTCACCCTCCAGACTTCAGCTTCTCCTTCTCCTTCTTCTGCTTCTTCTGCTGCACCCTCCAGACTTCACCTTCTCCTTCTCCTTCTTCTGCTTCTTCTGCTTCACCATCCTGACTTCACCTTCTGCTTCTCCTTCTTCTACTTCTTCTGCTTCACCCCCCTGACTTCACCTGCTCCTTCTCCTTCTTCTGCTTCTTCTGATTCACCCTCCTAACTACACCTTCTCCTTCTCCTTCTTCTGCTTCTTCTGATTCACCCTCCTGACTTCACCTTCTCCTTCTCCTTCTTCTGCTTCTTCTGATTCACCCTCCAGACTTCACCTTCTCCTTCTCCTTCTTCTGCTTCTTCTGATTCACCCTCCAGACTTCACCTTCTCCTTCTCCTTCTTCTGCTTCTTCTGATTCACCCTCCAGACTTCATCTTCTCCTTCTCCTTCTTCTGCTTCTTCTGATTCACCCTCCAGACTTCACCTTCTCCTTCTCCTTCTTCTGCTTCTTTTGATTCACCCTCCAGACTTCACCTTCTCCTTCTCCTTCTTCTACTTCTTCTGATTCACCCTCCAGACTTCACCTTCTCCTTCTCCTTCTTATACTTCTTCAGATTCACCCTCCAGTCTTCACCTTCTCCTTCTCCTTCTTCTGTTTCTTCTGCTTCACCCTCCAGACTTCACCTTCTTCTTCTCTTTCTTCTGCTTCTTCTGATTCACCCTCCAGACTTCACCTTCTCCTTCTCCTTCTTCTGATTCTTCTGATTCACCCTGCAGACTTCACCTTCTCCTTCTCCTTCTTCTGCTTCTTCTGATTCACCCTCCTGACTTCACCTTCTCCTTCTCCTTCTTCTACTTCTTCTGATTCACCCTCCTGACTTCACCTTCTCCTTCTCCTTCTTCTACTTCTTCTGCTTCACCCTCCAGACTTCACCTTCTCATTCTCCTTCTTCTACTTCTTCTGATTCACCCTCCAGACTTCACCTTCTCCTTCTCCTTCTTCTGCTTCTTCTGATTCACCCTCCAGACTTCACCTTCTCCTTCTCCTTATTCTGCTTCTTCTGATTCACCCTCCAGACTTCACCTTCTCCTTCTCCTTCTTCTGCTTCTTCTGATTCACCCTCCAGACTTCACCTTCTCCTTCTCCTTCTTCTGCTTCTTCTGATTCACCCTCCAGACTTCACCTTCTCCTTCTCCTTCTTCTGCTTCTTCTGATTCACCCTCCAGACTTCACCTTCTCCTTCTCCTTCTTCTACTCCTTCTGATTCACCCTCCAGACTTCACCTTCTCCTTCTCCTTCTTCTGCTTCTTCTGATTCACCCTCCAGACTTCACCTTCTCCTTCTCCTTATTCTGCTTCTTCTGATTCACCCTCCAGACTTCACCTTCTCCTTCTCCTTCTTCTGCTTCTGATTCACCCTGCAGACTTCACCTTCTCCTTCTCCTTCTTCTGCTTCTTCTGATTCACCCTCCAGACTTCACCTTCTCCTTCTCCTTCTTCTGCTTCTTCTGATTCACCCTCCAGACTTCACCTTCTCCTTCTCCTTCTTCTACTTCTTCTGATTCACCCTCCAGACTTCACCTTCTCCTTCTCCTTCTTCTGCTTCTTCTGATTCACCCTCCAGACTTCACCTTCTCCTTCTCCTTCTTCTACTTCTTCTACTTCACCCTCCAGACTACACCTTCTCCTTCTCCTTCTTCTACTTCTTCTGATTCACCCTCCAGACTTCACCTTCTCCTTCTCCTTCTTCTGCTTCTTCTGATTCACCCTCCAGACTTCACCTTCTCCTTCTCCTTATTCTGCTTCTTCTGATTCACCCTCCAGACTTCACCTTCTCCTTCTCCTTCTTCTGCTTCTTCTAATTCACCCTCCAGACTTCACCTTCTCCTTCTCCTTCTTCTGCTTCTTCTGATTCACCCTCCTGACTTCACCTTCTCCTTCTCCTTCTTCTACTTCTTCTGATTCACCCTCCAGACTTCACCTTCTCCTTCTCCTTCTTCTGCTTCTTCTGATTCACCCTCCTGACTTCACCTTCTCCTTCTCCTTCTTCTACATCTTCTGATTCACCCTCCTGACTTCACCTTCTCCTTCTCCTTCTTCTACTTCTTCTGCTTCACCCTCCAGACTTCACCTTCTCCTTCTCCTTCTTCTACTTCTTCTGATTCACCCTCCAGACTTCACCTTCTCCTTCTCCTTCTTCTACTTCTTCTGATTCACCCTCCAGACTTCACCTTCTCCTTCTCCTTCTTCTACTTCTTCTGATTCACCCTCCAGACTTCACCTTCTCCTTCTCCTTCTTCTGCTTCTTCTGTTTCACCCTCCAGACTTCACCTTCTCCTTCTCCTTATTCTGCTTCTTCTGAATCACCCTCCAGACTTCACCTTCTCCTTCTCCTTCTTCTGCTTCTTCTGATTCACCCTCCAGACTTCACCTTCTCCTTCCCTTCTTCTGCTTCTTCTGATTCACCCTCCAGACTTCACCTTCTCCTTCTCCTTCTTCTACTTCTTCTGATTCACCCTCCAGACTTCACCTTCTACATCTCCTTCTTCTGCTTCTTCTGATTCACCCTCCAGACTTCACCTTCTCCTTCTCCTTCGTCTACTTCTTCTGATTCACCCTCCAGACTTCACCTTCTCCTTCTCCTTCTTCTGCTTCTTCTGATTCACCCTCCAGACTTCACCTTCTCCTTCTCCTTCTTCTACTTCTTCTGATTCACCCTCCAGACTTCACCTTCTCCTTCTCTTTCTTCTGCTTCTTTTGATTCACCCTCCAGACTTCATCTTCTCCTTCTCCTTCTTCTGATTCTTCTGCTTCACCCTCCAGACTTCACCTTCTCCTTCTCCTTCTTCTGCTTCGTCTGCTTCACTCTCCTGACTTCACCTTCTCCTTCACCTTCTTCTACTTCTTCTGATTCACCCTCCAGACTTCACCTTCTCCTTCTCCTTCTTCTGCTTCTTCTTCTTCACCCTCCAGACTTCACCTTCTCCTTCTCCTTCTTCTGCTTCTTCTGCTGCGCCCTCCAGACTTCACCTTCTCCTTCTCCTTCTTCTGCTTCTTCTGCTTCACCCTCCTGACTTCACCTTCTCCTTCTCCTTCTTCTACTTCTTCTGCTTCACCCCGCTGACTTCACCTGCTCCTTCTCCTTCTTCTGCTTCTTCTGATTCACCCACCTAACTTTACCTTCTCCTTCTCCTTCTTCTGCTTCTTCTGATTCACCCTCCTGACTTCACCTTCTCCTTCTCCTTCTTCTGCTTCTTCTAATTCACCCTCCAGACTTCACCTTCTCCTTGTCCTTCTTCTGCTTCTTCTGATTCACCCTCCAGACTTCACCTTCTCCTTCTCCTTCTTCTGCTTCTTCTGATTGACCCTCCAGACCTCACCTTCTCCTTCTCCTTCTTCTACTTCTTCTGATTCACCCTCCAGACTTCATCTTCTCCTTCTCCTTCTTCTGCTTCTTCTGATTCACCCTCCAGACTTCACCTTCTCCTTCTCCTTCTTCTAATTCTTCTGATTCACCCTCCTGACTTCACCTTCTCCTTCTCCTTCTTCTGCTTCTTCTGCTTCACCCTCCAGACTTCACCTTCTCCTGCTCCTTCTTCTGCTTCTTCTGCTTCACCCTCCAGACTTCACCTTCTCCTTCTCCTTCTTCTGCTTCTTCTGCTTCACCCTCCTGACTTCACCTTCTCCTTCTCCTTCTTCTACTTCTTCTGATTCACCCTCCAGACTTCACCTTCTCCTTCTCCTTCTTCTGCTTCTTCTGATTCACCCTCCAGACTTCACCTTCTCCTTCTCCTTCTTCTGCTTCTTCTGATTCACCCTCCAGACTTCATCTTCTCCTTCTCTTTCTTCTGCTTCTTCTGATTCACCCTCCAGACTTCACCTTCTCCTTCTCCTTCTTCTGCTTCTTCTGATTCACCCTCCAGACTTCACCTTCTCCTTCTCCTTCTTCTACTTCTTCTGATTCACCCTCCAGACTTCACCTTCTCCTTCTCCTTCTTATACTTCTTCAGATTCACCCTCCAGTCTTCACCTTCTCCTTCTCCTTCTTCTGTTTCTTCTGCTTCACCCTCCAGACTTCACCTTCTTCTTCTCTTTCTTCTGCTTCTTCTGATTCACCCTTCAGACTTCACCTTCTCCTTCTCCTTCTTCTGATTCTTCTGATTCACCCTCCAGACTTCACCTTCTCCTTCTCCTTCTTCTGCTTCTTCTGATTCACCCTCCTGACTTCACCTTCTCCTTCTCCTTCTTCTACTTCTTCTGATTCACCCTCCTGACTTCACCTTCTCCTTCTCCTTCTTCTACTTCTTCTGCTTCACCCTCCAGACTTCACCTTATCCTTCTCCTTCTTCTACTTCTTCTGATTCACCCTCCAGACTTCACCTTCTCCTTCTCCTTCTTCTGCTTCTTCTGATTCACCCTCCAGACTTCACCTTCTCCTTCTCCTTATTCTGCTTCTTCTGATTCACCCTCCAGACTTCACCTTCTCCTTCTCCTTCTTCTGCTTCTTCTGATTCACCCTCCAGACTTCACCTTCTCCTTCTCCTTCTTCTGCTTCTTCTGATTCACCCTCCAGACTTCACCTTCTCCTTCTCGTTCTTCTGCTTCTTTTGATTCACCCCCCAGACTTCACCTTCTCCTTCTCCTTCTTCTACTCCTTCTGATTCACCCTCCAGACTTCACCTTCTCCTTCTCCTTCTTCTGCTTCTTCTGATTCACCCTCCAGACCTCACCTTCTCCTTCTCCTTATTCTGCTTCTTCTGATTCACCCTCCAGACCTCACCTTCTCCTTCTCCTTCTTCTGCTTCTTCTGATTCACCCTGCAGACTTCACCTTCTCCTTCTCCTTCTTCTGCTTCTTCTGATTCACCCTCCAGACTTCACCTTCTCCTTCTCCTTCTTCTACTTCTTCTGATTCACCCTCCAGACTTCACCTTCTCCTTCTCCTTCTTCTGCTTCTTCTGATTCACCCTCCAGACTTCACCTTCTCCTTCTCCTTCTTCTACTTCTTCTGCTTCACCCTCCAGACTACACCTTCTCCTTCTCCTTCTTCTACTTCTTCTGATTCACCCTCCAGACTTCACCTTCTCCTTCTCCTTCTTCTGCTTCTTCTGATTCACCCTCCAGACTTCACCTTCTCCTTCTCCTTATTCTGCTTCTTCTGATTCACCCTCCAGACATCACCTTCTCCTTCTCCTTCTTCTGCTTCTTCTGATTCAGCCTCCAGACTTCACCTTCTCCTTCTCCTTCCTCTGCTTCTTCTGATTCACCCTCCAGACTTCACCTTCTCCTTCTCCTTCTTCTACTTCTTCTGATTCACCCTCCAGACTTCACCTTCTCCTTCTCCTTCTTCTGCTTCTTCTGATTCACCCTCCTGACTTCACCTTCTCCTTCTCCTTCTTCTACATCTTCTGATTCACCCTCCTGACTTCACCTTCTCCTTCTCCTTCTTCTACTTCTTCTGCTTCACCCTCCAGACTTCACCTTCTCCTTCTCCTTCTTCTACTTCTTCTGATTCACCCTCCAGACTTCACCTTCTCCTTCTCCTTCTTCTACTTCTTCTGATTCACCCTCCAGACTTCACCTTCTCCTTCTCCTTCTTCTACTTCTTCTGATTCACCCTCCAGACTTCACCTTCTCCTTCTCCTTCTTCTGCTTCTTCTGTTTCACCCTCCAGACTTCACCTTCTCCTTCTCCTTATTCTGCTTCTTCTGAATCACCCTCCAGACTTCACCTTCTCCATCTCCTTCTTCTGCTTCTTCTGATTCACCCTCCAGACTTCACCTTCTCCTTCTCCTTCGTCTCCTTCTTCTGATTCACCCTCCAGACTTCACCTTCTCCTTCTCCTTCTTCTGCTTCTTCTGATTCACCCTCCAGACTTCACCTTCTCCTTCTCCTTCTTCTACTTCTTCTGATTCACCCTCCAGACTTCACCTTCTCCTTCTCTTTCTTCTGCTTCTTCTGATTCACCCTCCAGACATCACCTTCTCCTTCTCCTTCTTCTGATTCTTCTGATTCACCCTCCAGACATCACCTTCTCCTTCTCCTTCTTCTGCTTCTTCTGATTCACCCTCCTGACTTCACCTTCTCCTTCTCCTTCTTCTACATCTTCTGATTCACCCTCCTGACTTCACCTTCTCCTTCTCCTTCTTCTACTTCTTCTGCTTCACCCTCCAGACTTCAGCTTCTCCTTCTCCTTCTTCTACTTCTTCTGATTCACCCTCCAGACTTCACCTTCTCCTTCTCCTTCTTCTACTTCTTCTGATTCACCCTCCAGACTTCACCTTCTCCTTCTCCTTCTTCTACTTCTTCTGATTCACCCTCCAGACTTCACCTTCTCCTTCTCCTTCTTCTGCTTCTTCTGATTCACCCTCCAGACTTCACCTTCTCCTTCTCCTTATTCTGCTTCTTCTGATTCACCCTCCAGACTTCACCTTCTCCTTCTCCTTCGTCTACTTCTTCTGATTCACCCTCCAGACTACACCTTCTCCTTCTCCTTCTTCTACTTCTTCTGATTCACCCTCCAGACTTCACCTTCTCCTTCTCCTTCTTCTGTTTCTTCTGATTCACCCTCCAGACTTCACCTTCTCCTTCTCCTTCTTCTACTACTTCTGATTCACCCTCCAGACTTCACCTTCTCCTTCTCCTTCTTCTACTTCTTCTGATTCACCCTCCAGACTTGATCTTCTCCTTCTCCTTCTTCTGCTTCTTCTGATTCACCCTCCAGACTTCACCTTCTCCTTCTCCTTCTTCTGCTTCTTCTGATTCACCCTCCAGACTTCACCTTCTCCTTCTTCTTCTTCTACTTCTTCTGATTCACCCTCCAGTCTTCACCTTCTCCTTCTCCTTCTTCTGTTTCTTCTGCTTCACCCTCCAGACTTCACCTTCTCCTTCTCCTTCTTCTGCTTCTTCTGATTCACCCTCCAGACTTCACCTTCTCCTTCTCCTTCTTCTACTTCTTCTGATTCACCCTCCAGACTTCACCTTCTCCATTTCCTTCTTCTGCTTCTACTGATTCACCCTCCAGACTTCACCTTCTCCTTCTCCTTCGTCTACTTCTTCTGATTCACCCTCCAGACTTCACCTTCTCCTTCTCCTTCTTCTGCTTCTTCTGATTCACCCTCCAGACTTCACCTTCTCCTTCTCCTTCTTCTACTTCTTCTGATTCACCCTCCAGACTTCACCTTCTCCTTCTCTTTCTTCTGCTTCTTCTGATTCACCCTCCAGACTTCACCTTCTCCTTCTCCTTCTTCTGATTCTTCTGATTCACCCTCCAGACTTCACCTTCTCCTTCTCCTTCTTCTGCTTCTTCTGATTCACCCTCCTGACTTCACCTTCTCCTTCTCCTTCTTCTACATCTTCTGATTCACCCTCCTGACTTCACCTTCTCCTTCTCCTTCTTCTACTTCTTCTGCTTCACCCTCCAGACTTCAGCTTCTCCTTCTCCTTCTTCTACTTCTTCTGATTCACCCTACAGACTTCACCTTCTCCTTCTCCTTCTTCTACTTCTTCTGATTCACCCTCCAGACTTCACCTTCTCCTTCTCCTTCTTCTACTTCTTCTGATTCACCCTCCAGACTTCACCTTCTCCTTCTCCTTCTTCTGCTTCTTCTGATTCACCCTCCAGACTTCACCTTCTCCTTCTCCTTATTCTGCTTCTTCTGAATCACCCTCCAGACTTCACCTTCTCCTTCTCCTTCTTCTGCTTCTTCTGATTCACCCTCCAGACTTCACCTTCTCCTTCTCCTTCTTCTGCTTCTTCTGATTTACCCTCCAGACTTCATCTTCTCCTTCTCCTTCTTCTACTTCTTCTGATTCACCCTCCAGACTTCACCTTCTCCATCTCCTTCTTCTGCTTCTTCTGATTCACCCTCCAGACTTCACCTTCTCCTTCTCCTTCGTCTACTTCTTCTGATTCACCCTCCAGACTACACCTTCTCCTTCTCCTTCTTCTACTTCTTCTGATTCACCCTCCAGACTTCACCTTCTCCTTCTCCTTCTTCTGTTTCTTCTGATTCACCCTCCAGACTTCACCTTCTCCTTCTCCTTCTTCTACTACTTCTGATTCACCCTCCAGACTTCACCTTCTCCTTCTCCTTCTTCTACTTCTTCTGATTCACCCTCCAGACTTCATCTTCTCCTTCTCCTTCTTCTGCTTCTTCTGATTCACCCTCCTGACTTCACCTTCTCCTTCTCCTTCTTCTACATCTTCTGATTCACCCTCCTGACTTCACCTTCTCCTTCTCCTTCTTCTACTTCTTCTGCTTCACCCTCCAGACTTCAGCTTCTCCTTCTCCTTCTTCTACTTCTTCTGATTCTCCCTCCAGACTTCACCTTCTCCTTCTCCTTCTTCTACTTCTTCTGATTCACCCTCCAGACTTCACCTTCTCCTTCTCCTTCTTCTACTTCTTCTGATTCACCCTCCAGACTTCACCTTCTCCTTCTCCTTCTTCTGCTTCTTCTGATTCACCCTCCAGACTTCACCTTCTCCTTCTCCTTATTCTGCTTCTTCTGAATCACCCTCCAGACTTCACCTTCTCCTTCTCCTTCTTCTGCTTCTTCTGATTCACCCTCCAGACTTCACCTTCTCCTTCTCCTTCTTCTGCTTCTTCTGATTTACCCTCCAGACTTCACCTTCTCCTTCTCCTTCTTCTACTTCTTCTGATTCACCCTCCAGACTTCACCTTCTCCATCTCCTTCTTCTGCTTCTTCTGATTCACCCTCCAGACTTCACCTTCTCCTTCTCCTTCGTCTACTTCTTCTGATTCACCCTCCAGACTACATCTTCTCCTTCTCCTTCTTCTACTTCTTCTGATTCACCCTCCAGACTTCACCTTCTCCATCTCCTTCTTCTGCTTCTTCTGATTCACCCTCCAGACTTCACCTTCTCCTTCTCCTTCTTCTACTACTTCTGATTCACCCTTCAGACTTCACCTTCTCCTTCTCCTTCTTCTACTTCTTCTGATTCACCTTCCAGACTTCATCTTCTCCTTCTCCTTCTTCTGCTTCTTCTGATTCACCCTCCAGACTTCACCTTCTCCTTCTCCTTCTTCTGCTTCTTCTGATTCACCCTCCAGACTTCACCTTCTCCTTCTTCTTCTTCTACTTCTTCTGATTCACCCTCCAGTCTTCACCTTCTCCTTCTCCTTCTTCTGTTTCTTCTGCTTCACCCTCCAGACTTCACCTTCTCCTTCTCTTTCTTCTGCTTCTTCTGATTCACCCTCCAGACTTCACCTTCTCCTTCTCCTTCTTCTGATTCTTCTGATTCACCCTCCAGACTTCACCTTCTCCTTCTCCTTCTTCTGCTTCTTCTGATTCACCCTCCTGACTTCACCTTCTCCTTCTCCTTCTTCTACTTCTTCTGATTCACCCACCTGACTTCACCTTCTCCTTCTCCTTCTTCTACTTCTTCTGCTTCACCCTCCAGACTTCACCTTCTCCTTCTCCTTCTTCTACTTCTTCTGATTCACCCTCCAGACTTCACCTTCTCCTTCTCCTTATTCTGCTTCTTCTGATTCCCCCTCCAGACTTCACCTTCTCCTTCTCCTTCCTCTGCTTCTTCTGATTCACCCTCCAGACTTCACCTTCTCCTTCTCCTTCTTCTGATTCTTCTGATTCACCCTCCAGACTTCACGTTCTCCTTCTCCATCTTCTGCTTCTTCCGATTCACCCTCCTGACTTCACCTTCTCCTTCTCCTTCTTCTACTTCTTCTGATTCACCCTCCTGACTTCACCTTCTCCTTCTCCATCTTCTAATTCTTCTGCTTCACCCTCCAGACTTCAACTTCTCCTTCTCCTTCTTCTACTTCTTCTGATTCACCCTCCAGACTTCACCTTCTCCTTCTCCTTCTTCTGCTTCTTCTGATTCACCCTCCAGACTTCACCTTCTCCTTCTCCTTCTTCTGCTTCTTCTGATTCACCCTCCAGACTTCACCTTCTCCTTCTCCTTCTTCTGCTTCTTCTGATTCACCCTGCAGACTTCACCTTCTCCTTCTCCTTCTTCTGCTTCTTCTGATTCACCCTCCAGACTTCACCTTCTCCTTCTCCTTCTTCTGCTTCTTCTGATTCACCCTCCAGACTTCACCTTCTCCTTCTCCTTCTTCTACTTCTTCTGATTCACCCTCCAGACTTCACCTTCTCCTTCTCTTTCTTCTGCTTCTTCTGATTCACCCTCCAGACTTCACCTTCTCCTTCTCCTTCTTCTGATTCTTCTGATTCACCCTCCAGACTTCACCTTCTCCTTCTCCTTCTTCTGCTTCTTCTGATTCACCCTCCTGACTTCACCTTCTCCTTCTCCTTCTTCTACTTCTTCTGATTCACCCTCCTGACTTGACCTTCTCCTTCTCCTTCTTCTACTTCTTCTGCTTCACCCTCCAGACTTCACCTTCTCCTTCTCCTTCTTCTGCTTCTTCTGCTTCACCGTCCTGACTTCACCTTCTCCTTCTCCTTCTTCTACTTCTTCTGCTTCAACCCCCTGACATCACCTGCTCCTTCTCCTTCTTCTGCTTCTTCTGATTCACCCTCCTAACTTCACCTTCTCCTTCTCCTTCTTCTGCTTCTTCTGATTCACCCTCCTGACTTCACCTTCTCCTTCTCCTTCTTCTGCTTCTTCCGATTCACCCTCCAGACTTCACCTTCTCCTTCTCCTTCTTCTGCTTCTTCTGATTCACCCTCCAGACTTCACCTTCTCCTTCTCCTTCTTCTGCTTCTTCTGATTCACCCTCCAGACTACACCTTCTCCTTCTCCTTCTTCTACTTCTTCTGATTCACCCTCCAGACTTCACCTTCTCCTTCTCCTTCTTCTGTTTCTTCTGATTCACCCTCCAGACTTCACCTTCTCCTTCTCCTTCTTCTGCTTCTTCTGATTCACCCTCCAGACTAAACCTTCTCCTTCTCCTTCTTCTGCTTCTTCTGATTCACCCTCCAGACCTCACCTTCTCCTTCTCCTTCTTCTACTTCTTCTGATTCACCCTCCAGACTTCATCTTCTCCTTCTCCTTCTTCTGCTTCTTCTGATTCACGCTCCAGACTTCACCTTCTCCTTCTCCTTCTTCTGCTTCTTCTGATTCACCCTCCAGACTTCACCTTCTCCTTCTCCTTCTTCTACTTCTTCTGATTCACCCTCCAGACTGCACCTTCTCCTTCTCCTTCTTCTACTTCTTCTGATTCACCCTCCAGTCTTCACCTTCTCCTTCTCCTTCTTCTGTATCTTCTGCTTCACCCTCCAGACTTCACCTTCTCCTTCTCTTTCTTCTGCTTCTTCTGATTCACCCTCCAGACTTCACCTTCTCCTTCTCCTTCTTCTGATTCTTCTGATTCACCCTACAGACTTCACCTTCTCCTTCTCCTTCTTCTGCTTCTTCTGATTCACCCTCCTGATTTCACCTTCTCCTTCTCCTTCTTCTACTTCTTCTGATTCACCCTCCTGACTTCACCTTCTCCTTCTCCTTCATCTGCTTCACCCTCCAGACTTCACCTTCTCCTTCTCCTTCTTCTACTTCTTCTGATTCACCCTCCAGACTTCACCTTCTCCTTCTCCTTCTTCTGCTTCTTCTGATTCACCCTCCAGACTTCACCTTCTCCTTCTCCTTATTCTGCTTCTTCTCATTCACCCTCCAGACTTCACCTTCTCCTTCTCCTTCTTCTGCTTCTTCTGATTCACCCTCCAGACTTCACCTTCTCCTTCTACTTCTTCTGCTTCTTCTGATTCACCCTCCAGACTTCACCTTCTCCTTCTCCTTCCTCTGCTTCTGCTGATTCACCCTCCAGACTTCACCTTCTCCTTCTCCTTCTTCTACTTCTTCTGATTCACCCTCCAGACTTCACCATCTCCTTCTCTTTCTTCTGCTTCTTCTGATTCACCCTCCAGACTTCACATTCTCCTTCTCCTTCTTCTGATTCTTCTGATTCACCCTCCAGACTTCACCTTCTCCTTCTCCTTCTTCTGCTTCTTCTGATTCACCCTCCTGACTTCACCTTCTCCTTCTCCTTCTTCTACTTCTTCTGATTCACCCTCCTGACTTCACCTTCTCCTTCTGCTTCTTCTACTTCTTCTGCTTCACCCTCCAGACTTCACCTTCTCCTTCTCCTTCTTCTACTTCTTCTGATTCAACCTCCAGACTTCACCTTCTCCTTCTCCTTCTTCTACTTCTTCTGATTCACCCTCCAGACTTCACCTTCTCCTTCTCCTTCTTCTCCTTCTTCTGATTCTCCCTCCAGACTTCACCTTCTCCTTCTCCTTCTTCTGCTTCTTCTGATTCACCCTCCAGACTTCACCTTCTCCTTCTCCTTATTCTGCTTCTTCTGATTCACCCTCCAGACTTCTCCTTCTCCTTCTCCTTCTTCTTCTTCTTCTGATTCACCCTCCAGACTTCACCTTCTCCTTCTCCTTCTTCTGCTTCTTCTGATTCACCCTCCAGACTTCACCTTCTCCTTCTCCTTCTTCTACTTCTTCTGATTCACCCTCCAGACTTCAGCTTCTCCATCTCCTTCTTCTGCTTCTTCTGATTCACCCTCCAGACTTCACCTTCTCCTTCTCCTTCGTCTACTTCTTCTGATTCACCCTCCAGACTACACCTTCTCCTTCTCCTTCTTCTACTTCTTCTGATTCACCCTCCAGACTTCACCTTCTCCTTCTCCTTCTTCTGTTTCTTCTGATTCACCGTCCAGACTTCACCTTCTCCTTCTCCTTCTTCTACTACTTCTGATTCACCCTCCAGACTTCACCTTCTCCTTCTCCTTCTTCTACTTCTTCTGATTCACCCTCCAGACTTCATCTTCTCCTTCTCCTTCTTCTGCTTCTTCTGATTCACCCTCCAGACTTCACCTTCTCCTTCTCCTTCTTCTGCTTCTTCTGATTCACCCTCCAGACTTCACCTTCTCCTTCTCCTTCTTCTACTTCTTCTGATTCACCCTCCAGACTTCACCTTCTCCTTCTCCTTCTTCCACTTCTTCTGATTCACCCTCCAGTCTTCACCTTCTCCTTCTCCTTCTTCTGTTTCTTCTGCTTCACCCTCCAGACTTCACCTTCTCCTTCTCTTTCTTCTGCTTCTTCTGATTCACCCTCCAGACTTCACCTTCTCCTTCTCCTTCTTCTGATTCTTCTGATTCACCCTCCAGACTTCACCTTCTCCTTCTCCTTCTTCTGCTTCTTCTGATTCACCCTCCTGACTTCACCTTCTCCTTCTCCTTCTTCTACTTCTTCTGATTCACCCTCCTGACTTCACCTTCTCCTTCTCCTTCTTCTACTTCTTCTGCTTCACCCTCCAGACTTCACCTTCTCCTTCTCCTTCTTCTACTTCTTCTGATTCACCCTCCAGACTTCAGCTTCTCCTTCTCCTTCTTCTGCTTCTTCTGATTCACCCTCCAGACTTCACCTTCTCCTTCTCCTTATTCTGCTTCTTCTGATTCACCCTCCAGACTTCACCTTCTCCTTCTCCTGATTCTGCTTCTTCTGATTCACCCTCCAGACTTCACATTCTCCTTCTCCTTCTTCTGATTCTTCTGATTCACCCTCCAGACTTCACCTTCTCCTTCTCCTTCTTATGCTTCTTCTGATTCACCCTCCTGACTTCAACTTCTCCTTCTCCTTCTTCTACTTCTTCTGATTCACCCTCCTGACTTCACCTTCACCTTCTCCTTCTTCTACTTCTTCTGCTTCACCCTCCAGACTTCACCTTCTCCTTCTCCTTCTTCTACTTCTTCTGATTCAACCTCCAGACTTCACCTTCTCCTTCTCCTTCTTCTACTTCTTCTGATTCACCCTCCAGACTTCACCTTCTCCTTCTCCTTCTTCTACTTCTTCTGATTCACCCTCCAGACTTCACCTTCTCCTTCTCCTTCTTCTGCTTCTTCTGATTCACCCTCCAGACTTCACCTTCTCCTTCTCCTTATTCTGCTTCTTCTGATTCACCCTCCAGATTCTCCTTCTCCTTCTCCTTCTTCTGCTTCTTCTGATTCACCCTCCAGACTTCACCTTCTCCTTCTCCTTCTTCTGCTTCTTCTGATTCACCCTCCAGACTTCACCTTCTCCTTCTCCTTCTTCTACTTCTTCTGATTCACCCTCCAGACTTCACCTTCTCCATCTCCTTCTTCTGCTTCTTCTGATTCACCCTCCAGACTTCACCTTCTCCTTCTCCTTCGTCTACCTCTTCTGATTCACCCTCCAGACTACACCTTCTCCTTCTCCTTCTTCTACTTCTTCTGATTCACCCTCCAGACTTCACCTTCTCCTTCTCCTTCTTCTGTTTCTTCTGATTCACCGTCCAGACTTCACCTTCTCCTTCTCCTTCTTCTACTACTTCTGATTCACCCTCCAGACTTCACCTTCTCCTTCTCCTTCTTCTACTTCTTCTGATTCACCCTCCAGACTTCATCTTCTCCTTCTCCTTCTTCTGCTTCTTCTGATTCACCCTCCAGACTTCACCTTCTCCTTCTCCTTCTTCTGCTTCTTCTGATTCACCCTCCAGACTTCACCTTCTCCTTCTCCTTCTTCTACTTCTTCTGATTCACCCTCCAGACTTCACCTTCTCCTTCTCCTTCTTCCACTTCTTCTGATTCACCCTCCAGTCTTCACCTTCTCCTTCTCCTTCTTCTGTTTCTTCTGCTTCACCCTCCAGACTTCACCTTCTCCTTCTCTTTCTTCTGCTTCTTCTGATTCACCCTCCAGACTTCACCTTCTCCTTCTCCTTCTTCTGATTCTTCTGATTCACCCTCCAGACTTCACCTTCTCCTTCTCCTTCTTCTGCTTCTTCTGATTCACCCTCCTGACTTCACCTTCTCCTTCTCCTTCTTCTACTTCTTCTGATTCACCCTCCTGACTTCACCATCTCCTTCTCCTTCTTCTACTTCTTCTGCTTCACCCTCCAGACTTCACCTTCTCCTTCTCCTTCTTCTACTTCTTCTGATTCACCCTCCAGACTTCATCTTCTCCTTCTCCTTCTTCTGCTTCTTCCGATTCACCCTCCAGACTTCACCTTCTCCTTCTCCTTATTCTGCTTCTTCTGATTCACCCTCCAGACTTCACCTTCTCCTTCTCCTGATTCTGCTTCTTCTGATTCACCCTCCAGACTTCACCTTCTCCTTCTCCTTCTTCTGCTTCTTCTGATTCACCCTCCTGACTTCACCTTCTCCTTCTCCTTCTTCTACTTCTTCTGATTCACCCTCCTGACTTCACCTTCTCCTTCTCCTTCTTCTCCTTCTTCTGCTTCACCCTCCAGACTTCACCTTCTCCTTCTCCTTCTTCTACTTCTTCTGATTCACCCTCCAGACTTCACCTTCTCCTTCTCCTGCTTCTGCTTCTTCTGATTCACCCTCCATACTTCACCTTCACTTCTCCTTATTCTGCTTCTTCTGATTCACCCTCCAGACTTCAACTTCTCCTTCTCCTTCTTCTGCTTCTTCTGATTCACCCTCCAGACTTCACCTTCTCCTTCTCCTTCTTCTGCTTCTTCTGATTCACCCTCCAGACTTCACCTTCTCCTTCTCCTTCTTCTGCTTCTTCTGATTCACCCTCCAGACTTCACCTTCTCCTTCTCCTTCTTCTACTTCTTCTGATTCACCCTCCAGACTTCACCTTCTCCTTCTCTTTCTGCTGCTTCTTCTGATTCACCCTCCAGATTTCATCTTCTCATTCTCCTTCTTCTGCTTCTTCTGATTCACCCTCCAGACTTCACCTTCTCCTTCTCCTTCTTCTGCTTCTTCTGATTCACCCTCCAGACTTCACCTTCTCCTTCTCCTTCTTCTGCTTCTTCTGATTCACCCTCCAGACTTCACCTTCTCCTTCTCCTTCTTCTACTTCTTCTGATTCACCCTCCAGACCTCACCTTCTCCTTCTCCTTCTTCTACTTCTTCTGATTCACCCTCCAGATTTCATCTTCTCCTTCTCCTTCTTCTGCTTCTTCTGATTCACCCTCCAGACATCACCTTCTCCTTCTCCTTCTTCTGCTTCTTCTGATTCACCCTCCTGACTTCACCTTCTCCTTCTCCTTCTTCTACTTCTTCTGATTCACCCTCCTGACTTCAACTTCTCCTTCTCCTTCTTCTACTTCTTCTGCTTCACCCTCCAGACTTCACCTTCTCCTTCTCCTTCTTCTACTTCTTCTGATTCACCCTCCAGACTTGACCTTCTCCTTCTCCTTCTTCTACTTCTTCTGATTCACCCTCCAGACTTCACCTTCTCCTTCTCCTTCTTCTGCTTCTTCTGCTTCACCGTCCTGACTTCACCTTCTCCTTCTCCTTCTTCTACTTCTTCTGCTTCATCCCCCTGACATCACCTGCTCCTTCTCCTTCTTCTGCTTCTTCTGATTCACCCTCCTAACTTCACCTTCTCCTTCTCCTTCTTCTGCTTCTTCTGATTCACCCTCCTGACTTCACCTTCTCCTTCTCCTTCTTCTCTTCTTCTGATTCACCCTCCTGACTTCACCTTCTCCTTCTCCTTCTTCTACTTCTTCTGCTTCACCCTCCAGACTTCACCTTCTCCTTCTCCTTCTTCTACTTCTTCTGATTCACCCCTCCAGACTTGACCTTCTCCTTCTCCTTCTTCTACTTCTTCTGATTCACCCTCCAGACTTCACCTTCTCCTTCTCCTTCTTCTGCTTCTTCTGCTTCACCGTCCTGACTTCACCTTCTCCTTCTCCTTCTTCTACTTCTTCTGCTTCATCCCCCTGACATCACCTGCTCCTTCTCCTTCTTCTGCTTCTTCTGATTCACCCTCCTAACTTCACCTTCTCCTTCTCCTTCTTCTGCTTCTTCTGATTCACCCTCCTGACTTCACCTTCTCCTTCTCCTTCTTCTGCTTCTTCTGATTCACCCTCCAGACTTCACCTTCTCCTTCTCTTTCTTCTGCTTCTTCTGATTCACCCTCCAGACTTCACCTTCTACTTCTCCTTCTTCTGATTCTTCTGATTCACCCTCCAGACTTCACCTTCTCCTTCTCCTTCTTCTGCTTCTTCTGATTCACCCTCCTGACTTCACCTTCTCCTTCTCCTTCTTCTACTTCTTCTGATTCACCCTCCTGACTTCACCTTCTCCTTCTCCTTCTTCTACTTCTTCTGCTTCACCCTCCAGACTTCACCTTCTCCTTCTCCTTCTTCTACTTCTTCTGATTCACCCTCCAGACTTGACCTTCTCCTTCTCCTCCTTCTACTTATTCTGATTCACCCTCCAGACTTCACCTTCTCCTTCTCCTTCTTCTGCTTCTTCTGCTTCACCGTCCTGACTTCACCTTCTCCTTCTCCTTCTTCTACTTCTTCTGCTTCATCCCGCTGACATCACCTGCTCCTTCTCCTTCTTCTGCTTCTTCTGATTCACCCTCCTGACTTCACCTTCTCCTTCTCCTTCTTCTGCTTCTTCTGATTCACCCTCCGGACTTCACCTTCTCCTTCTCCTTCTTCTGCTTCTTCTGATTCACCCTCCAGACTTCACCTTCTCCTTCTCCTTCTTCTGATTCTTCTGATTCACCCTCCAGACTTCACCTTCTCCTTCTCCTTCTTCTGCTTCTTCTGATTCACCCTCCTGACCTCACCTTCTCCTTCTCCTTCTTCTACTTCTTCTGATTCACCCTCCTGACTTCACCTTCTCCTTCTCCTTCTTCTACTTCTTCTGCTTCACCCTCCAGACTTCACCTTCTCCTTCTCCTTCTTCTGCTTCTTCTGATTCACCCTCCAGACTTCTCCTTCTCCTTCTCCTTCTTCTGCTTCTTCTGATTCACCCTCCAGACTTCACCTTCTCCTTCTCCTTCTTCTGCTTCTTCTGATTCACCCTCCAGACTTCACCTTCTCCTTCTCCTTCTTCTACTTCTTCTGATTCACCCTCCAGACTTCACCTTCTCCATTTCCTTCTTCTGCTTCTTCTGATTCACCCTCCAGACTTCACCTTCTCCTTCTCCTTCGTCTACTTCTTCTGATTGACCCTCCAGACTACACCTTCTCCTTCTCCTTCTTCTACTTCTTCTGATTCACCCTCCTGACTTCACCTTCTCCTTCTCCTTCTTCTACTTCTTCTGCTTCACCCTCCAGACTTCACCTTCTCCTTCTCCTTCTTCTACTTCTTCTGATTCACCCTCCAGACTTCATCTTCTCCTTCTCCTTCTTCTGCTTCTTCTGATTCACCCTCCAGACTTCACCTTCTCCTTCTCCTTATTCTGCTTCTTCTGATTCACCCTCCAGACTTCACCTTCTCCTTCTCCTGATTCTGCTTCTTCTGATTCACCCTCCAGACTTCACCTTCTCCTTCTCCTTCTTCTGCTTCTTCTGATTCACCCTCCTGACTTCACCTTCTCCTTCTCCTTATTCTACTTCTTCTGATTCACCCTCCTGACTTCACCTTCTCCTTCTCCTTCTTCTACTTCTTCTGCTTCACCCTCCAGACTTCACCTTCTCCTTCTCCTTCTTCTATTTCTTCTGATTCACCCTCCAGACTTCACCTTCTCCTTCTCCTTCTTCTGCTTCTTCTGATTCACCCTCCCTACTTCACCTTCACTTCTCCTTATTCTGCTTCTTCTGATACACCCTCCAGACTTCAACTTCTCCTTCTCCTTCTTCTGCTTCTTCTGATTCACCCCCCAGACTTCACCTTCTCCTTCTCCTTCTTCTGCTTCTTCTGATTCACCCTCCAGACTTCACCTTCTCCTTCTCCTTCTTCTGCTTCTTCTGATTCACCCTCCAGACTTCACCTTCTCCTTCTCCTTCTTCTACTTCTTCTGATTCACCCTCCAGACTTCACCTTCTCCTTCTCTTTCTTCTGCTTCTTCTGATTCACCCTCCAGATTTCATCTTCTCCTTCTCCTTCTTCTGCTTCTTCTGATTCACCCTCCAGACTTCACCTTCTCCTTCTCCTTCTTCTGCTTCTTATGATTCACCCTCCAGACTTCACCTTCTCCTTCTCCTTCTTCTGCTTCTTCTGATTCACCCTCCAGACTTCACCTTCTCCTTCTCCTTCTTCTACTTCTTCTGATTCACCCTCAAGACCTCACCTTCTCCTTCTCCTTCTTCTACTTCTTCTGATTCACCCTCCAGATTTCATCTTCTCATTCTCCTTCTTCTGCTTCTTCTGATTCACCCTCCAGACTTCACCTTCTCCTTCTCCTTCTTCTGCTTCTTCTGATTCACCCCTCCTGACTTCACCTTCTCCTTCTCCTTCTTCTACTTCTTCTGATTCACCCTCCTGACTTCACCTTCTCCTTCTCCTTCTTCTACTTCTTCTGCTTCACCCTCCAGACTTCACCTTCTCCTTCTCTTTCTTCTACTTCTTCTGATTCACCCTCCAGATTTCATCTTCTCCTTCTCCTTCTTCTGCTTCTTCTGATTCACCCTCCAGACTTCACCTTCTCCTTCTCCTTCTTCTGCTTCTGCTGATTCACCCTCCTGACTTCACCTTCTCCTTCTCCTTCTTCTGCTTCTTCTGATTCACCCTCCAGACTTCACCTTCTCCTTCTCTTTCTTCTGCTTCTTCTGATTCACCCTCCAGACTTCACCTTCTCCTTCTCCTTCTTCTGCTTCTTCTGCTTCACCGTCCTGACTTCACCTTCTCCTTCTCCTTCTTCTACTTCTTCTGCTTCATCCCCCTGACATCACCTGCTCCTTCTCCTTCTTCTGCTTCTTCTGATTCACCCTCCTAACTTCACCTTCTCCTTCTCCTTCTTCTGCTTCTTCTGATTCACCCTCCTGACTTCACCTTCTCCTTCTCCTTCTTCTGCTTCTTCTGATTCACCCTCCAGACTTCACCTTCTCCTTCTCTTTCTTCTGCTTCTTCTGATTCACCCTCCAGACTTCACCTTCTCCTTCTCCTTCTTCTGATTCTTCTGATTCACCCTCCAGACTTCACCTTCTCCTTCTCCTTCTTCTGCTTCTTCTGATTCACCCTCCTGACTTCACCTTCTCCTTCTCCTTCTTCTACTTCTTCTGATTCACCCTCCTGACTTCACCTTCTCCTTCTCCTTCTTCTACTTCTTCTGCTTCACCCTCCAGACTTCAACTTCTCCTTCTCTTTCTTCTGCTTCTTCTGATTCACCCTCCAGATTTCATCTTCTCCTTCTCCTTCTTCTGCTTCTTCTGATTCACCCTTCAGACTTCACCTTCTCCTTCTCCTTCTTCTGCTTCTTATGATTCACCCTCCAGACTTCACCTTCTCCTTCTCCTTCTTCTGCTTCTTCTGATTCACCCTCCAGACTTCACCTTCTCCTTCTCCTTCTTCTACTTCTTCTGATTCACCCTCAAGACCTCACCTTCTCCTTCTCCTTCTTCTACTTCTTCTGATTCACCCTCCAGATTTCATCTTCTCCTTCTCCTTCTTCTGCTTCTTCTGATTCACCCTCCAGACTTCATCTTCTCCTTCTCCTTCTTCTGCTTCTTCTGATTCACCCTCCTGACTTCACCTTCTCCTTCTCCTTCTTCTACTTCTTCTGATTCACCCTCCTGACTTCACCTTCTCCTTCTCCTTCTTCTACTTCTTCTGCTTCACCCTCCAGACTTCACCTTCTCCTTCTCCTTCTTCTACTTCTTCTGATTCACCCTCCAGACTTGACCTTCTCCTTCTCCTTCTTCTACTTCTTCTGATTCACCCTCCAGACTTCACCTTCTCCTTCTCCTTCTTCTGCTTCTTCTGCTTCACCGTCCTGACTTCACCTTCTCCTTCTCCTTCTTCTACTTCTTCTGCTTCATCCCCCTGACATCACCTGCTCCTTCTCCTTCTTCTGCTTCTTCTGATTCACCCTCCTAACTTCACCTTCTCCTTCTCCTTCTTCTGCTTCTTCTGATTCACCCTCCTGACTTCACCTTCTCCTTCTCCTTCTTCTGCTTCTTCTGATTCACCCTCCAGACTTCACCTTCTCCTTCTCTTTCTTCTGCTTCTTCTGATTCACCCTCCAGACTTCACCTTCTCCTTCTCCTTCTTCTGATTCTTCTGATTCACCCTCCAGACTTCACCTTCTCCTTCTCCTTCTTCTGCTTCTTCTGATTCACCCTCCTGACTTCACCTTCTCCTTCTCCTTCTTCTACTTCTTCTGTTTCACCCTCCTGATTTCACCTTCTCCTTCTCCTTCTTCTACTTCTTCTGCTTCACCCTCCAGACTTCACCTTCTCCTTCTCCTTCTTCTACTTCTTCTGATTCACCCTCCAGACTTGACCTTCTCCTTCTCCTTATTCTGCTTCTTCTCATTCACCCTCCAGACTTCACCTTCTCCTTCTCCTTCTTCTGCTTCTTCTGATTCACCCTCCAGACTTCACCTTCTCCTTCTACTTCTTCTGCTTCTTCTGATTCACCCTCCAGACTTCACCTTCTCCTTCTCCTTCCTCTGCTTCTTCTGATTCACCCTCCAGACTTCACCTTCTCCTTCTCCTTCTTCTACTTCTTCCGATTCACCCTCCAGACTTCACCATCTCCTTCTCTTTCTTCGGCTTCTTCTGATTCACCCTCCAGACTTCACATTCTCCTTCTCCTTCTTCTGATTCATCTGATTCACCCTCCAGACTTCACCTTCTCCTTCTCCTTCTTCTGCTTCTTCTGATTCACCCTCCTGACTTCACCTTCTCCTTCTCCTTCTTCTACTTCTTCTGATTCACCCTCCTGACTTCACCTTCTCCTTCTCCTTCTTCTACTTCTTCTGCTTCACCCTCCAGACTTCACCTTCTCCTTCTCCTTCTTCTACTTCTTCTGATTCAACCTCCAGACTTCACCTTCTCCTTCTCCTTCTTCTACTTCTTCTGATTCACCCTCCAGACTTCACCTTCTCCTTCTCCTTCTTCTCCTTCTTCTGATTCTCCCTCCAGACTTCACCTTCTCCTTCTCCTTCTTCTGCTTCTTCTGATTCACCCTCCAGACTTCACCTTCTCCTTCTCCTTATTCTGCTTCTTCTGATTCACCCTCCAGACTTCTCCTTCTCCTTCTCCTTCTTCTTCTTCTTCTGATTCACCCTCCAGACTTCACCTTCTCCTTCTCCTTCTTCTGCTTCTTCTGATTCACCCTCCAGACTTCACCTTCTCCTTCTCCTTCTTCTACTTCTTCTGATTCACCCTCCAGACTTCACCTTCTCCATCTCCTTCTTCTGCTTCTTCTGATTCACCCTCCAGACTTCACCTTCTCCTTCTCCTTCGTCTACTTCTTCTGATTCACCCTCCAGACTACACCTTCTCCTTCTCCTTCTTCTACTTCTTCTGATTCACCCTCCAGACTTCACCTTCTCCTTCTCCTTCTTCTATTTCTTCTGATTCACCGTCCAGACTTCACCTTCTCCTTCTCCTTCTTCTACTACTTCTGATTCACCCTCCAGACTTCACCTTCTCCTTCTCCTTCTTCTACTTCTTCTGATTCACCCTCCAGACTTCATCTTCTCCTTCTCCTTCTTCTGCTTCTTCTGATTCACCCTCCAGACTTCACCTTCTCCTTCTCCTTCTTCTGCTTCTTCTGATTCACCCTCCAGACTTCACCTTCTCCTTCTCCTTCTTCTACTTCTTCTGATTCACCCTCCAGACTTCACCTTCTCCTTCTCCTTCTTCCACTTCTTCTGATTCACCCTCCAGTCTTCACCTTCTCCTTCTCCTTCTTCTGTTTCTTCTGCTTCACCCTCCAGACTTCACCTTCTCCTTCTCTTTCTTCTGCTTCTTCTGATTCACCCTCCAGACTTCACCTTCTCCTTCTCCTTCTTCTGATTCTTCTGATTCACCCTCCAGACTTCACCTTCTCCTTCTCCTTCTTCTGCTTCTTCTGATTCACCCTCCTGACTTCACCTTCTCCTTCTCCTTCTTCTACTTCTTCTGATTCACCCTCCTGACTTCACCTTCTCCTTCTCCTTCTTCTACTTCTTCTGCTTCACCCTCCAGACTTCACCTTCTCCTTCTCCTTCTTCTACTTCTTCTGATTCACCCTCCAGACTTCATCTTCTCCTTCTCCTTCTTCTGCTTCTTCTGATTCACCCTCCAGACTTCACCTTCTCCTTCTCCTTATTCTGCTTCTTCTGATTCACCCTCCAGACTTCACCTTCTCCTTCTCCTGATTCTGCTTCTTCTGATTCACCCTCCAGACTTCACATTCTCCTTCTCCTTCTTCTGATTCTTCTGATTCACCCTCCAGACTTCACCTTCTCCTTCTCCTGCTTCTGCTTCTTCTGATTCACCCTCCTGACTTCAACTTCTCCTTCTCCTTCTTCTACTTCTTCTGATTCACCCTCCTGACTTCACCTTCACCTTCTCCTTCTTCTACTTCTTCTGCTTCACCCTCCAGACTTCACCTTCTCCTTCTCCTTCTTCTACTTCTTCTGATTCAACCTCCAGACTTCACCTTCTCCTTCTCCTTCTTCTACTTCTTCTGATTCACCCTCCAGACTTCACCTTCTCCTTCTCCTTCTTCTACTTCTTCTGATTCACCCTCCAGACTTCACCTTCTCCTTCTCCTTCTTCTGCTTCTTCTGATTCACCCTCCAGACTTCACCTTCTCCTTCTCCTTATTCTGCTTCTTCTGATTCACCCTCCAGGTTCTCCTTCTCCTTCTCCTTCTTCTGCTTCTTCTGATTCACCCTCCAGACTTCACCTTCTCCTTCTCCTTCTTCTGCTTCTTCTGATTCACCCTCCAGACTTCAGCTTCTCCTTCTCCTTCTTCTACTTCTTCTGATTCACCCTCCAGACTTCACCTTCTCCATCTCCTTCTTCTGCTTCTTCTGATTCACCCTCCAGACTTCACCTTCTCCTTCTCCTTCGTCTACCTCTTCTGATTCACCCTCCAGACTACACCTTCTCCTTCTCCTTCTTCTACTTCTTCTGATTCACCCTCCAGACTTCACCTTCTCCTTCTCCTTCTTCTGTTTCTTCTGATTCACCGTCCAGACTTCACCTTCTCCTTCTCCTTCTTCTACTACTTCTGATTCACCCTCCAGACTTCACCTTCTCCTTCTCCTTCTTCTACTTCTTCTGATTCACCCTCCAGACTTCATCTTCTCCTTCTCCTTCTTCTGCTTCTTCTGATTCACCCTCCAGACTTCACCTTCTCCTTCTCCTTCTTCTGCTTCTTCTGATTCACCCTCCAGACTTCACCTTCTCCTTCTCCTTCTTCTACTTCTTCTGATTCACCCTCCAGACTTCACCTTCTCCTTCTCCTTCTTCCACTTCTTCTGATTCACCCTCCAGTCTTCACCTTCTCCTTCTCCTTCTTCTGTTTCTTCTGCTTCACCCTCCAGACTTCACCTTCTCCTTTTCTTTCTTCTGCTTCTTCTGATTCACCCTCCAGACTTCACCTTCTCCTTCTCCTTCTTCTGATTCTTCTGATTCACCCTCCAGACTTCACCTTCTCCTTCTCCTTCTTCTGCTTCTTCTGATTCACCCTCCTGACTTCACCTTCTCCTTCTCCTTCTTCTACTTCTTCTGATTCACCCTCCTGACTTCACCTTCTCCTTCTCCTTCTTCTACTTCTTCTGCTTCACCCTCCAGACTTCACCTTCTCCTTCTCCTTCTTCTACTTCTTCTGATTCACCCTCCAGACTTCATCTTCTCCTTCTCCTTCTACTGCTTCTTCTGATTCACCCTCCAGACTTCACCTTCTCCTTCTCCTTATTCTGCTTCTTCTGATTCACCCTCCAGACTTCACCTTCTCCTTCTCCTGATTCTGCTTCTTCTGATTCACCCTCCAGACTTCACCTTCTCCTTCTCCTTCTTCTGCTTCTTCTGATTCACCCTCCTGACTTCACCTTCTCCTTCTCCTTCTTCTACTTCTTCTGATTCACCCTCCTGACTTCACCTTGTCCTTCTCCTTCTTCTCCTTCTTCTGCTTCACCCTCCAGACTTCACCTTCTCCTTCTCCTTCTTCTACTTCTTCTGATTCACCCTCCAGACTTCACCTTCTCCTTCTCCTGCTTCTGCTTCTTCTGATTCACCCTCCATACTTCACCTTCACTTCTCCTTATTCTGCTTCTTCTGATTCACCCTCCAGACTTCAACTTCTCCTTCTCCTTCTTCTGCTTCTTCTGATTCACCCTCCAGACTTCACCTTCTCCTTCTCCTTCTTCTGCTTCTTCTGATTCACCCTCCAGACTTCACCTTCTCCTTCTCCTTCTTCTGCTTCTTCTGATTCACCCTCCAGACTTCACCTTCTCCTTCTCCTTCTTCTACTTCTTCTGATTCACCCTCCAGACTTCACCTTCTCCTTCTCTTTCTTCTGCTTCTTCTGATTCACCCTCCAGATTTCATCTTCTCCTTCTCCTTCTTCTGCTTCTTCTGATTCACCCTCCAGACTTCACCTTCTCCTTCTCCTTCTTCTGCTTCTTCTGATTCACCCTCCAGACTTCACCTTCTCCTTCTCCTTCTTCTGCTTCTTCTGATTCACCCTCCAGACTTCTCCTTCTCCTTCTCCTTCTACTTCTTCTGATTCACCCTCCAGACCGCACCTTCTCCTTCTCCTTCTTCTACTTCTTCTGATTCACCCTCCAGATTTCATCTTCTCCTTCTCCTTCTTCTGCTTCTTCTGATTCACCCTCCAGACATCACCTTCTCCTTCTCCTTCTTCTGCTTCTTCTGATTCACCCTCCTGACTTCACCTTCTCCTTCTCCTTCTTCTACTTCTTCTGATTCACCCTCCTGACTTCACCTTCTCCTTCTCCTTCTTCTACTTCTTCTGCTTCACCCTCCAGACTTCACCTTCTCCTTCTCCTTCTTCTACTTCTTCTGATTCACCCTCCAGACTTGACCTTCTCCTTCTCCTTCTTCTGCTTCTTCTGATTCACCCTCCTAACTTCACCTTCTCCTTCTCCTTCTTCTGCTTCTTCTGATTCACCCTGCTGACTTCACCTTCTCCTTCTCCTTCTTCTACTTCTTCTGATTCACCCTCCTGACTTCACCTTCTCCTTCTCCTTCTTCTACTTCTTCTGCTTCACCCTCCAGACTTCACCTTCTCCTTCTCCTTCTTCTACTTCTTCTGATTCACCCTCCAGACTTGACCTTCTCCTTCTCCTTCTTCTACTTCTTCTGATTCACCCTGCAGACTTCACCTTCTCCTTCTCCTTCTTCTGCTTCTTCTGCTTCACCGTCCTGACTTCACCTTCTCCTTCTCCTTCTTCTACTTCTTCTGCTTCATCCCCCTGACATCACCTGCTCCTTCTCCTTCTTCTGCTTCTTCTGATTCACCCTCCTAACTTCACCTTCTCCTTCTCCTTCTTCTGCTTCTTCTGATTCACCCTCCTAACTTCACCTTCTCCTTCTTCTGCTTCTTCTGATTCACCCTCCAGACTTCACCTTCTCCTTCTCTTTCTTCTGCTTCTTCTGATTCACCCTCCAGACTTCACCTTCTACTTCTCCTTCTCCTGATTCTTCTGATTCACCCTCCAGACTTCACCTTCTCCTTCTCCTTCTTCTGCTTCTTCTGATTCACCCTCCTGACTTCACCTTCTCCTTCTCCTTCTTCTACTTCTTCTGATTCACCCTCCTGACTTCACCTTCTCCTTCTCCTTCTTCTACTTCTTCTGCTTCACCCTCCAGACTTCACCTTCTCCTTCTCCTTCTTCTACTTCTTCTGATTCACCCTCCAGACTTGACCTTCTCCTTCTCCTCCTTCTACTTATTCTGATTCACCCTCCAGACTTCACCTTCTCCTTCTCCTTCTTCTGCTTCTTCTGCTTCACCGTCCTGACTTCACCTTCTCCTTCTCCTTCTTCTACTTCTTCTGCTTCATCCCGCTGACATCACCTGCTCCTTCTCCTTCTTCTGCTTCTTCTGATTCACCCTCCTAACTTCACCTTCTCCTTCTCCTTCTTCTGCTTCTTCTGATTCACCCTCCTGACTTCACCTTCTCCTTCTCCTTCTTCTGCTTCTTCTGATTCACCCTCCGGACTTCACCTTCTCCTTCTCCTTCTTCTGCTTCTTCTGATTCACCCTCCAGACTTCACCTTCTCCTTCTCCTTCTTCTGATTCTTCTGATTCACCCTCCAGACTTCACCTTCTCCTTCTCCTTCTTCTGCTTCTTCTGATTCACCCTCCTGACCTCACCTTCTCCTTCTCCTTCTTCTACTTCTTCTGATTCACCCTCCTGACTTCACCTTCTCCTTCTCCTTCTTCTACTTCTTCTGCTTCACCCTCCAGACTTCACCTTCTCCTTCTCCTTCTTCTGCTTCTTCTGATTCACCCTCCAGACTTCTCCTTCTCCTTCTCCTTCTTCTGCTTCTTCTGATTCACCCTCCAGACTTCACCTTCTCCTTCTCCTTCTTCTGCTTCTTCTGATTCACCCTCCAGACTTCACCTTCTCCTTCTCCTTCTTCTACTTCTTCTGATTCACCCTCCAGACTTCACCTTCTCCATTTCCTTCTTCTGCTTCTTCTGATTCACCCTCCAGACTTCACCTTCTCCTTCTCCTTCGTCTACTTCTTCTGATTGACCCTCCAGACTTCACCTTCTCCTTCTCCTTCTTCTACTTCTTCTGATTCACCCTCCTGACTTCACCTTCTCCTTCTCCTTCTTCTACTTCTTCTGCTTCACCCTCCAGACTTCACCTTCTCCTTCTCCTTCTTCTACTTCTTCTGATTCACCCTCCAGACTTCATCTTCTCCTTCTCCTTCTTCTGCTTCTTCTGATTCACCCTCCAGACTTCACCTTCTCCTTCTCCTTATTCTGCTTCTTCTGATTCACCCTCCAGACTTCACCTTCTCCTTCTCCTGATTCTGCTTCTTCTGATTCACCCTCCAGACTTCACCTTCTCCTTCTCCTTCTTCTGATTCTTCTGATTCACCCTCCAGACTTCACCTTCTCCTTCTCCTTCTTCTGCTTCTTCTGATTCACCCTCCTGACTTCACCTTCTCCTTCTCCTTCTTCTACTTCTTCTGATTCACCCTCCTGACTTCACCTTCTCCTTCTCCTTCTTCTACTTCTTCTGCTTCACCCTCCAGACTTCACCTTCTCCTTCTCCTTCTTCTACTTCTTCTGATTCACCCTCCAGACTTGACCTTCTCCTTCTCCTCCTTCTACTTATTCTGATTCACCCTCCAGACTTCACCTTCTCCTTCTCCTTCTTCTGCTTCTTCTGCTTCACCGTCCTGACTTCACCTTCTCCTTCTCCTTCTTCTACTTCTTCTGCTTCATCCCGCTGACATCACCTGCTCCTTCTCCTTCTTCTGCTTCTTCTGATTCACCCTCCTAACTTCACCTTCTCCTTCTCCTTCTTCTGCTTCTTCTGATTCACCCTCCTGACTTCACCTTCTCCTTCTCCTTCTTCTGCTTCTTCTGATTCACCCTCCGGACTTCACCTTCTCCTTCTCCTTCTTCTGCTTCTTCTGATTCACCCTCCAGACTTCACCTTCTCCTTCTCCTTCTTCTGATTCTTCTGATTCACCCTCCAGACTTCACCTTCTCCTTCTCCTTCTTCTGCTTCTTCTGATTCACCCTCCTGACCTCACCTTCTCCTTCTCCTTCTTCTACTTCTTCTGATTCACCCTCCTGACTTCACCTTCTCCTTCTCCTTCTTCTACTTCTTCTGCTTCACCCTCCAGACTTCACCTTCTCCTTCTCCTTCTTCTGATTCTTCTGATTCACCCTCCTAACTTCACCTTCTCCTTCTCCTTCTTCTGCTTCTTCTGATTCACCCTCCTGACTTCACCTTCTCCTTCTCCTTCTTCTGCTTCTTCTGATTCACCCTCCGGACTTCACCTTCTCCTTCTCCTTCTTCTGCTTCTTCTGATTCACCCTCCAGACTTCACCTTCTCCTTCTCCTTCTTCTGATTCTTCTGATTCACCCTCCAGACTTCACCTTCTCCTTCTCCTTCTTCTGCTTCTTCTGATTCACCCTCCTGACCTCACCTTCTCCTTCTCCTTCTTCTACTTCTTCTGATTCACCCTCCTGACTTCACCTTCTCCTTCTCCTTCTTCTACTTCTTCTGCTTCACCCTCCAGACTTCACCTTCTCCTTCTCCTTCTTCTGCTTCTTCTGATTCACCCTCCAGACTTCACCTTCTCCTTCTCCTTATTCTGCTTCTTCTGATTCACCCTCCAGACTTCACCTTCTCCTTCTCCTGATTCTGCTTCTTCTGATTCACCCTCCAGACTTCACCTTCTCCTTCTCCTTCTTCTGCTTCTTCTGATTCACCCTCCTGACTTCACCTTCTCCTTCTCCTTCTTCTACTTCTTCTGATTCACCCTCCTGACTTCACCTTCTCCTTCTCCTTCTTCTACTTCTTCTGCTTCACCCTCCAGACTTCACCTTCTCCTTCTCCTTCTTCTACTTCTTCTGATTCACCCTCCAGACTTCACCTTCTCCTTCTCCTTCTTCTGCTTCTTCTGATTCACCCTCCATACTTCACCTTCACTTCTCCTTATTCTGCTTCTTCTGATTCACCCTCCAGACTTCAACTTCTCCTTCTCCTTCTTCTGCTTCTTCTGATTCACCCCCCAGACTTCACCTTCTCCTTCTCCTTCTTCTGCTTCTTCTGATTCACCCTCCAGACTTCAACTTCTCCTTCTCCTTCTTCTGATTCTTCTGATTCACCCTCCAGACTTCACCTTCTCCTTCTCCTTCTTCTGCTTCTTCTGATTCACCCTCCTGACTTCACCTTCTCCTTCTCCTTCTTCTACTTCTTCTGATTCACCCTCCTGACTTCACCTTCTCCTTCTCCTTCTTCTACTTCTTCTGCTTCACCCTCCAGACTTCATCTTCTCCTTCTCCTTCTTCTGCTTCTTCTGATTCACCCTCCAGACATCACCTTCTCCTTCTCCTTCTTCTGCTTCTTCTGATTCACCCTCCTGACTTCACCTTCTCCTTCTCCTTCTTCTGCTTCTTCTGATTCACCCTCCTGACTTCACCTTCTCCTTCTCCTTCTTCTACTTCTTCTGCTTCACCCTCCAGACTTCACCTTCTCCTTCTCCTTCTTCTACTTCTTCTGATTCACCCTCCAGACTTGACCTTCTCCTTCTCCTTCTTCTACTTCTTCTGATTCACCCTCCAGACTTCAACTTCTCCTTCTCCTTCTTCTGCTTCTTCTGCTTCACCGTCCTGACTTCACCTTCTCCTTCTCCTTCTTCTACTTCTTCTGCTTCATCCCCCTGACATCACCTGCTCCTTCTCCTTCTTCTGCTTCTTCTGATTCACCCTCCTAACTTCACCTTCTCCTTCTCCTTCTTCTGCTTCTTCTGATTCACCCTCCTGACTTCACCTTCTCCTTCTCCTTCTTCTGCTTCTTCTGATTCACCCTCCAGACTTCACCTTCTCCTTCTCTTTCTTCTGCTTCTTCTGATTCACCCTCCAGACTTCACCTTCTCCTTCTCCTTCTTCTGATTCTTCTGATTCACCCTCCAGACTTCACCTTCTCCTTCTCCTTCTTCTGCTTCTTCTGATTCACCCTCCTGACTTCACCTTCACCTTCTCCTTCTTCTACTTCTTCTGATTCACCCTCCTGACTTCACCTTCTCCTTCTCCTTCTTCTACTTCTTCTGCTTCACCCTCCAGACTTCACCTTCTCCTTCTCCTTCTTCTACTTCTTCTGATTCACCCTCCAGACTTGACCTTCTCCTTCTCCTCCTTCTACTTATTCTGATTCACCCTCCAGACTTCACCTTCTCCTTCTCCTTCTTCTGCTTCTTCTGCTTCACCGTAATGACTTCACCTTCTCCTTCTCCTTCTTCTACTTCTTCTGCTTCATCCCGCTGACATCACCTGCTCCTTCTCCTTCTTCTGCTTCTTCTGATTCACCCTCCTAACTTCACCTTCTCCTTCTCCTTCTTCTGCTTCTTCTGATTCACCCTCCTGACTTCACCTTTTCCTTCTCCTTCTTCTGCTTCTTCTGATTCACCCTCCGGACTTCACCTTCTCCTTCACCTTCTTCTGCTTCTTCTGATTCACCCTCCATACTTCACCTTCACTTCTCCTTATTCTGCTTCTTCTGATTCACCCTCCAGACTTCAACTTCTCCTTCTCCTTCTTCTGCTTCTTCTGATTCACCCCCCAGACTTCACCTTCTCCTTCTCCTTCTTCTGCTTCTTCTGATTCACCCTCCAGACTTCACCTTCTCCTTCTCCTTCTTCTGCTTCTTCTGATTCACCCTCCATACTTCACCTTCACTTCTCCTTATTCTGCTTCTTCTGATTCACCCTCCAGACTTCAACTTCTCCTTCTCCTTCTTCTGCTTCTTCTGATTCACCCCCCCAGACTTCACCTTCTCCTTCTCCTTCTTCTGCTTCTTCTGATTCACCCTCCAGACTTCACCTTCTCCTTCTCCTTCTTCTGCTTCTTCTGATTCACCCTCCAGACTTCACCTTCTCCTTCTCCTTCTTCTACTTCTTCTGATTCACCCTCCAGACTTCACCTTCTCCTTCTCTTTCTTCTGCTTCTTCTGATTCACCCTCCAGATTTCATCTTCTCCTTCTCCTTCTTCTGCTTCTTCTGATTCACCCTCCAGACTTCACCTTCTCCTTCTCCTTCTTCTGCTTCTTATGATTCACCCTCCAGACTTCACCTTCTCCTTCTCCTTCTTCTGCTTCTTCTGATTCACCCTCCAGACTTCACCTTCTCCTTCTCCTTCTTCTACTTCTTCTGATTCACCCTCAAGACCTCACCTTCTCCTTCTCCTTCTTCTACTTCTTCTGATTCACCCTCCAGATTTCATCTTCTCCTTCTCCTTCTTCTGCTTCTTCTGATTCACCCTCCAGACTTCATCTTCTCCTTCTCCTTCTTCTGCTTCTTCTGATTCACCCTCCTGACTTCACCTTCTCCTTCTCCTTCTTCTACTTCTTCTGATTCACCCTCCTGACTTCACCTTCTCCTTCTCCTTCTTCTACTTCTTCTGCTTCACCCTCCAGACTTCACCTTCTCCTTCTCCTTCTTCTACTTCTTCTGATTCACCCTCCAGACTTGACCTTCTCCTTCTCCTTCTTCTACTTCTTCTGATTCACCCTCCAGACTTCACCTTCTCCTTCTCCTTCTTCTGCTTCTTCTGCTTCACCGTCCTGACTTCACCTTCTCCTTCTCCTTCTTCTACTTCTTCTGCTTCATCCCCCTGACATCACCTGCTCCTTCTCCTTCTTCTGCTTCTTCTGATTCACCCTCCTAACTTCACCTTCTCCTTCTCCTTCTTCTGCTTCTTCTGATTCACCCTCCTGACTTCACCTTCTCCTTCTCCTTCTTCAGCTTCTTCTGATTCACCCTCCAGACTTCACCTTCTCCTTCTCTTTCTTCTGCTTCTTCTGATTCACCCTCCAGACTTCACCTTCTCCTTCTCCTTCTTCTGATTCTTCTGATTCACCATTCCAGACTTCACCTTCTCCTTCTCCTTCTTCTGCTTCTTCTGATTCACCCTCCTGACTTCACCTTCTACTTCTCCATCTTCTACTTCTTCTGATTCACCCTCCTGACTTCACCTTCTCCTTCTCCTTCTTCTACTTCTTCTGCTTCACCCTCCAGACTTCACCTTCTCCTTCTCCTTCTTCTACTTCTTCTGATTCACCCTCCAGACTTGACCTTCTCCTTCTCCTTCTTCTACTTATTCTGATTCACCCTCCAGACTTCACCTTCTCCTTCTCCTTCTTCTGCTTCTTCTGCTTCACCGTCCTGACTTCACCTTCTCCTTCTCCTTCTTCTACTTCTTCTGCTTCATCCCGCTGACATCACCTGCTCCTTCTCCTTCTTCTGCTTCTTCTGATTCACCCTCCTAACTTCACCTTCTCCTTCTCCTTCTTCTGCTTCTTCTGATTCACCCTCCTGACTTCACCTTCTCCTTCTCCTTCTTCTGCTTCTTCTGATTCACCCTCCAGACTTCAGCTTCTCCTTCTCCTTCTTCTGCTTCTTCTGATTCACCCTCCAGACTTCACCTTCTCCTTCTCCTGCTTCTGATTCTTCTGATTCACCCTCCAGACTTCACCTTCTCCTTCTCCTTCTTCTGCTTCTTCTGATTCACCCTCCTGACCTCACCTTCTCCTTCTCCTTCTTCTACTTCTTCTGATTCACCCTCCTGACTTCACCTTCTCCTTCTCCTTCTTCTACTTCTTCTGCTTCACCCTCCAGACTTCACCTTCTCCTTCTCCTTCTTCTGCTTCTTCTGATTCACCCTCCAGACTTCACCTTCTCCTTCTCCTTCTTCTGCTTCTTCTGATTCACCCTCCAGACTTCACCTTCTCCTTCTCCTTCTTCTACTTCTTCTGATTCACTCTCCAGACTTCACCTTCTCCATTTCCTTCTTCTGCTTCTTCTGATTCACCCTCCAGACTTCACCTTCTCCTTCTCCTTCTTCTGTTTCTTCTGATTCACCGTCCAGACTTCACCTTCTCCTTCTCCTTCTTCTACTACTTCTGATTCACCCTCCAGACTTCACCTTCCCCTTCTCCTTCTTCTACTTCTTCTGATTCACCCTCCAGACTTCATCTTCTCCTTCTCCTTCTTCTGCTTCTTCTGATTCACCCTCCAGACTTCACCTTCTCCTTCTCCTTCTTCTGCTTCTTCTGGTTCACCCTCCAGACTTCTCCTTCTCCTTCTCCTTCTTCTACTTCTTCTGATTCACCCTCCAGACTTCACCTTCTCCTTCTCCTTCTTCTACTTCTTCTGATTCACCCTCCAGTCTTCACCTTCTCCTTCTCCTTCTTCTGTTTCTTCTGCTTCACCCTCCAGACTTCACCTTCTCCTTCTCTTTCTTCTGCTTCTTCTGATTCACCCTCCAGACTTCACCTTCTCCTTCTCCTTCTTCTGATTCTTCTGATTCACCCTCCAGACTTCACCTTCTCCTTCTCCTTCTTCTGCTTCTTCTGATTCACCCTCCTGACTTCACCTTCTCCTTCTCCTTCTTCTACTTCTTCTGCTTCACCCTCCAGACTTCACCTTCTCCTTCTCCTTCTTCTACTTCTTCTGATTCACCCTCCAGACTTCATCTTCTCCTTCTCCTTCTTCTGCTTCTTCTGATTCACCCTCCAGACTTCACCTTCTCCTTCTCCTTATTCTGCTTCTTCTGATTCACCCTCCAGACTTCACCTTCTCCTTCTCCTTCCTCTGCTTCTTCTGATTCACCCTCCAGACTTCACCTTCTCCTTCTCCTTCTTCTGATTCTTCTGATTCACCCTCCAGACTTCACCTTCTCCTTCTCCTTCTTCTGCTTCTTCTGATTCACCCTCCTGACTTCACCTTCTCCTTCTCCTTCTTCTACTTCTTCTGATTCACCCTCCTAACTTCACCTTCTCCTTCTCCTTCTTCTACTTCTTCTGCTTCACCCTCCAGACTTCACCTTCTCCTTCTCCTTCTTCTACTTCTTCTGATTCACCCTCCAGATTTCACCTTCTCCTTCTCCTTCTTCTGCTTCTTCTGATTCACCCTCCAGACTTCACCTTCTCCTTCTCCTTATTCTGCTTCTTCTGATTCACCCTCCAGACTTCACCTTCTCCTTCTCCTTCTTCTGCTTCTTCTGATTCACACTCCAGACTTCACCTTCTCCTTCTCCTTCTTCTACTTCTTCTGATTCACCCTCCAGACTTCACCTTCTCCTTCTCTTTCTTCTGCAACATCTGATTCACCCTCCAGACTTCACCTTCTCCTTCTCCTTCTTCTGATTCTTCTGATTCACCCTCCTGACTTCACCTTCTTCTTCTCCTTCTTCTACTTCTTCTGATTCACCCTCCTGACTTCACCTTCTCCTTCTCCTTCTTCTACTACTTCTACTTCACCCTCCAGACTTCACCTTCTCCTTCTCCTTCTTCTACTTCTTCTGATTCACCCTCCAGACTTCACCTTCTCCTTCTCCTTCTTCTACTTCTTCTGATTCACCCTCCTGACTTCACCTTCTCCTTCTCCTTCTTCTACTTCTTCTGCTTCACCCTCCAGACTTCACCTTCTCCTTCTCCTTCTTCTACTCCTTCTGATTCACCCTCCAGACTTCATCTTCTCCTTCTCCTTCTTCTGCTTCTTCTGATTCACCCTCCAGACTTCACCTTCTCCTTCTCCTTATTCTGCTTCTTCTGATTCACCCTCCAGACTTCACCTTCTCCTTCTCCTGATTCTGCTTCTTCTGATTCACCCTCCAGACTTCACCTTCCCCTTCTCCTTCTTCTACTTCTTCTGATTCACCCTCCAGACTTCATCTTCTCCTTCTCCTTCTTCTGCTTCTTCTGATTCACCCTCCAGACTTCACCTTCTCCTTCTCCTTCTTCTGCTTCTTCTGGTTCACCCTCCAGACTTCTCCTTCTCCTTCTCCTTCTTCTACTTCTTCTGATTCACCCTCCAGACTTCACCTTCTCCTTCTCCTTCTTCTACTTCTTCTGATTCACCCTCCAGTCTTCACCTTCTCCTTCTCCTTCTTCTGTTTCTTCTGCTTCACCCTCCAGACTTCACCTTCTCCTTCTCTTTCTTCTGCTTCTTCTGATTCACCCTCCAGACTTCACCTTCTCCTTCTCCTTCTTCTGATTCTTCTGATTCACCCTCCAGACTTCACCTTCTCCTTCTCCTTCTTCTGCTTCTTCTGATTCACCCTCCTGACTTCACCTTCTCCTTCTCCTTCTTCTACTTCTTCTGCTTCACCCTCCAGACTTCACCTTCTCCTTCTCCTTCTTCTACTTCTTCTGATTCACCCTCCAGACTTCATCTTCTCCTTCTCCTTCTTCTGCTTCTTCTGATTCACCCTCCAGACTTCACCTTCTCCTTCTCCTTATTCTGCTTCTTCTGATTCACCCTCCAGACTTCACCTTCTCCTTCTCCTTATTCTGCTTCTTCTGATTCACCCTCCAGACTTCACCTTCTCCTTCTCCTTCCTCTGCTTCTTCTGATTCACCCTCCAGACTTCACCTTCTCCTTCTCCTTCTTCTGATTCTTCTGATTCACCCTCCAGACTTCACCTTCTCCTTCTCCTTCTTCTGCTTCTTCTGATTCACCCTCCTGACTTCACCTTCTCCTTCTCCTTCTTCTACTTCTTCTGATTCACCCTCCTAACTTCACCTTCTCCTTCTCCTTCTTCTACTTCTTCTGCTTCACCCTCCAGACTTCACCTTCTCCTTCTCCTTCTTCTACTTCTTCTGATTCACCCTCCAGATTTCACCTTCTCCTTCTCCTTCTTCTGCTTCTTCTGATTCACCCTCCAGACTTCACCTTCTCCTTCTCCTTATTCTGCTTCTTCTGATTCACCCTCCAGACTTCACCTTCTCCTTCTCCTTCTTCTGCTTCTTCTGATTCACACTCCAGACTTCACCTTCTCCTTCTCCTTCTTCTACTTCTTCTGATTCACCCTCCAGACTTCACCTTCTCCTTCTCTTTCTTCTGCAACATCTGATTCACCCTCCAGACTTCACCTTCTCCTTCTCCTTCTTCTGATTCTTCTGATTCACCCTCCTGACTTCACCTTCTTCTTCTCCTTCTTCTACTTCTTCTGATTCACCCTCCTGACTTCACCTTCTCCTTCTCCTTCTTCTACTACTTCTACTTCACCCTCCAGACTTCACCTTCTCCTTCTCCTTCTTCTACTTCTTCTGATTCACCCTCCAGACTTCACCTTCTCCTTCTCCTTCTTCTACTTCTTCTGATTCACCCTCCTGACTTCACCTTCTCCTTCTCCTTCTTCTACTTCTTCTGCTTCACCCTCCAGACTTCACCTTCTCCTTCTCCTTCTTCTACTCCTTCTGATTCACCCTCCAGACTTCATCTTCTCCTTCTCCTTCTTCTGCTTCTTCTGATTCACCCTCCAGACTTCACCTTCTCCTTCTCCTTATTCTGCTTCTTCTGATTCACCCTCCAGACTTCACCTTCTCCTTCTCCTGATTCTGCTTCTTCTGATTCACCCTCCAGACTTCACCTTCTCCTTCTCCTTCTTCTGCTTCTTCTGATTCACCCTCCTGACTTCACCTTCTCCTTCTCCTTCTTCTACTTCTTCTGATTCACCCTCCTGACTTCACCTTCTCCTTTTCCTTCTTCTCCTTCTTCTGCTTCACCCTCCAGACTTCACCTTCTCCTTCTCCTTCTTCTACTTCTTCTGATTCACCCTCCAGACTTCACCTTCTCCTTCTCCTGCTTCTGCTTCTTCTGATTCACCCTCCATACTTCACCTTCACTTCTCCTTATTCTGCTTCTTCTGATTCACCCTCCAGACTTCAACTTCTCCTTCTCCTTCTTCTGCTTCTTCTGATTCACCCTCCAGACTTCACCTTCTCCTTCTCCTTCTTCTGCTTCTTCTGATTCACCCTCCAGACTTCACCTTCTCCTTCTCCTTCTTCTGCTTCTTCTGATTCACCCTCCAGACTTCACCTTCTCCTTCTCCTTCTTCTACTTCTTCTGATTCACCCTCCAGACTTCACCTTCTCCTTCTCTTTCTTCTGCTTCTTCTGATTCACCCTCCAGATTTCATCTTCTCCTTCTCCTTCTTCTGCTTCTTCTGATTCACCCTCCAGACTTCACCTTCTCCTTCTCCTTCTTCTGCTTCTTCTCATTCACCCTCCAGACCTCACCTTCTCCTTCTCCTTCTTCTACTTCTTCTGATTCACCCTCCAGATTTCATCTTCTCCTTCTCCTTCTTCTGCTTCTTCTGATTCACCCTCCAGACATCACCTTCTCCTTCTCCTTATTCTGCTTCTTCTGATTCACCCTCCTGACTTCACCTTCTCCTTCTCCTTCTTCTGCTTCTTCTGATTCACCCTCCTGACTTCACCTTCTCCTTCTCCTTCTTCTACTTCTTCTGCTTCACCCTCCAGACTTCACCTTCTCCTTCTCCTTCTTCTACTTCTTCTGATTCACCCTCCAGACTTGACCTTCTCCTTCTCCTTCTTCTACTTCTTCTGATTCACCCTCCAGACTTCAACTTCTCCTTCTCCTTCTTCTGCTTCTTCTGCTTCACCGTCCTGACTTCACCTTCTCCTTCTCCTTCTTCTACTTCTTCTGCTTCATCCCCCTGACATCACCTGCTCCTTCTCCTTCTTCTGCTTCTTCTGATTCACCCTCCTAACTTCACCTTCTCCTTCTCCTTCTTCTGCTTCTTCTGATTCACCCTCCTGACTTCACCTTCTCCTTCTCCTTCTTCTGCTTCTTCTGATTCACCCTCCAGACTTCACCTTCTCCTTCTCTTTCTTCTGCTTCTTCTGATTCACCCTCCAGACTTCACCTTCTCCTTCTCCTTCTTCTGATTCTTCTGATTCACCCTCCAGACTTCACCTTCTCCTTCTCCTTCTTCTGCTTCTTCTGATTCACCCTCCTGACTTCACCTTCACCTTCTCCTTCTTCTACTTCTTCTGATTCACCCTCCTGACTTCACCTTCTCCTTCTCCTTCTTCTACTTCTTCTGCTTCACCCTCCAGACTTCACCTTCTTCTTCTCCTTCTTCTACTTCTTCTGATTCACCCTCCAGACTTGACCTTCTCCTTCTCCTCCTTCTACTTATTCTGATTCACCCTCCAGACTTCACCTTCTCCTTCTCCTTCTTCTGCTTCTTCTGCTTCACCGTCCTGACTTCACCTTCTCCTTCTCCTTCTTCTACTTCTTCTGCTTCATCCCGCTGACATCACCTGCTCCTTCTCCTTCTTCTGCTTCTTCTGATTCACCCTCCTAACTTCACCTTCTCCTTCTCCTTCTTCTGCTTCTTCTGATTCACCCTCCTGACTTCACCTTTTCCTTCTCCTTCTTCTGCTTCTTCTGATTCACCCTCCGGACTTCACCTTCTCCTTCTCCTTCTTCTGCTTCTTCTGATTCACCCTCCAGACTTCACCTTCTCCTTCTCCTTCTTCTGATTCTTCTGATTCACCCTCCAGACTTCACCTTCTCCTTCTCCTTCTTCTGCTTCTTCTGATTCACCCTCCTGACCTCAACTTCTCCATCTTCTTCTACTTCTTCTGATTCACCCTCCTGACTTCACCTTCTCCTTCTCCTTCTTCTACTTCTTCTGCTTCACCCTCCAGACTTCACCTTCTCCTTCTCCTTCTTCTACTTCTTCTGATTCACCCTCCAGACTTCATCTTCTCCTTCTCCTTCTTCTGCTTCTTCTGATTCACCCTCCAGACTTCACCATCTCCTTCTCCTTATTCTGCTTCTTCTGATTCACCCTCCAGACTTCACCTTCTCCTTCTCCTGATTCTGCTTCTTCTGATTCACCCTCCAGACTTCACCTTCTCCTTCTCCTTCTTCTGCTTCTTCTGATTCACCCTCCAGACTTCACCTTCTCCTTCTCCTTCTTCTGCTTCTTCTGATTCACCCTCCAGACTTCACCTTCTCCTTCTCCTTCTTCTACTTCTTCTGATTCACCCTCCAGACTTCACCTTCTCCTTCTCTTTCTTCTGCTTCTTCTGATTCACCCTCCAGATTTCATCTTCTCCTTCTCCTTCTTCTGCTTTTTCTGATTCACCCTCCAGACTTCACCTTCTCCTTCTCCTTCTTCTGCTTCTTCTCATTCACCCTCCAGACCTCACCTTCTCCTTCTCCTTCTTCTACTTCTTCTGATTCACCCTCCAGATTTCATCTTCTCCTTCTCCTTCTTCTGCTTCTTCTGATTCACCCTCCAGACATCACATTCTCCTTCTCCTTCTTCTGCTTCTTCTGATTCACCCTCCTGACTTCACCTTCTCCTTCTCCTTCTTCTGCTTCTTCTGATTCACCCTCCTGACTTCACCTTCTCCTTCTCCTTCTTCTACTTCTTCTGCTTCACCCTCCAGACTTCACCTTCTCCTTCTCCTTCTTCTAATTCTTCTGATTCACCCTCCAGACTTGACCTTCTCCTTCTCCTTCTTCTACTTCTTCTGATTCACCCTCCAGACTTCAACTTCTCCTTCTCCTTCTTCTGCTTCTTCTGCTTCACCGTCCTGACTTCACCTTCTCCTTCTCCTTCTTCTACTTCTTCTGCTTCATCCCCCTGACATCACCTGCTCCTTCTCCTTCTTCTGCTTCTTCTGATTCACCCTCCTAACTTCACCTTCTCCTTCTCCTTCTTCTGCTTCTTCTGATTCACCCTCCTGACTTCACCTTCTCCTTCTCCTTCTTCTGCTTCTTCTGATTCACCCTCCAGACTTCACCTTCTCCTTCTCTTTCTTCTGCTTCTTCTGATTCACCCTCCAGACTTCACCTTCTCCTTCTCCTTCTTCTGAGTCTTCTGATTCACCCTCCAGACTTCACCTTCTCCTTCTCCTTCTTCTGCTTCTTCTGATTCACCCTCCTGACTTCACCTTCACCTTCTCCTTCTTCTACTTCTTCTGATTCACCCTCCTGACTTCACCTTCTCCTTCTCCTTCTTCTACTTCTTCTGCTTCACCCTCCAGACTTCACCTTCTCCTTCTCCTTCTTCTACTTCTTCTGATTCACCCTCCAGACTTGACCTTCTCCTTCTCCTCCTTCTACTTATTCTGATTCACCCTCCAGACTTCACCTTCTCCTTCTCCTTCTTCTGCTTCTTCTGCTTCACCGTCCTGACTTCACCTTCTCCTTCTCCTTCTTCTACTTCTTCTGCTTCATCCCGCTGACATCACCTGCTCCTTCTCCTTCTTCTGCTTCTTCTGCTTCACCCTCCTAACTTCACCTTCTCCTTCTCCTTCTTCTGCTTCTTCTGATTCACCCTCCTGACTTCACCTTTTCCTTCTCCTTCTTCTGCTTCTTCTGATTCACCCTCCGGACTTCACCTTCTCCTTCTCCTTCTTCTGCTTCTTCTGATTCACCCTCCAGACTTCACCTTCTCCTTCTCCTTCTTCTGATTCTTCTGATTCACCCTCCAGACTTCACCTTCTCCTTCTCCTTCTTCTGCTTCTTCTGATTCACCCTCCTGACCTCACCTTCTCCTTCTTCTTCTACTTCTTCTGATTCACCCTCCTGACTTCACCTTCTCCTTCTCCTTCTTCTACTTCTTCTGCTTCACCCTCCAGACTTCACCTTCTCCTTCTCCTTCTTCTGCTTCTTCTGATTCACCCTCCAGACTTCTCCTTCTCCTTCTCCTTCTTCTGCTTCTTCTGATTCACCCTCCAGACTTCACCTTCTCCTTCTCCTTCTTCTACTTCTTCTGATTCACCCTCCAGACTTCACCTTCTCCTTCTCCTTCTTCTACTTCTTCTGATTCACCCTCCAGACTTCACCTTCTCCATTTCCTTCTTCTGCTTCTTCTGATTCACCCTCCAGACTTCACCTTCTCCTTCTCCTTCGTCTACTTCTTCTGATTGACCCTCCAGACTACACCTGCTCCTTCTTCTACTTCTTCTGATTCACTCTCCTGACTTCACCTTCTCCTTCTCCTTCTTCTACTTCTTCTGCTTCACCCTCCAGACTTCACCTTCTCCTTCTCCTTCTTCTACTTCTTCTGATTCACCCTCCAGACTTCATCTTCTCCTTCTCCTTCTTCTGCTTCTTCTGATTCACCCTCCAGACTTCACCTTCTCCTTCTCCTTATTCTGCTTCTTCTGATTCACCCTCCAGACTTCACCTTCTCCTTCTCCTGATTCTGCTTCTTCTGATTCACCCTCCAGACTTCACCTTCTCCTTCTCCTTCTTCTGCTTCTTCTGATTCACCCTCCTGACTTCACCTTCTCCTTCTCCTTCTTCTACTTCTTCTACTTCACCCTCCAGACTTCACCTTCTCCTTCTCCTTCTTCTGCTTCTTCTGATTCACCCTCCATACTTCACCTTCACTTCTCCTTATTCTGCTTCTTCTGATTCACCCTCCAGACTTCAACTTCTCCTTCTCCTTCTTCTGCTTCTTCTGATTCACCCTCCAGACTTCACCTTCTCCTTCTCCTTCTTCTGCTTCTTCTGATTCACCCTCCAGACTTCACCTTCTCCTTCTCCTTCTTCTGCTTCTTCTGATTCACCCTCCAGACTTCACCTTCTCCTTCTCCTTCTTCTACTTCTTCTGATTCACCCTCCAGACTTCACCTTCTCCTTCTCTTTCTTCTGCTTCTTCTGATTCACCCTCCAGATTTCATCTTCTCCTTCTCCTTCTTCTGCTTCTTCTGATTCACCCTCCAGACTTCACCTTCTCCTTCTCCTTCTTCTGCTTCTTCTGATTCACCCTCCAGACTTCACCTTCTCCTTCTCCTTCTTCTGCTTCTTCTGATTCACCCTCCAGACTTCACCTTCTCCTTCTCCTTCTTCTACTTCTTCTGATTCACCCTCCAGACTTCACCTTCTCCTTCTCTTTCTTCTGCTTCTTCTGATTCACCCTCCAGATTTCATCTTCTCCTTCTCCTTCTTCTGCTTCTTCTGATTCACCCTCCAGACTTCACCTTCTCCTTCTCCTTCTTCTGCTTCTTCTCATTCACCCTCCAGACCTCACCTTCTCCTTCTCCTTCTTCTACTTCTTCTGATTCACCCTCCAGATTTCATCTTCTCCTTCTCCTTCTTCTGCTTCTTCTGATTCACCCTCCAGACATCACCTTCTCCTTCTCCTTCTTCTGCTTCTTCTGATTCACCCTCCTGACTACACCTTCTCCTTCTCCTTCTTCTGCTTCTTCTGATTCACCCTCCTGACTTCACCTTCTCCTTCTCCTTCTTCTACTTCTTCTGCTTCACCCTCCAGACTTCACCTTCTCCTTCTCCTTCTTCTACTTCTTCTGATTCACCCTCCAGACTTGACCTTCTGCTTCTCCTTCTTCTACTTCTTCTGAATCACCCTCCAGACTTCAACTTCTCCTTCTCCTTCTTCTGCTTCTTCTGCTTCACCGTCCTGACTTCACCTTCTCCTTCTCCTTCTTCTACTTCTTCTGCTTCATTCCCCTGACATCACCTGCTCCTTCTCCTTCTTCTGCTTCTTCTGATTCACCCTCCTAACTTCACCTTCTCCTTCTCCTTCTTCTGCTTCTTCTGATTCACCCTCCTGACTTCACCTTCTCCTTCTCCTTCTTCTGCTTCTTCTGATTCACCCTCCAGACTTCACCTTCTCCTTCTCTTTCTTCTGCTTCTTCTGATTCACCCTCCAGACTTCACCTTCTCCTTCTCCTTCTTCTGATTCTTCTGATTCACCCTCCAGACTTCACCTTCTCCTTCTCCTTCTTCTGCTTCTTCTGATTCACCCTCCTGACTTCACCTTCACCTTCTCCTTCTTCTACTTCTTCTGATTCACCCTCCTGACTTCACCTTCTCCTTCTCCTTCTTCTACTTCTTCTGCTTCACCCTCCAGACTTCACCTTCTCCTTCTCCTTCTTCTACTTCTTCTGATTCACCCTCCAGACTTGACCTTCTCCTTCTCCTCCTTCTACTTATTCTGATTCACCCTCCAGACTTCACCGTCTCCTTCTCCTTCTTCTGCTTCTTCTGCTTCACCGTCCTGACTTCACCTTCTCCTTCTCCTTCTTCTACTTCTTCTGCTTCATCCCGCTGACATCACCTGCTCCTTCTCCTTCTTCTGCTTCTTCTGATTCACCCTCCTAACTTCACCTTCTCCTTCTCCTTCTTCTGCTTCTTCTGATTCACCCTCCTGACTTCACCTTTTCCTTCTCCTTCTTCTGCTTCTTCTGATTCACCCTCCGGACTTCACCTTCTCCTTCTCCTTCTTCTGCTTCTTCTCATTCACCCTCCAGACTTCACCTTCTCCTTCTCCTTCTTCTGATTCTTCTGATTCACCCTCCAGACTTCACCTTCTCCTTCTCCTTCTTCTGCTTCTTCTGATTCACCCTCCTGACCTCACCTTCTCCTTCTTCTTCTACTTCTTCTGATTCACCCTCCTGACTTCACCTTCTCCTTCTCCTTCTTCTACTTCTTCTGCTTCACCCTCCAGACTTCACCTTCTCCTTCTCCTTCTTCTGCTTCTTCTGATTCACCCTCCAGACTTCTCCTTCTCCTTCTCCTTCTTCTGCTTCTTCTGATTCACCCTCCAGACTTCACCTTCTCCTTCTCCTTCTTCTGCTTCTTCTGATTCACCCTCCAGACTTCACCTTCTCCTTCTCCTTCTTCTACTTCTTCTGATTCACCCTCCAGACTTCACCTTCTCCATTTCCTTCTTCTGCTTCTTCTGATTCACCCTCCAGACTTCACCTTCTCCTTCTCCTTCGTCTACTTCTTCTGATTGACCCTCCAGACTACACCTTCTCCTTCTCCTTCTTCTACTTCTTCTGATTCACTCTCCTGACTTCACCTTCTCCTTCTCCTTCTTCTACTTCTTCTGCTTCACCCTCCAGACTTCACCTTCTTCTTCTCCTTCTTCTACTTCTTCTGATTCACCCTCCAGACTTCATCTTCTCCTTCTCCTTCTTCTGCTTCTTCTGATTCACCCTCCAGACTTCACCTTCTCCTTCTCCTTATTCTGCTTCTTCTGATTCACCCTCCAGACTTCACCTTCTCCTTCTCCTGATTCTGCTTCTTCTGATTCACCCTCCAGACTTCACCTTCTCCTTCTCCTTCTTCTGCTTCTTCTGATTCACCCTCCTGACTTCACCTTCTCCTTCTCCTTCTTCTACTTCTTCTGATTCACCCTCCTGACTTCACCTTCTCCTTCTCCTTCTTCTACTTCTTCTACTTCACCCTCCAGACTTCACCTTCTCCTTCTCCTTCTTCTACTTCTTCTGATTCACCCTCCAGACTTCACCTTCTCCTTCTCCTTCTTCTGCTTCTTCTGATTCACCCTCCATACTTCACCTTCACTTCTCCTTATTCTGCTTCTTCTGATTCACCCTCCAGACTTGACCTTCTCCTTCTCCTCCTTCTACTTATTCTGATTCACCCTCCAGACTTCACCTTCTCCTTCTCCTTCTTCTGCTTCTTCTGCTTCACCGTCCTGACTTCACCTTCTCCTTCTCCTTCTTCTACTTCTTCTGCTTCATCCCGCTGACATCACCTGCTCCTTCTCCTTCTTCTGCTTCTTCTGATTCACCCTCCTAACTTCACCTTCTCCTTCTCCTTCTTCTGCTTCTTCTGATTCACCCTCCTGACTTCACCTTTTCCTTCTCCTTCTTCTGCTTCTTCTGATCCACCCTCCGGACTTCACCTTCTCCTTCTCCTTCTTCTGCTTCTTCTGATTCACCCTCCAGACTTCACCTTCTCCTTCTCCTTCTTCTGATTCTTCTGATTCACCCTCCAGACTTCACCTTCTCCTTCTCCTTCTTCTGCTTCTTCTGATTCACCCTCCTGACCTCACCTTCTCCTTCTTCTTCTACTTCTTCTGATTCACCCTCCTGACTTCACCTTCTCCTTCTCCTTCTTCTACTTCTTCTGCTTCACCCTCCAGACTTCACCTTCTCCTTCTCCTTCTTCTGCTTCTTCTGATTCACCCTCCAGACTTCTCCTTCTCCTTCTCCTTCTTCTGCTTCTTCTGATTCACCCTCCAGACTTCACCTTCTCCTTCTCCTTCTTCTGCTTCTTCTGATTCACCCTCCAGACTTCACCTTCTCCTTCTCCTTCTTCTACTACTTCTGATTCACCCTCCAGACTTCACCTTCTCCATTTCCTTCTTCTGCTTCTTCTGATTCACCCTCCAGACTTCACCTTCTCCTTCTCCTTCGTCTACTTCTTCTGATTGACCCTCCAGACTACACCTTCTCCTTCTCCTTCTTCTACTTCTTCTGATTCACTCTCCTGACTTCACCTTCTCCTTCTCCTTCTTCTACTTCTTCTGCTTCACCCTCCAGACTTCACCTTCTCCTTCTCCTTCTTCTACTTCTTCTGATTCACCCTCCAGACTTCATCTTCTCCTTCTCCTTCTTCTGCTTCTTCTGATTCACCCTCCAGACTTCACCTTCTCCTTCTCCTTATTCTGCTTCTTCTGATTCACCCTCCAGACTTCACCTTCTCCTTCTCCTGATTCTGCTTCTTCTGATTCACCCTCCAGACTTCACCTTCTCCTTCTCCTTCTTCTGCTTCTTCTGATTCACCCTCCTGACTTCACCTTCTCCTTCTCCTTCTTCTACTTCTTCTGATTCACCCTCCTGACTTCACCTTCTCCTTCTCCTTCTTCTACTTCTTCTACTTCACCCTCCAGACTTCACCTTCTCCTTCTCCTTCTTCTACTTCTTCTGATTCACCCTCCAGACTTCACCTTCTCCTTCTCCTTCTTCTGCTTCTTCTGATTCACCCTCCATACTTCACCTTCACTTCTCCTTATTCTGCTTCTTCTGATTCACCCTCCAGACTTCAACTTCTCCTTCTCCTTCTTCTGCTTCTTCTGATTCACCCTCCAGACTTCACCTTCTCCTTCTCCTTCTTCTGCTTCTTCTGATTCACCCTCCAGACTTCACCTTCTCCTTCTCCTTCTTCTGCTTCTTCTGATTCACCCTCCAGACTTCACCTTCTCCTTCTCCTTCTTCTACTTCTTCTGATTCACCCTCCAGACTTCACCTTCTCCTTCTCTTTCTTCTGCTTCTTCTGATTCACCCTCCAGATTTCATCTTCTCCTTCTCCTTCTTCTGCTTCTTCTGATTCACCCTCCAGACTTCACCTTCTCCTTCTCCTTCTTCTGCTTCTTCTGATTCACCCTCCAGACTTCACCTTCTCCTTCTTCTGCTTCTTCTGATTCACCCTCAAGACCTCACCTTCTCCTTCTCCTTCTTCTACTTCTTCTGATTCACCCTCCAGACTTCACCTTCTCCTTCTCCTTCTTCTGCTTCTTCTGATTCACCCTCCAGACTTCACCTTCTCCTTCTTCTGCTTCTTCTGATTCATCCTCAAGACCTCACCTTCTCCTTCTCCTTCTTCTACTTCTTCTGATTCACCCTCCAGATTTCATCTTCTCCTTCTTCTTCTTCTTCTGATTCACCCTCCAGACTTCACCTTCTCCTTCTCCTTCTTCTGCTTCTTCTGATTCACCCTCCTGACTTCACCTTCTCCTTCTCCTTCTTCTACTTCTTCTGATTCACCCTCCTGACTTCACCTTCTCCTTCTCCTTCTTCTACTTCTTCTGCTTCACCCTCCAGACTTCACCTTCTCCTTCTCCTTCTTCTACTTCTTCTGATTCACCCTCCAGACTTGACCTTCTCCTTCTCCTTCTTCTACTTCTTCTTATTCACCCTCCAGACTTCACCTTCTCCTTCTCCTTCTTCTGCTTCTTCTGCTTCACCGTCCTGACTTCACCTTCTCCTTCTCCTTCTTCTACTTCTTCTGATTCACCCTCAAGACCTCACCTTCTCCTTCTCCTTCTTCTACTTCTTCTGATTCACCCTCCAGATTTCATCTTCTCCTTCTCCTTCTTCTGCTTCTTCTGATTCACCCTCCAGACTTCACCTTCTCCTTCTCCTTCTTCTGCTTCTTCTGATTCACCCTCCTGACTTCACCTTCTCCTTCTCCTTCTTCTACTTCTTCTGCTTCACCCTCCAGACTTCACCTTCTCCTTCTCCTTCTTCTACTTCTTCTGATTCACCCTCCAGACTTCATCTTCTCCTTCTCCTTCTTCTGCTTCTTCTGATTCACCCTCCAGACTTCACCTTCTCCTTCTCCTTATTCTGCTTCTTCTGATTCACCCTCAGACTTCACCTTCTCCTTCTCCTTATTCTGCTTCTTCTGATTCACCCTCCAGACTTCACCTTCTCCTTCTCCTTCCTCTGCTTCTTCTGATTCACCCTCCAGACTTCACCTTCTCCTTCTCCTTCTTCTGATTCTTCTGATTCACCCTCCAGACTTCACCTTCTCCTTCTCCTTCTTCTGCTTCTTCTGATTCACCCTCCTGACTTCACCTTCTCCTTCTCCTTCTTCTACTTCTTCTGATTCACCCTCCTAACTTCACCTTCTCCTTCTCCTACTTCTACTTCTTCTGCTTCACCCTCCAGACTTCACCTTCTCCTTCTCCTTCTTCTACTTCTTCTGATTCACCCTCCAGACTTCACCTTCTCCTTCTCCTTCTTCTGCTTCTTCTGATTCACCCTCCAGACTTCACCTTCTCCTTCTCCTTATTCTGCTTCTTCTGATTCACCCTCCAGACTTCACCTTCTCCTTCTCCTTCTTCTGCTTCTTCTGATTCACACTCCAGACTTCACCTCCTCCTTCTCCTTCTTCTACTTCTTCTGATTCACCCTCCAGACTTCACCTTCTCCTTCTCTTTCTTCTGCTTCATCTGATTCACCCTCCAGACTTCACCTTCTCCTTCTCCTTCTTCTGATTCTTCTGATTCACCCTCCTGACTTCACCTTCTTCTTCTCCTTCTTCTACTTCTTCTGATTCACCCTCCTGACTTCACCTTCTCCTTCTCCTTCTTCTACTACTTCTATTTCACCCTCCAGACTTCACCTTCTCCTTCTCCTTCTTCTCCTTCTTCTGATTCACCCTCCAGACTTGACCTTCTCCTTCTCCTTCTTCTACTTCTTCTGATTCACCCTCCAGACTTCACCTTCTCCTTCTCCTTCTTCTGCTTCTTCTGCTTCACCGTCCCTGACTTCACCTTCTCCTTCTCCTTCTTCTACTTCTTCTGCTTCATCCCCTGACATCACCTGCTCCTTCTCCTTCTTCTGCTTCTTCTGATTCACCCTCCTAACTTCACCTTCTCCTTCTCCTTCTTATGCTTCTTCTGATTCACCCTCCTGACTTCACCTTCTCCTTCTCCTTCTTCTGCTTCTTCTGATTCACCCTCCAGACTTCACCTTCTCCTTCTTCTGCTTCTTCTGATTCACCCTCCAGACTTCACCTTCTCCTTCTCCTTCTTCTGCTTCTTCTGATTCACCCTCCAGACCTCACCTTCTCCTTCTCCTTCTTCTACTTCTTCTGATTCACCCTCCAGACTTCAACTTCTCCTTCTCCTTCTTCTGCTTCTTCTGATTCACACTCCAGACTTCACCTTCTCCTTCTCCTTCTTCTACTTCTTCTGATTCACCCTCCAGACTTCACCTTCTCCTTCTCCTTCTTCTACTTCTTCTGATTCACCCTCCAGTCTTCACCTTCTCCTTCTCCTTCTTCTGTTTCTTCTGCTTCACCCTCCAGACTTCACCTTCTCCTTCTCTTTCTTCTGCTTCTTCTGATTCACCCTCCGGACTTCACCTTCTCCTTCTCCTTCTTCTGATTCTTCTGATTCACCCTCCAGATGTCACCTTCTCCTTCTCCTTCTTATGCTTCTTCTGATTCACCCTCCTGACTTCACCTTCTCCTTCTCCTTCTTCTGCTTCTTCTGATTCACCCTCCAGACTTCACCTTCTCCTTCTTCTGCTTCTTCTGATTCACCCTCCAGACTTCACCTTCTCCTTCTCCTTCTTCTGCTTCTTCTGATTCACCCTCCAGACCTCACCTTCTCCTTCTCCTTCTTCTACTTCTTCTGATTCACCCTCCAGACTTCAACTTCTCCTTCTCCTTCTTCTGCTTCTTCTGATTCACACTCCAGACTTCACCTTCTCCTTCTCCTTCTTCTACTTCTTCTGATTCACCCTCCAGACTTCACCTTCTCCTTCTCCTTCTTCTACTTCTTCTGATTCACCCTCCAGTCTTCACCTTCTCCTTCTCCTTCTTCTGTTTCTTCTGCTTCACCCTCCAGACTTCACCTTCTCCTTCTCTTTCTTCTGCTTCTTCTGATTCACCCTCCGGACTTCACCTTCTCCTTCTCCTTCTTCTGATTCTTCTGATTCACCCTCCAGATGTCACCTTCTCCTTCTCCTTCTTCTGCTTCTTCTGATTCACCCTCCTGACTTCACCTTCTCCTTCTCCTTCTTCTACTTCTTCTGATTCACCCTCCTGACTTCACCTTCTCCTTCTCCTTCTTCTAATTCTTCTGCTTCACCCTCCAGACTTCACCTTCTCCTTCTCCTTCTTCTACTTCTTCTGATTCACCCTTCAGACTTCACCTTCTCCTTCTCCTTTTTCTGCTTCTTCTGATTCACCCTCCAGACTTCACCTTCTCCTTCTCCTTCTTATGCTTCTTCTGATTCACCCTCCTGACTTCACCTTCTCCTTCTCCTTCTTCTGCTTCTTCTGATTCACCCTCCAGACTTCACCTTCTCCTTCTTCTGCTTCTTCTGATTCACCCTCCAGACTTCACCTTCTCCTTCTCCTTCTTCTGCTTCTTCTGATTCACCCTCCAGACCTCACCTTCTCCTTCTCCTTCTTCTACTTCTTCTGATTCACCCTCCAGACTTCATCTGTTCCTTCTCCTTCTACTGCTTCTTCTGATTCACCCTCCAGACTTCACCTTCTCCTTCTCCTTCTTCTGCTTCTTCTGATTCACACTCCAGACTTCACCTTCTCCTTCTCCTTCTTCTACTTCTTCTGATTCACCCTCCAGACTTCACCTTCTCCTTCTCCTTCTTCTACTTCTTCTGATTCACCCTCCAGTCTTCACCTTCTCCTTCTCCTTCTTCTGTTTCTTCTGCTTCACCCTCCAGACTTCACCTTCTCCTTCTCTTTCTTCTGCTTCTTCTGATTCACCCTCCGGACTTCACCTTCTCCTTCTCCTTCTTCTGATTCTTCTGATTCACCCTCCAGACGTCACCTTCTCCTTCTCCTTCTTCTGCTTCTTCTGATTCACCCTCCTGACTTCACCTTCTCCTTCTCCTTCTTCTACTTCTTCTGATTCACCCTCCTGACTTCACCTTCTCCTTCTCCTTCTTCTACTTCTTCTGCTTCACCCTCCAGACTTCACCTTCTCCTTCTCCTTCTTCTACTTCTTCTGATTCACCCTTCAGACTTCACCTTCTCCTTCTCCTTTTTCTGCTTCTTCTGATTCACCCTCCAGACTTCACCTTCTCCTTCTCCTTATTCTGCTTCTTCTGATTCACCCTCCAGACTTCACCTTCTCCTTCTCCTTCTTCTGCTTCTTCTGATTCACCCTCCAGACTTCACCTTCTCCTTCTCCTTCGTCTACTTCTTCTGATTCACCTTCCAGACAACACCTTCTCCTTCTCCTTCTTCTACTTCTTCTGATTCACCCTCCAGACTTCACCTTCTCCTTCTCCTTCTTCTGCTTCTTCTGATTCACCCTCCTGACTTCACCTTCTCCTTCTCCTTCTTCTACTTCTTCTGATTCACCCTCCTGACTTCAACTTCTCCTTCTCCTTCTTCTGCTTCTTCTGCTTCACCGTCCTGACTTCACCTTCTCCTTCTCCTTCTTCTACTTCTTCTGCTTCATCCCGCTGACATCACCTGCTCCTTCTCCTTCTTCTGCTTCTTCTGATTCACCCTCCTAACTTCACCTTCTCCTTCTCCGTCTTCTGCTTCTTCTGATTCACCCTCCTGACTTCACCTTCTCCTTCTCCTTCTTCTGCTTCATCTGATTCACCCTCCAGACTTCACCTTCTCCTTCTCCTTCTTCTGCTTCTTCTGATTCACCCTCCAGACTTCACCTTCTCCTTCTCCTTCTTCTGATTCTTCTGATTCACCCTCCAGACTTCACCTTCTCCTTCTCCTTCTTCTGCTTCTTCTGATTCACCCTCCTGACTTCACCTTCTCCTTCTCCTTCTTCTACTTCTTCTGATTCACCCTCCTGACTTCACCTTCTCCTTCTCCTTCTTCTACTTCTTCTGCTTCACCCTCCAGACTTCACCTTCTCCTTCTCCTTCTTCTGCTTCTTCTGATTCACCCTCCAGACTTCTCCTTCTCCTTCTCCTTCTTCTGCTTCTTCTGATTCACCCTCCAAACTTCACCTTCTCCTTCTCCTTCTTCTGCTTCTTCTGATTCACCCTCCAGACTTCACCTTCTCCATTTCCTTCTTCTGCTTCTACTGATTCACCCTCCAGACTTCACCTTCTCCTTCTCCTTCGTCTACTTCTTCTGATTCACCCTCCAGACTACACCTTCTCCTTCTCCTTCTTCTACTTCTTCTGATTCACCCTCCAGACTTCACCTTCTCCTTCTCCTTCTTCTGTTTCTTCTGATTCACCGTCCAGACTTCACCTTCTCCTTCTCCTTCTTCTACTACTTCTGATTCACCCTCCAGACTTCACCTTCTCCTTCTCCTTCTTCTACTTCTTCTGATTCACCCTCCAGAATTCATCTTCTCCTTCTCCTTCTTCTGCTTCTTCTGATTCACCCTCCAGACTTCACCTTCTCCTTCTCCTTCTTCTGTTTCTTCTGCTTCACCCTCCAGACTTCACCTTCTCCTTCTCTTTCTTCTGCTTCTTCTGATTCACCCTCCAGACTTCACCTTCCCCTTCTCCTTCTTCTCATTCTTCTGATTCACCCTCCAGACTTCACCTTCTCCTTTTCCTTCTTCTGCTTCTTCTGATTCACCCTCCTGACTTCACCTTCTCCTTCTCCTTCTTCTACTTCTTCTGATTCACCCTCCTGACTTCACCTTCTCCTTCTCCTTCTTCTACTTCTTCTGCTTCACCCTCCAGACTTCAGCTTCTCCTTCTCCTTCTTCTACTTCTTCTGCTTCACCCTCCAGACTTCATCTTCTCCTTCTCCTTCTTCTGCTTCTTCTGATTCACCCTCCAGACTTCACCTTCTCCTTCTCCTTATTCTGCTTCTTCTGATTCACCCTCCAGACTTCACCTTCTCCTTCTCCTTATTCTGCTTCTTCTGATTCACCCTCCAGACTTCACCTTCTCCTTCTCCTTCCTCTGCTTCTTCTGATTCACCCTCCAGACTTCACCTTCTCCTTCTCCTTTTTCTGATTCTTCTGATTCACCCTCCAGACTTCACCTTCTCCTTCTCCTTCTTCTGCTTCTTCTGATTCACCCTCCTGACTTCACCTTCTCCTTCTCCTTCTTCTACTTCTTCTGATTCACCCTCCTGACTTCACCTTCTCCTTCTCCTTCTTCTACTTCTTCTGCTTCACCCTCCAGACTTCACCTTCTCCTTCTCCTTCTTCTACTTCTTCTGATTCACCCTCCAGACTTCACCTTCTCCTTCTCCTTCTTCTGCTTCTTCTGATTCTCCCTCCAGACTTCACCTTCTCCTTCTCCTTCTTCTGCTTCTTCTGATTCACACTCCAGACTTCACCTTCTCCTTCTCCTTCTTCTACTTCTTCTGATTCACCCTCCAGACTTCACCTTCTCCTTCTCTTTCTTCTGCTTCTTCTGATTCACCCTCCAGACTTCACCTTCTCCTTCTCCTTCTTCTGATTCTTCTGATTCACCCTCCAGACTTCACCTTCCTCTTCTCCTTCTTCTGCTTCTTCTGATTCACCCTCCTGACTTCACCTTCTCCTTCTCCTTCTTCTGATTCTTCTGATTCACCCTCCAGACTTCACCTTCTCCTTTTCCTTCTTCTGCTTCTTCTGATTCACCCTCCTGACTTCACCTTCTCCTTCTCCTTCTTCTACTTCTTCTGATTCACCCTCCTGACTTCACCTTCTCCTTCTCCTTCTTCTACTTCTTCTGCTTCACCCTCCAGACTTCAGCTTCTCCTTCTCCTTCTTCTACTTCTTCTGCTTCACCCTCCAGACTTCATCTTCTCCTTCTCCTTCTTCTGCTTCTTCTGATTCACCCTCCAGACTTCACCTTCTCCTTCTCCTTATTCTGCTACTTCTGATTCACCCTCCAGACTTCACCTTCTCCTTCTCCTTATTCTGCTTCTTCTGATTCACCCTCCAGACTTCACCTTCTCCTTCTCCTTCCTCTGCTTCTTCTGATTCACCCTCCAGACTTCACCTTCTCCTTCTCCTTTTTCTGATTCTTCTGATTCACCCTCCAGACTTCACCTTCTCCTTCTCCTTCTTCTGCTTCTTCTGATTCACCCTCCTGACTTCACCTTCTCCTTCTCCTTCTTCTACTTCATCTGATTCACCCTCCTGACTTCACCTTCTCCTTCTCCTTCTTCTACTTCTTCTGCTTCACCCTCCAGACTTCACCTTCTCCTTCTCCTTCTTCTACTTCTTCTGATTCACCCTCCAGACTTCACCTTCTCCTTCTCCTTCTTCTGCTTCTTCTGATTCTCCCTCCAGACTTCACCTTCTCCTTCTCCTTCTTCTGCTTCTTCTGATTCACACTCCAGACTTCACCTTCTCCTTCTCCTTCTTCTACTTCTTCTGATTCACCCTCCAGACTTCACCTTCTCCTTCTCTTTCTTCTGCTTCTTCTGATTCACCCTCCAGACTTCACCTTCTCCTTCTCCTTCTTCTGATTCTTCTGATTCACCCTCCAGACTTCACCTTCTTCTTCTCCTTCTTCTGCTTCTTCTGATTCACCCTCCTGACTTCACCTTCTCCTTCTCCTTCTTCTACTTCTTCTGATTCACCCTCCTGACTTCACCTTCTCCTTCTCCTTCTTCTACTTCTTCTACTTCACCCTCCAGACTTCACCTTCTCCTTCTCCTTCTTCTACTTCTTCTGATACACCCTCCAGACTTGACCTTCTCCTTCTCCTTCTTCTGCTTCTTCTGCTTCACCGTCCTGACTTCACCTTCTCCTTCTCCTTCTTCTACTTCTTCTGCTTATTCCCCATGACATCACCTGCTCCTTCTCCTTCTTCTCCTTCTTCGGATTCACCCTCCTAACTTCACCTTCTCCTTCTCCTTCTTCTGCTTCTTCTGATTCACCCTCCTGGATTCACCTTCTCCTTCTCCTTCTTCTGCTTCTTCTGATTCACACTCCAGACTTCACCTTCTCCTTTTCCTTCTTCTACTTCTTCTGATTCACCCTCCAGTCTTCACCTTCTCCTTCTCCTTCTTCTGTTTCTTCTGCTTCACCCTCCAGACTTCACCTTCTCCTTCTCTTTCTTCTGCTTCTTCTGATTCACCCTCCAGACTTCACCTTCTCCTTCTCCTTCTTCTGATTCTTCTGATTCAACCTCCAGACTTCACCTTCTCCTTCTCCTTCTTCTGCTTCTTATGATTCACCCTCCTGACTTCACCTTCTCCTTCTCCTTCTTCTACTTCTTTTGCTTCACCCTCCAGACTTCACCTTCTCCTTCTCCTTCTTCTACTTCTTCTGATTCACCCTCCAGACTTGACCTTCTCCTTCTCCTTCTTCTACTTCTTCTGATTCACCCTCCAGACTTCACCTTCTCCTTCTCCTTCTTCTGCTTCTTCTGCTTCACCGTCCTGACTTCACCTTATCCTTCTCCTTCTTCTACTTCTTCTGCTTCATCCCCCTGACATCACCTGCTCCTTCTCCTTCTTCTGCTTCTTCTGATTCACCCTCCTAACTTCACCTTCTCCTTCTCCTTCTTCTGCTTCTTCTGATTCACCCTCCTGACTTCACCTTCTCCTTCTCCTTCTTCTGCTTCTTCTGATTCACCCTCCAGACTTCACCTTCTCCTTCTCCTTCTTCTGCTTCTTCTGATTCACCCTCCAGACTTCACCTTCTCCTTCTCCTTCTTCTGCTTCTTCTGATTCACCCTCCAGACCTCACCTTCTCCTTCTCCTTCTTCTACTTCTTCTGATTCACCCTCCAGACTTCATCTTCTCCTTCTCCTTCTTCTGCTTCTTCTGATTCACCCTCCAGACTTCACCTTCTCCTTCTCCTTCTTCTGCTTCTTCTGATTCACCCTCCAGACTTCACCTTCTCCTTCTCCTTCTGCTACTTCTTCTGATTCACCCTCCAGACTTCACCTTCTCCTTCTCCTTCTTCTACTTCTTCTGATTCACCCTCCAGTCTTCACCTTCTCCTTCTCCTTCTTCTGTTTCTTCTGCTTCACCCTCCAGACTTCACCTTCTCCTTCTCTTTCTTCTGCTTCTTCTGATTTACCCTCCAGACTTCACCTTCTCCTTCTCCTTCTTCTGATTCTTCTGATTCACCCTCCAGACTTCACCTTCTCCTTCTCCTTCTTCTGCTTCTTATGATTCACCCTCCTGACTTCACCTTCTCCTTCTCCTTCTTCTACTTCTTCTGATTCACCCTCCTGACTTCACCTTCTCCTTCTCCTTCTTCTACTTCTTCTGCTTCACCCTCCAGACTTCACCTTCTCCTTCTCCTTCTTCTACTTCTTCTGATTCACCCTTCAGACTTCACCTTCTCCTTCTCCTTTTTCTGCTTCTTCTGATTCACCCTCCAGACTTCACCTTCTCCTTCTCCTTATTCTGCTTCTTCTGATTCACCCTCCAGACTTCACCTTCTCCTTCTCCTTCTTCTGCTTCTTCTGATTCACCCTCCAGACTTCACCTTCTCCTTCTCCTTCTTCTGCTTCTTCTGATTCACCCTCCAGACTTCACCTTCTCCTTCTCCTTCTTCTACTTCTTCTGCTTCACCCTCCAGACTTCACCTTCTCCTTCTCCTTCTTCTGTTTCTTCTGATTCACCGTCCAGACTTCACCTTCTCCTTCTCCTTCTTCTACTTCTTCTGATTCACCCTCCAGTCTTCACCTTCTCCTTCTCCTTCTTCTGTTTCTTCTGCTTCACCCTCCAGACTTCACCTTCTCCTTCTCTTCCTTCTGCTTCTTCTGATTCACCCTCCAGACTTCACCTTCTCCTTCTCCTTCTTCTGATTCTTCTGATTCACCCTCCAGACTTCACCTTCTCCTTCTCCTTCTTCTGCTTCTTCTGATTCACCCTCCTGACTTCACCTTCTCCTTCTTCTTCTTCTACTTCTTCTGATTCACCCTCCTGACTTCACCTTCTCCTTCTCCTTCTTCTACTTCTTCTGCTTCACCCTCCAGACTTCACCTTCTCCTTCTCCTTCTTCTACTTCTTCTGATTCACCCTCCAGACTTCATCTTCTCCTTCTCCTTCTTCTGCTTCTTTTGATTCACCCTCCAGACTTCACCTTCTCCTTCTCCTTATTCTGCTTCTTCTGATTCACCCTCCAGACTTCACCTTCTCCTTCTCCTTATTCTGCTTCTTCTGATTCACCCTCCAGACTTCACCTTCTCCTTCTCCTTCCTCTGCTTCTTCTGATTCACCCTCCAGACTTCACCTTCTCCTTCTCCTTCCTCTGATTCTTCTGATTCACCCTCCAGACTTCACCTTCTCTTTCTCCTTCTTCTGCTTCTTCTGATTCACCCTCCTGACTTCACCTTCTCCTTCTCCTTCTTCTACTTCTTCTGATTCACCCTCCTGACTTCACCTTCTCCTACTCCTTCTTCTACTTCTTCTGCTTCACCCTCCAGACTTAACCTTCTCCTTCTCCTTCTTCTACTTCTTCTGATTCACCCTCCAGACTTCACCTTCTTATTCTCCTTCTTCTGCTTCTTCTGCTTCACCCTCCAGACTTCACCTTCTCCTTCTCCTTATTCTGCTTCTTCTGATTCACCCTCCAGACTTCACCTTCTCCTTCTCCTTCTTCTACTTCTTCTGATTCACCCTCCTGACTTCACCTTCTCCTTCTCCTTCTTCTACTTCTTCTGCTTCACCCTCCAGACTTCACCTTCTCCTTCTCCTTATTCTACTTCTTCTGATTCACCCTCCAGACTTGACCTTCTCCTTCTCCTTCTTCTACTTCTTCTGATTCACCCTCCAGACTTCACCTTCTCCTTCTCCTTCTTCTGCTTCTTCTGCTTCACCGTCCTGACTTCACCTTCTCCTTCTCCTTCTTCTACTTCTTCTGCTTCATCCCCCTGACATCACCTGCTCCTTCTCCTTCTTCTGCTTCTTCTGATTCACCCTCCTGACTTCACCTTCTCCTTCTCCTTCTTCTGCTTCTTCTGATTCACCCTGCAGACTTCACCTTCTCCTTCTCCTTCTTCTGCTTCTTCTGATTCACCCTCCAGACTTCACCTTCTCCTTCTCCTTCTTCTGCTTCTTCTGATTCACCCTCCAGACCTCACCTTCTCCTTCTCCTTCTTCTACTTCTTCTGATTCACCCTCCAGACTTCATCTTCTCCTTCTCCTTCTTCTGCTTCTTCTGATTCACCCTCCAGACTTCACCTTCTCCTTCTCCTTCTTCTGCTTCTTCTGATTCACCCTCCAGACTTCACCTTCTCCTTCTCCTTCTTCTACTTTTTCTGATTCACCCTCCAGACTTCACCTTCTCCTTCTCCTTCTTCTACTTCTTCTGATTCACCCTCCAGTCTTCACCTTCTCCTTCTCCTTCTTCTGTTTCTTCTGCTTCACCCTCCAGACTTCACCTTCTCCTTCTCTTTCTTCTGCTTCTTCTGATTCACCCTCCAGACTTCACCTTCTCCTTCTCCTTCTTCTGATTCTTCTGATTCACCCTCCAGACTTCACCTTCTCCTTCTCCTTCTTCTGCTTCTTCTGATTCACCCTCCTGACTTCACCTTCTCCTTCTCCTTCTTCTACTTCTTCTGATTCACCCTCCTGACTTCACCTTCTCCTTCTCCTTCTTCTACTTCTTCTGCTTCACCCTCCAGACTTCACCTTCTCCTTCTCCTTCTTCGACTTCTTCTGATTCACCCTTCAGACTTCACCTTCTCCTTCTCCTTTTTCTGCTTCTTCTGATTCATCCTCCAGACTTCACCTTCTCCTTCTCCTTCTTCTGCTTCTTCTGATTCACCCTCCAGACTTCACCTTCTCCTTCTCCTTCTTCTGCTTCTTCTGATTCACCCTCCAGACTTCACCTTCTCCTTCTCCTTCTTCTGCTTCTTCTGATTCACCCTCCAGACTTCACCTTCTCCTTCTCCTTCTTCTGCTTTTTCTGATTCACCCTCCAGACTTCACCTTCTCCTTCTCCTTCTTCTACTTCTTCTGAATCACCCTCCAGACTTCACCTTCTCCTTCTCTTTCTTCTGCTTCTTCTGATTCACCCTCCAGACTTCACCTTCTCCTTCTCCTTCTTCTGATTATTCTGATTCACCCTCCAGACTTCACCTTCTCCTTCTCCTTCTTCTACTTCTTCTGAATCAACCTCCAGACTTCACCTTCTCCTTCTCTTTCTTCTGCTTCTTCTGATTCACCCTCCAGACTTCACCTTTTCCTTCTCCTTCTTCTACTTCTTCTGCTTCAACCTCCAGACTTCACCTTCTCCTTCTCCTTCTTCTACTTCTTCTGATTCACCCTCCAGACTTCACCTTCTCCTTCTCCTTCTTCTGCTTCTTCTGATTCACCCTCCAGACTTCACCTTCTCCTTCTCCTTCTTCTGCTTCTTCTGATTCACCCTCCAGACTTCACCTTCTCCTTCTCCTTCTTCTGCTTCTTCTGATTCACACTCCAGACTTCACCTTCTCCTTCTCCTTCTTCTACTCCTTCTGATTCACCCTCCAGACTTCACCTTCTCCTTCTCCTTCTTCTGCTTCTTCTGATTCACCCTCCAGACTTCACCTTCTCCTTCTCCTTATTCTGCTTCTTCTGATTCACCCTCCAGACTTCACCTTCTCCTTCTCCTTCGTCTACTTCTTCTGATTCACCCTCCAGACTACACCTTCTCCTTCTCCTTCTTCTACTTCTTCTGATTCACCCTCCAGACTTCACCTTCTCCTTCTCCTTCTTCTGCTTCTTCTGATTCACCCTCCAGACTTCACCTTCTCCTTCTCCTTCTTCTACTTCTTCTGATTCACCCTCCAGACTTCACCTTCTCCTTCTTCTACTTCTTCTGATTCACCCTCCAGACTTCACCTTCTCCTTCTCCTTCTTCTACTTCTTCTGCTTCTCCCTCCAGACTTCACCTTCTCCTTCTTCTGCTTCTTCTGATTCACCCTCCAGACTTCACCTTCTCCTTCTCCTTCTTCTACTTCTTCTGATTCACCCTCCAGACTTCAGCTTCTCCTTCTCCTTCTTCTACTTCTTCTGATTCACCCTCCAGACTTCACCTTCTCCTTCTCCTTCTTCTCCTTCTTCTGATTCACCCTCCTGACTTCACGTTCTCCTTCTCCTCCTTCTGCTTCTTCTGCTTCACCCTCCAGACTTTACCTTCTCCTTCTCCTTCCTCTGCTTCTTCTGCTTCACCCTCCTGACTTCACCTTCTCCTTCTCCTTCTTCTACTTCTTCTGATTCACCCTCCAGACTTCACCTTCTCCTTCTCCTTCTTCTGCTTCTTCTGCTTCACCCTCCAGACTTCACCTTCTCCTTCCCCTTCTTCTGCTTCTTCTGCTTCGCCCTCCAGACTTCACCTTCTCCTTCTCCTTCTTCTGCTTCTTCTGCTTCACCCTCCAGACTTCACCTTCTCCTTCTCCTTCTTCTGCTTCTTCTGCTTCACTCTCGTAACTTCACCTTCTCCTTCTCCTCCTTCTACTTCTTCTGATTCACCCTCCAGACTTCACCTTCTCCTTCTCCTTCTTCTGCTTCTTCTGCTTCACCCTCCAGACTTCACCTTCTCCTTCTCCTTCTTCTGCTTCTTCTGCTGCGCCCTCCAGACTTCACCTTCTCCTTCTCCTTCTTCTGCTTCTTCTGCTTCACCCTCCTGACTTCACCTTCTCCTTCCCCTTCTTCTACTTCTTCTGCTTCACCCCCCTGACTTCACCTGCTCCTTCTCCTTCTTCTGCTTCTTCTGATTCACCCTCCTAACTTTACCTTCTCCTTCTCCTTCTTCTGCTTCTTCTGATTCACCCTCCTTACTTCACCTTCTCCTTCTCCTTCTTCTGCTTCTTCTAATTCACCCTCCAGACTTCACCTTCTCCTTCTCCTTCTTCTGCTTCTTCTGATTCACCCTCCAGACTTCACCTTCTCCTTCTCCTTCTTCTGCTTCTTCTGATTCACCCTCCTAACTTCACCTTCTCCTTCTCCTTCTTCTGCTTCTTCTGATTCACCCTCCTGACTTCACCTTCTCCTTCTCCTTCTTCTGCTTCTTCTGATTCACCCTCCAGACTTCACCTTCTCCTTCTCCTTCTTCTGCTTCTTCTGATTCACCCTCCAGACTTCACCTTCTCCTTCTCCTTCTTCTGATTCTTCTGATTCACCCTCCAGACCTCACCTTCTCCTTCTTCTACTTCTTCTGATTCACCCTCCAGACTTCATCTTTTCCTTCTCCTTCTTCTACTTCTTCTGATTCATCCTCCAGACTTCACCTTCTCCTTCTCCTTCTTCTACTTCTTCTGATTCACCCTCCAGTCTTCACCTTCTCCTTCTCCTTCTTCTGTTTCTTCTGCTTCACCCTCCAGACTTCACTTTCTCCTTCTCTTTCTTCTGCTTCTTCTGATTCACCCTCCAGACTTCACCTTCTACTTCTCCTTATAATGCTTCTTCTGATTCACCCTCCAGACTTCACCTTCTCCTCCTCCTTCTTCTGCTTCTTCTGATTCACCCTCCAGACTTCACCTTCTCCTTCTCCTTCTTCTGCTTCTTCTGATTCACCCTCCAGACTTCACCTTCTCCTTCTCCTTCTTCTGCTTCTTCTGATTCACCCTCCAGACTTCACCTTCTCCTTCTCCTTCTTCTGCTTCTTCTGATTCACCCTCCAGACTTCACCTTCTCCTTCTCCTTCTTCTGCTTCTTCTGATTCACCCTCCAGACTTCACCTTCTCCTTCTCCTTCTTCTGCTTCTTCTGATTCACCCTCCTAACTTCACCTTCTCCTTCTCCTTCTTCTGCTTCTTCTGATTCACCCTCCTGACTTCACCTTCTCCTTCTCCTTCTTCTGCTTCTTCTGATTCACCCTCCAGACTTCACCTTCTCCTTCTCCTTCTTCTGCTTCTTCTGATTCACCCTTCAGACTTCACCTTCTCCTTCTCCTTCTTCTGATTCTTCTGATTCACCCTCCAGACCTCACCTTCTCCTTCTTCTACTTCTTCTGATTCACCCTCCAGACTTCATCTTTTCCTTCTCCTTCTTCTGATTCATCCTCCAGACTTCACCTTCTCCTTCTCCTTCTTCTACTTCTTCTGATTCACCCTCCAGTCTTCACCTTCTCCTTCTCCTTCTTCTATTTCTTCTGCATCACCCTCCAGACTTCACTTTCTCCTTCTCTTTCTTCTGCTTCTTCTGATTCACCCTCCAGACTTCAACTTCTCCTTCTCCTTGTTCTGCTTCTTCTGATTCACCCTCCAGACTTCACCTTCTCCTTCTCCATCTTCTGCTTCTTCTGATTCACCCTCCAGACTACACCTTCTCCTTCTCCTTCTTCTGCTTCTTCTGATTCACCCTTCAGACTTCACCTTCTCCTTCTCCTTCTTCTGCTTCTTCCGATTCACCCTCCAGACCTCACCTTCTCCTTCTCCTTCATCTACTTCTTCTGATTCACCCTCCAGACTTCATCATCTCCTTCTCCTTCTTCTGCTTCTTCTGATACACCCTCCAGACTTCACCTTCTCCTTCTCCTTCTTCTGCTTCTTCTGATTCACCCTCCAGACTTCACCTTCTCCTTCTCCTTCTTCTCATTCTTCTGATTCACCCTCCAGACTTCACCTTCTCCTACTCCTTCTTCTACTTCTTCTGATTCACCCTCCAGACTTCACCTTTCCTTCTCCTTCTTCTACTTCTTCTGATTCACCCTCCAGTCTTCACCTTCTCCTTCTCCTTCTTCTACTTCTTCTGCTTCACCCTCCAGCCTCCAGACTTCACCTTCTCCTTCTCCGTCTTCTACTTCTTCTGATTCACCCTCCAGACTTCACCTTCTCCTTCTTCTGCTTCTTCTGATTCACCCTCCAGACTTCACCTTCTCCTTCTCCTTCTTCTACTTCTTCTGATTCACCCTCCAGACTTCACCATCTCCTTCTCCTTCTTCTGCTTCTTCTGATTCACCCTCCAGACTTCACCTTCTCCTTCTCCTTCGTCTACTTCTTCTGATTCACCCTCCAGACTACACCTTCTCCTTCTCCTTCTTCTACTTCTTCTGATTCACCCTCCAGACTTCACCTTCTCCTTCTCCTTCTTCTGCTTCTTCTGATTCACCCTCCAGACTTCACCTTCTCCTTCTCCTTCTTCTACTTCTTCTGATTCACCCTCCAGACTTCACCTTCTCCTTCTTCTACTTCTTCTGATTCACCCTCCAGACTTCACCTTCTCCTTCTCCTTCTTCTACTTCTTCTGCTTCTCCCTCCAGACTTCACCTTCTCCTTCTCCTTCTTCTATTTCTTCTGCTTCACCCTCCAGACTTCACTTTCTCCTTCTCTTTCTTCTGCTTCTTCTGATTCACCCTCCAGACTTCACCTTCTCCTTCTCCTTCTTCTACTTCTTCTGCTTCACCCTCCAGCCTCCAGACTTCACCTTCTCCTTCTCCGTCTTCTACTTCTTCTGATTCACCCTCCAGACTTCACCTTCTCCTTCTTCTGCTTCTTCTGATTCACCCTCCAGACTTCACCTTCTCCTTCTCCTTCTTCTACTTCTTCTGATTCACCCTCCAGACTTCACCATCTCCTTCTCCTTCTTCTGCTTCTTCTGATTCACCCTCCAGACTTCTCCTTCTCCTACTCCTTCTTCTACTTCTTCTGATTCAACCTCCAGACTTCATCTTCTCCTTCTCCTTCTTCTGCTTCTTCCGATTCACCCTCCAGACTTCACCTTCTCCTTCTCCTTCTTCTGCTTCTTCCGATTCACCCTCCAGACTTCACCTTCTCCTTCTCCTTCTTCTACTTCTTCTGATTCACCCTCCAGACTTCACCTTCTCCTTCTCCTTCTTCTACTTCTTCTGATTCACCCTCCAGACTTCACCTTCTCCTTCTCCTTCTTCTGCTTCTTCTGATTCACCCTCCAGACTTCACCTTCTCCTTCTCCTTCTTCTGCTTCTTCTGATTCACCCTCCTAACTTCACCTTCTCCTTCTCCTTCTTCTGCTTCTTCTGATTCACCCTCCTGACTTCACCTTCTCCTTCTCCTTCTTCTGCTTCTTCTGATTCACCCTACAGACTTCACCTTCTCCTTCTCCTTCTTCTGCTTCTTCTGATTCACCCTCCAGACTTCACCTTCTCCTTCTCCTTCTTCTGATTCTTCTGATTCACCCTCCAGACCTCACCTTCTCCTTCTTCTACTTCTTCTGATTCACCCTCCAGACTTCATCTTTTCCTTCTCCTTCTTCTACTTCTTCTGATTCATTCTCCAGACTTCACCTTCTCCTTCTCCTTCTTCTACTTCTTCTGATTCACCCTCCAGTCTTCACCTTCTCCTTCTCCTTCTTCTGTTTCTTCTGCTTCACCCTCCAGACTTCACTTTCTCCTTCTCTTTCTTCTGCTTCTTCTGATTCACCCTCCAGACTTCACCTTCTCCTTCTCCTTCTTCTGCTTCTTCTGATTCACCCTCCAGACTTCACCTTCTCCTTCTCCTTCTTCTGCTTCTTCTGATTCACCCTCCAGACTTCACCTTCTCCTTCTCCTTCTTCTGCTTCTTCTGATTCACCCTTCAGGCTTCACCTTCTCCTTCTCCTTCTTCTGCTTCTTCTGATTCACCCTCCACACCTCACCTTCTCCTTCTCCTTCATCTACTTCTTCTGATTCACCCTCCAGACTTCATCTTCTCCTTCTCCTTCTTCTGATTCTTCTGATACACCCTCCAGACTTCACCTTCTCCTTCTCCTTCTTCTGCTTCTTCTGATTCACCCTCCAGACTTCACCTTCTCCTTCTCCTTCTTCTGCTTCTTCTGATTCACCCTCCAGACTTCACCTTCTCCTTCTCCTTCTTCTACTTCTTCTGCTTCACCCCCCTGACTTCACCTTCTCCTTCTCCTTCTTCTGCTTCTTCTGATTCACCCTCCAGACTTCACCTTCTCCTTCTCCTTCTTCTGCTTCTTCTGATTCACCCTCCAGACTTCACCTTCTCCTTCTCCTTCTTCTGCTTCTTCTGATTCACCCTCCAGACTTCACCTTCTCCTTCTCCTTCTTCTGCTTCTTCTGATTCACCCTTCAGACTTCACCTTCTCATTCTCCTTTTTCTGCTTCTTCTGATTCACCCTCCAGACCTCACCTTCTCCTTCTCCTTCATCTACTTCTTCTGATTCACCCTCCAGACTTCATCTTCTCCTTCTCCTTCTTCTGCTTCTTCTGATTCACCCTCCAGACTTCAACTTCTCCTTCTCCTTCTTCTGCTTCTTCTGATTCACCCTCCAGACTTCACCTTCTCCTTCTCCTTCTTCTACTTCTTCTGCTTCACCCCCCTGACTTCACCTTCTCCTTCTCCTTCTTCTGCTTCATCTGATTCACCCTCCTAACTTCACCTTCTCCTTCTCCTTCTTCTGCTTCTTCTGATTCACCCTCCTGACTTCACCTTCTCCTTCTCCTTCTTCTGCTTCTTCTGATTCACCCTCCAGACTTCACCTTCTCCTTCTCCTTCTTCTCATTCTTCTGATTCACCCTCCAGACTTCACCTTCTCCTACTCCTTCTTCTACTTCTTCTGATTCACCCTCCAGACTTCACCTTCTCCTTCTCCTTCTTCTACTTCTTCTGATTCACCCTCCAGTCTTCACCTTCTCCTTCTCCTTCTTCTGCTTCTTCTGCTTCACCCTCCAGACTTCACCTTCTCCTTCTCTTTCTTCAGCTTCTTCTGATTCACCCTCCAGACTTCACATTCTCCTTCTCCTTCTTCTGATTCTTCTGATTCACTCTCCAGGCTTCACCTTCTCCTTCTCCTTCTTCTGCTTCTTCTGATTCACCCTCCTGACTTCACCTTCTCCTTCTCCTTCTTCTACCTCTTCTGATTCACCCTCCTGACTTCACCTTCTCCTTCTCCTTCTTCTACTTCTTCTGCTTCACCCTCCAGCCTCCAGACTTCACCTTCTCCTTCTCCGTCTTCTACTTCTTCTGATTCACCCTCCAGACTTCACCTTCTCCTTCTTCTGCTTCTTCTGATTCACCCTCCAGACTTCACCTTCTCCTTCTCCTTCTTCTACTTCTTCTGATTCACCCTCCAGACTTCACCATCTCCTTCTCCTTCTTCTGCTTCTTCTGATTCACCCTCCAGACTTCTCCTTCTCCTACTCCTTCTTCTACTTCTTCTGATTCAACCTCCAGACTCCATCTTCTCCTTCTCCTTCTTCTGCTTCTTCCGATTCACACTCCAGACTTCACTTTCTCCTTCTCCTTCTTCTGCTTCTTCCGATTCACCCTCCAGACTTCACCTTCTCCTTCTCCTTCTTCTACTTCTTCTGATTCACCCTCCAGACTTCACCTTCTCCTTCTCCTTCTTCTACTTCTTCTGATTCACCCTCCAGACTTCACCTTCTCCTTCTCCTTCTTCTGCTTCTTCTGATTCACCCTCCAGACTTCACCTTCTCCTTCTCCTTCTTCTGCTTCTTCTGATTCACCCTCCAGACTTCACCTTCTCCTTCTCCTTCTTCTGCTTCTTCTGATTCACCCTTCAGATTTCACCTTCTCCTTCTTCTGCTTCTTCTGATTCACCCTCCAGACCTCACCTTCTCCTTCTCCTTCATCTACTTCTTCTGATTCACCCTCCAGACTTCATCTTCTCCTTCTCCTTCTTCTGCTTCTTCTGATTCACCCTCCAGACTTCACCTTCTCCTTCTCCTTCTTCTGCTTCTTCTGATTCACCCTCCAGACTTCACCTTCTCCTTCTCCTTCTTCTACTTCTTCTGCTTCACCCCCCTGACTTCACCTTCTCCTTCTCCTTCTTCTGCTTCTTCTGATTCACCCTCCTAACTTCATCTTCTCCTTCTCCTTCTTCTGCTTCTTCTGATTCACCCTCCTGACTTCACCTTCTCCTTCTCCTTCTTCTGCTTCTTCTGATTCACCCTCCAGACTTCACCTTCTCCTTCTCCTTCTTCTCATTCTTCTGATTCACCCTCCAGACTTCACCTTCTCCTACTCCTTCTTCTACTTCTTCTGATTCACCCTCCAGACTTCACCTTCTCCTTCTCCTTCTTCTACTTCTTCTGATTCACCCTCCAGTCTTCACCTTCTCCTTCTCCTTCTTCTGCTTCTTCTGCTTCACCCTCCAGACTTCACCTTCTCCTTCTCTTTCTTCAGCTTCTTCTGATTCACCCTCCAGACTTCACCTTCTCCTTCTCCTTCTTCTGATTCTTCTGATTCACTCGCCAGACTTCACCTTCTCCTTCTCCTTCTTCTGCTTCTTCTGATTCACCCTCCTGACTTCACCTTCTCCTTCTCCTTCTTCTACCTCTTCTGATTCACCCTCCTGACTTCACCTTCTCCTTCTCCTTCTTCTACTTCTTCTGCTTCACCCTCCAGCCTCCAGAATTCACCTTCTCCTTCTCCTTCTTCTGCTTCTTCTGATTCACCCTCCAGACTTCACCATCTACTTCTCCTTCTTCTGCTTCTTCTGATTCACCCTCCAGACTTCTCCTTCTCCTACTCCTTCTTCCACTTCTTCTGATTCACCCTCCAGACTTCATCTTCTCCTTCTCCTTCTTCTGCTTCTTCTGATTCACCCTCCAGACTTCACCTTCTCCTTCTCCTTCTTCTGCTTCTTCTGATTCACCCTCCAGACTTCACCTTCTCCTTCTCCTTCTTCTACTTCTTCTGATTCACCCTCCAGACTTCACCTTCTCCTTCTCCTTCTTCTACTTCTTCTGATTCACCCTCCAGACTTCACCTTTTCCTTCTCCTTCTTCTGCTTCTTCTGATTCACCCTCCAGACTTCACCTTCTCCTTCTCCTTCTTCTGCTTCTTCTGATTCACCCTCCAGACTTCACCTTTTACTTCTCCTTCTTCTGCTTCTTCTGATTCACCCTTCAGACTTCACCATATTCTTCTCCTTCTTCTGCTTCTTCTGATTCACCCTCCAGACTTCTCCTTCTCCTACTCCTTCTTCCACTTCTTCTGATTCACCCTCCAGACTTCATCTTCTCCTTCTCCTTCTTCTGCTTCTTCTGATTCACCCTCCAGACTTCACCTTCTCCTTCTCCTTCTTCTGCTTCTTCTGATTCACCCTCCAGACTTCATCTTCTCCTTCTCCTTCTTCTGCTTCTTCTGATTCACCCTCCAGACTTCACCTTCTCCTTCTCCTACTTCTGCTTCTTCTGATTCACCCTCCAGACTTCACCATCTCCTTCTCCTTCTTCTGCTTCTTCTGATTCACCCTCTAGACTTCTCCTTCTCCTACTCCTTCTTCCACTTCTTCTGATTCACCCTCCAGACTTCATCTTCTCCTTCTCCTTCTTCTGCTTCTTCTGATTCACCCTCCTGACTTCACCTTCTCCTTCTCCTTCTTCCACTTCTTCTGATTCACCCTCCAGACTTCATCTTCTCCTCCTCCTTCTTCTGCTTCTTCTGATTCACCCTCCAGACTTCACCTTCTCCTTCTCCTTCTTCTACTTCTTCTGATTCACCCTTCAGTCTTCACCTCCTCCTTCTCCTTCTTCTGCTTCTTCTGATTCACCCTCCAGACTTCACCTTCTCCTTCTCCTTCTTCTGCTTCTTCTGATTCACCCTCCTGACTTCACCTTCTCATTCTCCTTCTTCTGCTTCTTCTGATTCACCCTCCAGACTTCACCTTCTCCTTCTCCTTCTTCTACTTCTTCTGATTCACCCTCCAGACTTCACCTTCTCGTTCTCCTTCTTCTGCTTCTTCTGATTCACCCTCCAGACTTCACCTTCTCCTTCTCCTTCGTCTACTTCTTCTGATTCACCCTGCAGACTACACCTTCTCCTTCTCCTTCTTCTACTTCTTCTGATTCACCCTCCAGACTTCACCTTCTCCTTCTCCTTCTTCTACTTCTTCTGATTCACCCTCCAGTCTTCAACTTCTCCTTCTCCTTCTTCTGCTTCTTCTGATTCACCCTCCAGACTTCACCTTCTCCTTCTCCTTCTTCTGCTTCTTCTGATTCACCCTCCTGACTTCAACTTCTCCTTCTCCTTCTTCTGCTTCTTCTGATTCACCCTCCAGAGTTCACCTTCTCCATCTCCTTCTTTTCTTCTTCTGATTCACCCTCTAGACTTCACCTTCTCCTTCTCCTTCTTCTGCTTCTTCTGATTCACCCTCCAGACTTCACCTTCTCCTTCTCCTTCGTCTACTTCTTCTGATTCACCCTCCAGACTACAACATCTTCTTCTACTTCTTCTACTTCTTCTGATTCACCCTCCAGACTTCACCTTCTCCTTCTCCTTCTTCTGCTTCTTCTGATTCACCCTCCAGACTTCACCTTCTCCTTCTCCTTCTTCTGCTTCTTCTGATTCACCCTCCAGACTTCACCTTCTCCTTCTCCTTCGTCTACTTCTTCTGATTCACCTTCCAGACTACACCTTCTCCTTCTCCTTCTTCTACTTCTTCTGATTCACCCTCCAGACTTCACCTTCTCCTTCTCCTTCTTCTGCTTCTTCTGATTCACCCTCCAGAATTCACCTTCTCCTTCTCCTTCTTCTACTTCTTCTGATTCACCCTCCAGACTTCACCTTCTCCTTCTCCTTCTTCTACTTCTTCTGATTCACCCTCCAGACTTCACCTTCTCCTTCTCCTTCTTCTACTTCTTCTGCTTCTCCCTCCAGACTTCACCTTCTCTTCTCCTTCTTCTGCTTCTTCTGATTCACCCTCCAGACTTCACCTTCTCCTTCTCCTTCTTCTACTTCTTCTGATTCACCCTCCAGACTTCACCTTCTCCTTCTCCTTCTTCTTCTTCTTCTGATTCACCCTCCAGACTTCACAATCTCCTTCTCCTTCTTCTACTTCTTTTGATTCACCCTCCTGACTTCACCTTCTCCTTCTCCTTCTTCTGCTTCTTCTGCTTCACCCTCCAGACTTCACCTTCTCCTTCTCCTTCTTCTGCTTCTTCTGCTTCACCCTCCAGACTTCACCTTCACCTTCTCCTTCTCCTTCTTCTGCTTCGCCCTCCAGACTTCACATTCTCCTTCTCCTTCTTCTGCTTCTTCTGCTTCACCCTCCAGACTTCACCTTCTCCTTCTCCTTCTTCGGCTTCTTCTGCTTCACCCTCCTGACTTCACCTTCTCCTTCTCCTTCTTCTACTTCTTCTGATTCACCCTCCAGACTTCACCTTCTCCTTCTCCTTCTTCTGCTTCTTCTGCTTCACCCTCCAGACTTCACCTTCTCCTTCTCCTTCTTCTGCTTCTTCTGCTGCGCCCTCCAGACTTCACCTTCTCCTTCTCCTTCTTCTGCTTCTTCTGCTTCACCCTCCTGACTTCACCTTCTCCTTCTCCTTCTTCTACTTCTTCTGCTTCACCCCCGTGACTTCACCTTCTCCTTCTCCTTCTTCTGCTTCTTCTGATTCACCCTCCTAACTTCACCTTCTCCTTCTCCTTCTTCTGCTTCTTCTGATTCACCCTCCTGACCTCACCTTCTCCTTCTCCTTCTTCTGCTTCTTCTGATTCACCCTCCAGACTTCACCTTCTCCTTCTCCTTCTTCTACTTCTTCTGATTCATCCTCCAGACTTCACCTTCTCCTTCTCCTTCTTCTACTTCTTCTGATTCACCCTCCAGTCTTCACCTTCTGCTTCTCCTTCTTCTGCTTCTTCTGCTTCACCCTCCAGACTTCACCCTCTCCTTCTCTTTCTTCTGCTTCTTCTGATTCACCCTCCAGACTTCACCTTCTCCTTCTCCTTCTTCTGATTCTTCTGATTCACCCTCCAGACTTCACCTTCTCCTTCTCCTTCTTCTGCTTCTTCTGATTCACCCTCCTGACTTCACCTTCTCCTTCTCCTTCTTCTACTTCTTCTGTTTCACCCTCCTGACTTCACCTTCTCCTTCTCCTTCTTCTACTTCTTCTGCTTCACCCTCCAGACTTCACCTTCTCCTTCTCCTTCTTCTACTTCTTCTGATTCACCCTCCAGACTTCACCTTCTCCTTCTCCTTCTTCTGCTTCTTCTGATTCACCCTCCAGACTTCACCTTCTCCTTCTCCTTATAATGCTTCTTCTGATTCACCCTCCAGACTTCACCTTCTCCTCCTCCTTCTTCTGCTTCTTCTGATTCACCCTCCAGACTTCACCTTCTCCTTCTCCTTCTTTTGCATCTTCTGATTCACCCTCCAGACTTCACCTTCTCCTTCTCCTTCTTCTACTTCTTCTGATTCACCCTCCAGACTTCATCTTCTCCTTCTCCTTCTTCTGCTTCTTCCGATTCACCCTCCAGACTTCACCTTCTCCTTCTCCTTCTTCTGCTTCTTCTGATTCACCCTCCAGACTTCACCTTCTCCTTCTCCTTCTTCTACTTCTTCTGATTCACCCTCCAGACTTCACCTTCTCCTTCTCCTTCTTCTACTTCTTCTGATTCACCCTCCAGACTTCACCTTCTCCTTCTCTTTCTTCTGCTTCTTCTGATTCACCCTCCAGACTTCACCTTCTCCTTCTCCTTCTTCTACTTCTTCTGCTTCACCCTCCAGACTTCACCTTCTCCTTCTCCTTCTTCTACTTCTTCTGATTCACCCTCCAGACTTCACCTTCTCCTTCTCCTTCTTCTGCTTCTTCTGATTCACCCTCCAGACTTCACCTTCTCCTTCTCCTTATTCTGCTTCTTCTGATTCACCCTCCAGACTTCACCTTCTCCTTCTCCTTCTTCTGCTTCTTCTGATTCACCCTCCAGACTTCACCTTCTCCTTCTCCTTCTTCTGCTTCTTCTGATTCACCCTCCTGTCTTCACCTTCTCCTTCTCCTTCTTCTGCTTCTTCTGATTCACCCTCCAGACTTCACCTTCTCCTTCTCCTTCTTCTACTCCTTCTGATTCACCCTCCAGACTTCACCTTCTCCTTCTCCTTCTTCTGCTGCTTCTGATTCACCCTCCAGACTTCACCTTCTCCTTCTCCTTATTCTGCTTCTTCTGATTCACCCTCCAGACTTCACCTTCTCCTTCTCCTTCTTCTGCTTCTTCTGATTCACTCTGCATACTTCACCTTCTCCTTCTCCTTCTTCTGCTTCTTCTGATTCACCCTCCAGACTTCACCTTCTCCTTCTCCTTCTTCTACTTCTTCTGATTCACCCTCCAGACTTCACCTTCTCCTTCTCCTTCTTCGGCTTCTTCTGATTCACCCTCCAGACTTCACCTTCTCCTTCTCCTTCGTCTACTTCTTCTGATTCACCCTCCAGACGACACCTTCTCCTTCTCCTTCTTCTACTTCTTCTGATTCACCCTCCAGACTTCACCTTCTCCTTCTCCTTCTTCTGCTTCTTCTGATTCACCCTCCAGACTTCACCTTCTCCTTCTCCTTCTTCTACTTCTTCTGATTCACCCTCCAGACTTCACCCTCTCCTTCTCCTTCTTCTACTTCTTCTGATTCACCCTCCAGACTTCACCTTCTCCTTCCCCTTCTTCTACTTCTTCTGCTTCTCCCTCCAGACTTCACCTTCTCCTTCTCCTTCTTCTGCTTCTTCTGATTCACTCTCCAGACTTCACCTTCTCCTTCTCCTTCTTCTACTTCTTCTGATTCACCCTCCAGACTTCAGCTTCTCCTTCTCCTTCTTCTACTTCTTCTGATTCACCCTCCAGACTTCACCTTCTCCTTCTCCTTCTTCTACTTCTTCTGATTCACCCTCCTGACTTCACGTTCTCCTTCTCCTCCTTCTGCTTCTTCTGCTTCACCCTCCAGACTTCACCTTCTCCTTCTCCTTCTTCTACTTCTTCTGATTCACCCTCCAGACTTCACCTTCTCCTTCTCCTTCTTCTGCTTCTTCTGATTCACCCTCCAGACTTCAGCTTCTCCTTCTCCTTATAATGCTTCTTCTGATTCACCCTCCAGACTTCACCTTCTCCTCCTCCTTCTTCTGCTTCTTCTGATTCACCCTCCAGACTTCACCTTCTCCTTCTCCTTCTTCTGCATCTTCTGATTCACCCTCCAGACTTCACCTTCTCCTTCTCCTTCTTCTACTTCTTCTGATTCACCCTCCAGACTTCATCTTCTCCTTCTCCTTCTTTTGCTTCTTCCGATTCACCCTCCAGACTTCACCTTCTCCTTCTCCTTCTTCTGCTTCTTCTGATTCACCCTCCAGACTTCACCTTCTCCTTCTCCTTCTTCTACTTCTTCTGATTCACCCTCCAGACTTCACCTTCTCCTTCTCCTTCTTCTACTTCTTCTGATTCACCCTCCAGACTTCACCTTCTCCTTCTCTTTCTTCTGCTTCTTCTGATTCACCCTCCAGACTTCACCTTCTCCTTCTCCTTCTTCTACTTCTTCTGCTTCACCCTCCAGACTTCACCTTCTCCTTCTCCTTCTTCTACTTCTTCTGATTCACCCTCCAGACTTCACCTTCTCCTTCTCCTTCTTCTGCTTCTTCTGATTCACCCTCCAGACTTCACCTTCTCCTTCTCCTTATTCTGCTTCTTCTGATTCACCCTCCAGACTTCACCTTCTCCTTCTCCTTCTTCTGCTTCTTCTGATTCACCCTCCAGACTTCACCTTCTCCTTCTCCTTCTTCTGCTTCTTCTGATTCACCCTCCTGTCTTCACCTTCTCCTTCTCCTTCTTCTGCTTCTTCTGATTCACCCTCCAGACTTCACCTTCTCCTTCTCCTTCTTCTACTCCTTCTGATTCACCCTCCAGACTTCACCTTCTCCTTCTCCTTCTTCTGCTGCTTCTGATTCACCCTCCAGACTTCACCTTCTCCTTCTCCTTATTCTGCTTCTTCTGATTCACCCTCCAGACTTCACCTTCTCCTTCTCCTTCTTCTGCTTCTTCTGATTCACCCTGCATACTTCACCTTCTCCTTCTCCTTCTTCTGCTTCTTCTGATTCACCCTCCAGACTTCACCTTCTCCTTCTCCTTCTTCTACTTCTTCTGATTCACCCTCCAGACTTCACCTTCTCCTTCTCCTTCTTCTGCTTCTTCTGATTCACCCTCCAGACTTCACCTTCTCCTTCTCCTTCGTCTACCTCTTCTGATTCACCCTCCAGACGACACCTTCTCCTTCTCCTTCTTCTACTTCTTCTGATTCACCCTCCAGACTTCACCTTCTCCTTCTCCTTCTTCTGCTTCTTCTGATTCACCCTCCAGACTTCACCTTCTCCTTCTCCTTCTTCTACTTCTTCTGATTCACCCTCCAGACTTCACCCTCTCCTTCTCCTTCTTCTACTTCTTCTGATTCACCCTCCAGACTTCACCTTCTCCTTCCCCTTCTTCTACTTCTTCTGCTTCTCCCTCCAGACTTCACCTTCTCCTTCTCCTTCTTCTGCTTCTTCTGATTCACCCTCCAGACTTCACCTTCTCCTTCTCCTTCTTCTACTTCTTCTGATTCACCCTCCAGACTTCACCTTCTCCTTCTCCTTCTTCTACTTCTTCTGATTCACCCTCCAGTCTTCACCTTCTCCTTCTCCTTCTTCTGTTCCTTCTGCTTCACCCTCCAGACTTCACCTTCTCCTTCTCCTTTTTCTACTTCTTCTGATTCACCCTCCAGACTTCACCTTCTCCTTCTCCTTCTTCTACTTCTTCTGATTCGCCCTCCAGACTTCACCTTCTCCTTCTCCTTCTTCTACTTCTTCTGATTCACCCTCCAGACTTCACCTTCTCCTTCTCCTTCTTCTGCTTCTTCTGATTCACCCTCCAGACTTCACCTTCTCCTTCTCCTTATTCTGCTTCTTCTGAATCACCCTCCAGACTTCACCTTCTCCTTCTCCTTCTTCTGCTTCTTCTGATTCACCCTCCAGACTTCACCTTCTCCTTCTCCTTCTTCTGCTTCTTCTGATTCACCCTCCAGACTTCACCTTCTCCTTCTCCTTCTTCTACGTCTTCTGATTCACCCTCCAGACTTCACCTTCTCCATCTCCTTCTTCTGCTTCTTCTGATTCACCCTCCAGACTTCACCTTCTCCTTCTCCTTCATCTACTTCTTCTGATTCACCCTCCAGACTTCACCTTCTCCTTCTCCTTCTTCTGCTTCTTCTGATTCACCCTCCAGACTTCACCTTCTCCTTCTCCTTCTTCTGCTTCTTCTGATTCACCCTCCAGACTTCACCTTCTCCTTCTCCTTCTTCTACTTCTTCTGATTCACCCTCCAGACTTCACCTTCTCCTTCTCCTTCTTCTGCTTCTTCTGATTCACCCTCCAGACTTCACCTTCTCCTTCTCCTTCGTCTACTTCTTCTGATTCACCCTACAGACTACACCTTCTCCTTCTCCTTCTTCTACTTCTTCTGATTCACCCTCCAGACTTCACCTTCTCCTTCTCCTTATTCTGTTTCTTCTGATTCACCCTCCAGACTTCATCTTCTCCTTCTCCTTCTTCTACTTCTTCTGATTCACCCTCCAGACTTCACCTTCTCCTTCTCCTTCTTCTGCTTCTTCTTATTCACCCTCCAGACTTCACCTTCTCCTTCTCCTTCTTCTGCTTCTTCTGATTCACCCTCCAGAATTCAACTTCTCCTTCTCCTTCTTCTACTTCTTCTGATTCATCCTCCAGACTTCACCTTCTCCTTCTCCTTCTTCTACTTCTTCTGATTCACCCTCCAGTCTTCACCTTCTCCTTCTCCTTCTTCTGTTTCTTCTGCTTCACCCTCCAGACTTCACCTTCTCCTTCTCTTTCTTCTGCTTCTTCTGATTCACCCTCCAGACTTCACCTTCTCCTTCTCCTTCTTCTGATTCTTCTGATTCACCCTCCAGACTTCACCTTCTCCTTCTCCTTCTTCTGCTTCTTCTGATTCACCCTCCTGACTTCACCTTCTCCTTCTCCTTCTTCTACTTCTTCTGATTCACCCTCCTGACTTCACCTTCTCCTTCTCCTTCTTCTACTTCTTCTGCTTCACCCTCCAGACTTCACCTTCTCCTTCTCCTTCTTCTACTTCTTCTGATTCATCCTCCAGACTTCACCTTCTCCTTCTCCTTCTTCTGCTTCTTCTGATTCACCCTCCAGACTTCACCTTCTCCTTCTCCTTATTCTGCTTCTTCTGATTCACCCTCCAGACTTCACCTTCTCCTTCTCCTTATTCTGCTTCATTTGATTCACCCTCCAGACTTCACCTTCTCCTTCTCCTTCCTCTGCTTCTTCTGATTCACCCTCCAGACTTCACCTTCTCCTTCTCCTTCTTCTGATTCTTCTGATTCACCCTCCAGACATCACCTTCTCCTTCTCCATCTTCTGCTTCTTCTGATTCAACCTCCTGACTTCACCTTCTCCTTCTCCTTCTTCTACTTCTTCTGATTCACCCTCCTGACTTCACCTTCTCCTTCTCCATCTTCTACTTCTTCTGCTTCACCCTCCAGACTTCAACTTCTCCTTCTCCTTCTTCTACATCTTCTGATTCACCGTCCAGACTTCACCTTCTCCTTCTCCTTCTTCTGCTTCTTCTGATTCACCCTCCAGACTTCACCTTCTCCTTCTCCTTCTTCTGCTTCTTCTGATTCACCCTCCAGACTTCACCTTCTCCTTCTCCTTCTTCTACTTCTTCTGATTCACCCTCCAGACTTCACCTTCTCCTTCTCCTTCTTCTGCTTCTTCTGATTCACCCTCCAGACTTCACCTTCTCCTTCTCCTTCGTCTACTTCTTCTGATTCACCCTCCAGACTACACCTTCTCCTTCTCCTTCTTCTACTTCTTCTGATTCACCCTCCAGACTTCACCTTCTCCTTCTCCTTCTTCTGTTTCTTCTAATTCACCCTCCAGACTTCATCTTCTCCTTCTCCTTCTTCTACTTCTTCTGATTCACACTCCAGACTTCACCTTCTCCTTCTCCTTCTTCTACTTCTTCTGATACACCCTCCAGACTTCATCTTCTCCTTCTCCTTCTTCTGCTTCTTCTGATTCACCCTCCAGACTTCACCTTCTCCTTCTCCTTCTTCTGCTTCTTCTGATTCACCCTCCAGACTTCAACTTCTCCTTCTCCTTCTTCTACTTCTTCTGATTCACCCTCCAGACTTCACCTTCTCCTTCTCCTTCTTCTACTTCTTCTGATTCACCCTCCAGTCTTCACCTTCTCCTTCTCCTTCTTCTGTTTCTTCTGCTTCACCCTCCAGACTTCACCTTCTCCTTCTCTTTCTTCTGCTTCTTCTGATTCACCCTCCAGACTTCACCTTCTCCTTCTCCTTCTTCTGATTCTTCTGATTCACCCTCCAGACTTCACCTTCTCCTTCCCCTTCTTCTGCTTCTTCTGATTCACCCTCCTGACTTCACCTTCTCCTTCTCCTTCTTCTACTTCTTCTGATTCACCCTCCTGACTTCACCTTCTCCTTCTCCTTCTTCTACTTCTTCTGCTTCACCCTCCAGACTTCACCTTCTCCTTCTCCTTCTTCTACTTCTTCTGATTCACCCTCCAGACTTCACCTTCTCCTTCTCCTTCTTCTGCTTCTTCTGATTCACCCTCCAGACTTCACCTTCTCATTCTCCTTCTTCTGCTTCTTCTGCTGCGCCCTCCAGACTTCACCTTCTCCTTCTCCTTCTTCTGCTTCTTCTGCTTCACACTCCAGACTTCACCTTCTCCTTCTCCTTCTTTTGCTTCTTCTGCTGCGCCCTCCAGGCTTCACCTTCTCCTTCTCCTTCTTCTGCTTCTTCTGCTTCACCGTCCTGACTTCACCTTCTCCTTCTCCTTCTTCTACTTCTTCTGCTACACCCCCCTGACTTCACCTGCTCCTTCTCCTTTTTCTGCTTCTTCTGATTCACCCTCCTAACTTCACCTTCTCCTTCTCCTTCTTCTGCTTCTTCTGATTCACCCTCCAGACTTCACCTTCTCCTTCTCCTTCTTCTGCTTCTTCTGATTCACCCTCCAGACTTCACCTTCTCCTTCTCCTTCTTCTGCTTCTTCTGATTCACCCTCCAGACCTCACCTTCTCCTTCTCCTTCTTCTACTTCTTCTGATTCACCCTCCAGACTTCATCTTCTCCTTCTCCTTCTTCTGCTTCTTCTGATTCACCCTCCAGACTTCACCTTCTCCTTCTGCTTCTTCTGCTTCTTCTGATTCACCCTCCAGACTTCACCTTCTCCTTCTCCTTCTTCTACTTCTTCTGATTCACCCTCCAGACTTCACCTTCTCCTTCTCTTTCTTATGCTTCTTCTGCTTCACCCTCCAGACTTCACCTTCTCCTTCTCCTTCTTCTGATTCTTCTGATTCACCCTCCAGACTTCACCTTCTCTATCTCCTTCTTCTGCTTCTTCTGATTCACCCTCCTGACTTCACCTTCTCCTTCTCCTTCTTCTACTTCTTCTGATTCACCCTCCTGACTTCACCTTCTCCTTCTCCTTCTTCTACTTCTTCTGCTTCACTCTCCAGACTTCACCTTCTCCTTCTCCTTCTTCTACTTCTTCTGATTCACCCTCCAGACTTCACCTTCTCCTTCTCCTTCTTCTGCTTCTTCTGATTCACCCTCCAGACTTCACCTTCTCCTTCTCCTTATTCTGCTTCTTCTGATTCACCCTCCAGACTTCACCTTCTCCTTCTCCTTCTTCTGCTTCTTCTGATTCACCCTCCCGACTTCACCTTCTCCTTCTCCTTCTTCTGCTTCTTCTGATTCACCCTCCAGACTTCACCTTCTCCTTCTCCTTCTTCTACTTCTTCTGATTCACCCTCCAGACTTCACCTTCTCCTTCTCCTTCTTCTGCTTCTTCTGATTCACCCTCCTGACTTCACCTTCTCCTTCTCCTTCTTCTATATCTTCTGATTCACCCTCCTGACTTCACCTTCTCCTTCTCCTTCTTCTACTTCTTCTGCTTCACCCTCCAGACTTCACCTTCTCCTTCTCCTTCTTCTACTTCTTCTGATTCACCCTCCAGACTTCACCTTCTCCTTCTCCTTATTCTGTTTCTTCTGATTCACCCTCCAGACTTCATCTTCTCCTTCTCCTTCTTCTACTTCTTCTGATTCACCCTCCAGACTTCACCTTCTCCTTCTCCTTCTTCTACTTCTTCTGATTCACCCTCCAGACTTCATCTTCTCCTTCTCCTTCTTCTGCTTCTTCTGATTCACCCTCCAGACTTCACCTTCTCCTTCTCCTTCTTCTGCTTCTTCTGATTCACCCTCCAGACTTCAACTTCTCCTTCTCCTTCTTCTACTTCTTCTGATTCACCCTCCAGACTTCACCTTCTCCTTCTCCTTCTTCTACTTCTTCTGATTCACCCTCCAGTCTTCACCTTCTCCTTCTCCTTCTTCTGTTCCTTCTGCTTCACCCTCCAGACTTCACCTTCTCCTTCTCTTTCTTCTGCTTCTTCTGATTCACCCTCCAGACTTCACCTTCTCCTTCTCCTTCTTCTGATTCTTCTGATTCACCCTCCAGACTTCACCTTCTCCTTCTCCTTCTTCTGCTTCTTCTGATTCACCCTCCTGACTTCACCTTCTCCTTCTCCTTCTTCTACTTCTTCTGATTCACCCTCCTGACTTCACCTTCTCCTTCTCCTTCTTCTACTTCTTCTGCTTCACCCTCCAGACTTCACCTTCTCCTTCTCCTTCTTCTACTTCTTCTGATTCATCCTCCAGACTTCACCTTCTCCTTCTCCTTCTTCTGCTTCTTCTGATTCACCCTCCAGACTTCACCTTCTCCTTCTCCTTATTCTGCTTCTTCTGATTCACCCTCCAGACTTCACCTTCTCCTTCTCCTTATTCTGCTTCTTTTGATTCACCCTCCAGACTTCACCTTCTCCTTCTCCTTCCTCTGCTTCTTCTGATTCACCCTCCAGACTTCAACTTCTCCTTCTCCTTCTTCTGATTCTTCTGATTCACCCTCCAGACTTCACCTTCTCCTTCTCCATCTTCTGCTTCTTCTGATTCACCCTCCTGACTTCACCTTCTCCTTCTCCTTCTTCTACTTCTTCTGATTCACCCTCCTGACTTCACCTTCTCCTTCTCCATCTTCTACTTCTTCTGCTTCACCCTCCAGACTTCAACTTCTCCTTCTCCTTCTTCTACTTCTTCTGATTCACCCTCCAGACTTCACCTTCTCCTTCTCCTTCTTCTGCTTCTTCTGATTCACCCTCCAGACTTCACCTTCTCCTTCTCCTTCTTCTGCTTCTTCTGATTCACCCTCCAGACTTCACCTTCTCCTTCTCCTTCTTCTACTTCTTCTGATTCACCCTCCAGACTTCACCTTCTCCTTCTCCTTCTTCTGCTTCTTCTGATTCACCCTCCAGACTTCACCTTCTCCTTCTCCTTCGTCTACTTCTTCTGATTCACCCTCCAGACTACACCTTCTCCTTCTCCTTCTTCTACTTCTTCTGATTCACCCTCCAGACTTCACCTTCTCCTTCTCCTTCTTCTGTTTCTTCTAATTCACCCTCCAGACTTCATCTTCTCCTTCTCCTTCTTCTACTTCTTCTGATTCACACTCCAGACTTCACCTTCTCCCTCTCCTTCTTCTACTTCTTCTGATTCACCCTCCAGACTTCATCTTCTCCTTCTCCTTCTTCTGCTTCTTCTGATTCACCCTCCAGACTTCACCTTCTCCTTCTCCTTCTTCTGCTTCTTCTGATTCACCCTCCAGACTTCAACTTCTCCTTCTCCTTCTTCTACTTCTTCTGATTCGCCCTCCAGACTTCACCTTCTCCTTCTCCTTCTTCTACTTCTTCTGATTCACCCTCCAGTCTTCACCTTCTCCTTCTCCTTCTTCTGTTTCTTCTGCTTCACCCTCCAGACTTCACCTTCTCCTTCTCTTTCTTCTGCTTCTTCTGATTCACCCTCCAGACTTCACCTTCTCCTTCTCCTTCTTCTGATTCTTCTGATTCACCCTCCAGACTTCACCTTCTCCTTCTCCTTCTTCTGCTTCTTCTGATTCACACTCCTGACTTCACCTTCTCCTTCTCCTTCTTCTACTTCTTCTGCTTCACCCTCCAGACTTCACCTTCTCCTTCTCCTTCTTCTACTTCTTCTGATTCACCCTCCAGACTTCACCTTCTCCTTCTCCTTCTTCTGCTTCTTCTGATTCACCCTCCAGACTTCACCTTCTCATTCTCCTTCTTCTGCTTCTTCTGCTGCGCCCTCCAGACTTCACCTTCTCCTTCTCCTTCTTCTGCTTCTTCTGCTTCACACTCCAGAATTCACCTTCTCCTTCTCCTTCTTTTGCTTCTTCTGCTGCGCCCTCCAGGCTTCACCTTCTCCTTCTCCTTCTTCTGCTTCTTCTGCTTCACCGTCCTGACTTCACCTTCTCCTTCTCCTTCTTCTACTTCTTCTGCTACACCCCCCTGACTTCACCTGCTCCTTCTCCTTTTTCTGCTTCTTCTGATTCACCCTCCTAACTTCACCTTCTCCTTCTCCTTCTTCTGCTTCTTCTGATTCACCCTCCTGACTTCACCTTCTCCTTCTCCTTCTTCTGCTTCTTCTGATTCACCCTCCAGACTTCACCTTCTCCTTCTCCTTCTTCTGCTTCTTCTGATTCACCCTCCAGACTTCACCTTCTCCTTCTCCTTCTTCTGCTTCTTCTGATTCACCCTCCAGACCTCACCTTCTCCTTCTCCTTCTTCTACTTCTTCTGATTTACCCTCCAGACTTCATCTTCTCCTTCTCCTTCTTCTGCTTCTTCTGATTCACCCTCCAGACTTCACCTTCTCCTTCTGCTTCTTCTGCTTCTTCTGATTCACCCTCCAGACTTCACCTTCTCCTTCTCCTTCTTCTACTTCTTCTGATTCACCCTCCAGACTTCACCTTCTGCTTCTCCTTCTTCTACTTCTTCTGATTCACCCTCCAGTCTTCACCTTCTCCTTCTCCTTCTTCTGTTTCTTCTGCTTCACCCTCCAGACATCACCTTCTCCTTCTCTTTCTTCTGCTTCTTCTGCTTCACCCTCCAGACTTCACCTTCTCCTTCTCCTTCTTCTGATTCTTCTGATTCACCCTCCAGACTTCACCTTCTCTATCTCCTTCTTCTGCTTCTTCTGATTCACCCTCCTGACTTCACCTTCTCCTTCTCCTTCTTCTACTTCTTCTGACTCACCCTCCTGACTTCACCTTCTCCTTCTCCTTCTTCTACTTCTTCTGCTTCACCCTCCAGACTTCACCTTCTCCTTCTCCTTCTTCTACTTCTTCTGATTCACCCTCCAGACTTCACCTTCTCCTTCTCCTTCTTCTGCTTCTTCTGATTCACCCTCCAGACTTCACCTTCTCCTTCTCCTTATTCTGCTTCTTCTGATTCACCCTCCAGACTTCACCTTCTCCTTCTCCTTCTTCTGCTTCTTCTGATTCACCCTCCAGACTTCACCTTCTCCTTCTCCTTCTTCTGCTTCTTCTGATTCACCCTCCAGACTTCACCTTCTCCTTCTCCTTCTTCTACTTCTTCTGATTCACCCTCCAGACTTCACCTTCTCCTTCTCCTTCTTCTGCTTCTTCTGATTCACCCTCCTGACTTCACCTTCTCCTTCTCCTTCTTCTACATCTTCTGATTCACCCTCCTGACTTCACCTTCTCCTTCTCCTTCTTCTACTTCTTCTGCTTCACCCTCCAGACTTCACCTTCTCCTTCTCCTTCTTCTACTTCTTCTGATTCACCCTCCAGACTTCACCTTCTCCTTCTCCTTCTTCTACTTCTTCTGATTCACCCTCCAGACTTCACCTTCTCCTTCTCCTTTTTCTACTTCTTCTGATTCACCCTCCAGACTTCACCTTCTCCTTCTCCTTCTTCTGCTTCTTCTGATTCACCCTCCAGACTTCACCTTCTTCTTCTCCTTATTCTGCTTCTTCTGAATCACCCTCCAGACTTCACCTTCTCCTTCTCCTTCTTCTGCTTCTTCTGATTCACCCTCCAGACTTCACCTGTTCCTTCTCCTTCTTCTGCTTCTTCTGATTCACCCTCCAGACTTCACCTTCTCCTTCTCCTTCTTCTGCTTCTTCTGATTCACCCTCCAGACTTCACCTTCTCCTTCTCCTTCGTCTACTTCTTCTGATTCACCCTCCAGACTTCATCTTCTCCTTCTCCTTCTTCTGCTTCTTCTGATTCACCCTCCAGACTTCACCTTCTCCTTCTCCTTCTTCTACTTCTTCTGATTCACCCTCCAGACTTCACCTTCTCCTTCTCTTTCTTCTGCTTCTTCTGATTCACCCTCCAGACTTCACCTCCTCCTTCTCCTTCTTCTGATTCTTCTGATTCACCCTCCAGACTTCACCTTCTCCTTCTCCTTCTTCTGCTTCTTCTGATTCACCCTCCTGACTTCACCTTCTCCTTCTCCTTCTTCTACATCTTCTGATTCACCCTCCTGACTTCACCTTCTCCTTCTCCTTCTTCTACATCTTCTGCTTCACCCTCCAGACTTCACCTTCTCCTTCTCCTTCTTCTACGTCTTCTGATTCACCCTCCAGACTTCACCTTCTCCTTCTCCTTCTTCTACTTCTTCTGATTAACCATCCAGACTTCACCTTCTCCTTCTCCTTCTTCTACTTCTTCTGATTCACCCTCCAGACTTCACCTTCTCCTTCTCCTTCTTCTGCTTCTTCTGATTCACCCTCCAGACTTCACCTTCATTTCTCCTTATTCTGCTTCTTCTGAATCACCCTCCAGACTTCACCTTCTCCTTCTCCTTCTTCTGCTTCTTCTGATTCACCCTCCAGACTTCACCTTCTCCTTCTACTTCTTCTGCTTCTTCTGATTCACCCTCCAGACTTCACCTTCTCCTTCTCCTTCTTCAACTTCTTCTGATTCACCCTCCAGACTTCACCTTCTCCATCTCCTTCTTCTGCTTCATCTGATTCACCCTCCAGACTTCACCTTCTCCTTCTCCTTCGTCTACTTCTTCTGATTCACCCTCCAGACTACACCTTCTCCTTCTCCTTCTTCTACTTCTTCTGATTCACCCTCCAGACTTCACCTTCTCCTTCTCCTTCTTCTGTTTCTTCTGATTCACCCTCCAGACTTCACCTTCTCCTTCTCCTTCTTCTACTACTTCTGATTCACCCTCCAGACTTCACCTTCTCCTTCTCCTTCTTCTACTTCTTCTGATTCACCCTCCAGACTTCATCTTCTCCTTCTCCTTCTTCTGCTTCTTCTGATTCACCCTCCAGACTTCACCTTCTCCTTCTCCTTCTTCTGCTTCTTCTGATTCACCCTCCAGACTTCACCTTCTCCTTCTCCTTCTTCTACTTCTTCTGATTCACCCTCCAGACTTCACCTTCTCCTTCTCCTTCTTCTACTTCTTCTGATTCACCCTCCAGTCTTCACCTTCTCCTTCTCCTTCTTCTGTTTCTTCTGCTTCACCCTCCAGACTTCACCTTCTCCTTCTCTTTCTTCTGCTTCTTCTGATTCACCCTCCAGACTTCACCTTCTCCTTCTCCTTCTTCTACTTCTTCTGATTCACCCTCCAGACTTCACCTTCTCCTTCTCCTTCTTCTGCTTCTTCTGATTCACCCTCCAGACTTCACCTTCACCTTCTCCTTATTCTGCTTCTTCTGAATCACCCTCCAGACTTCACCTTCTCCTTCTCCTTCTTCTGCTTCTTCTGATTCACCCTCCAGACTTCACCTTCTCCTTCTCCTTCTTCTGCTTCTTCTGATTCACCCTCCAGACTTCACCTTCTCCTTCTCCTTCTTCTACTTCTTCTGATTCACCCTCCAGACTTCACCTTCTCCATCTCCTTCTTCTGCTTCATCTGATTCACCCTCCAGACTTCACCTTCTCCTTCTCCTTCGTCTACTTCTTCTGATTCACCCTCCAGACTACACCTTCTCCTTCTCCTTCTTCTACTTCTTCTGATTCACCCTCCAGACTTCACCTTCTCCTTCTCCTTCTTCTGTTTCTTCTGATTCACCCTCCAGACTTCACCTTCTCCTTCTCCTTCTTCTACTACTTCTGATTCACCCTCCAGACTTCACCTTCTCCTTCTCCTTCTTCTACTTCTTCTGATTCACCCTCCAGACTTCATCTTCTCCTTCTCCTTCTTCTGCTTCTTCTGATTCACCCTCCAGACTTCACCTTCTCCTTCTCCTTCTTCTGCTTCTTCTGATTCACCCTCCAGACTTCACCTTCTCCTTCTCCTTCTTCTACTTCTTCTGATTCACCCTCCAGACTTCACCTTCTCCTTCTCCTTCTTCTACTTCTTCTGATTCACCCTCCAGTCTTCACCTTCTCCTTCTCCTTCTTCTGTTTCTTCTGCTTCACCCTCCAGACTTCACCTTCTCCTTCTCTTTCTTCTGCTTCTTCTGATTCACCCTCCAGACTTCACCTTCTCCTTCTCCTTCTTCTGATTCTTCTGATTCACCCTCCAGACTTCACCTTCTCCTTCTCCTTCTTCTGCTTCTTCTGATTCACCCTCCTGACTTCACCTTCTCCTTCTCCTTCTTCTACTTCTTCTGATTCACCCACCTGACTTCACCTTCTCCTTCTCCTTCTTCTACTTCTTCTGCTTCACCCTCCAGACTTCACCTTCTCCTTCTCCTTCTTCTACTTCTTCTGATTCACCCTCCAGACTTCACCTTCTCCTTCTCCTTCTTCTGCTTCTTCTGATTCACCCTCCAGACTTCACCTTCTCCTTCTCCTTATTCTGCTTCTTCTGATTCACCCTCCAGACTTCACCTTCTCCTTCTCCTTATTCTGCTTCTTCTGATTCACCCTCCAGACTTCACCTTCTCCTTCTCCTTCCTCTGCTTCTTCTGATTCACCCTCCAGACTTCACCTTCTCCTTCTCCTTCTTCTGATTCTTCTGATTCACCCTCCAGACTTCACCTTCTCCTTCTCCATCTTCTGCTTCTTCTGATTCACCCTCCTGACTTCACCTTCTCCTTCTCCTTCTTCTTCTTCTTCTGATTCACCCTCCTGACTTCACCTTCTCCTTCTCCATCTTCTAATTCTCCTGCTTCACCCTCCAGACTTCAACTTCTCCTTCTCCTTCTTCTACTTCTTCTGATTCACCCTCCAGACTTCACCTTCTCCTTCTCCTTCTTCTGCTTCTTCTGATTCACCCTCCAGACTTCACCTTCTCCTTCTCCTTATTCTGCTTCTTCTGATTCACCCTCCAGACTTCACCTTCTCCTTCTCCTTCTTCTGCTTCTTCTGATTCACCCTGCAGACTTCACCTTCTCCTTCTCCTTCTTCTGCTTCTTCTGATTCACCCTCCAGACTTCACCTTCTCCTTCTCCTTCTTCTGCTTCTTCTGATTCACCCTCCAGACTTCACCTTCTCCTTCTCCTTCTTCTACTTCTTCTGATTCACCCTCCAGACTTCACCTTCTCCTTCTCTTTCTTCTGCTTCTTCTGATTCACCCTCCAGACTTCACCTTCCCCTTCTCCTTCTTCTGATTCTTCTGATTCACCCTCCAGACTTCACCTTCTCCTTCTCCTTCTTCTGCTTCTTCTGATTCACCCTCCTGACTTCACCTTCTCCTTCTCCTTCTTCTACTTCTTCTGATTCACCATCCTGACTTCACCTTCTCCTTCTCCTTCTTCTACTTCTTCTGCTTCACCCTCCAGACTTCACCTTCTCCTTCTCCTTCTTCTACTTCTTCTGATTCACCCTCCAGACTTGACCTTCTCCTTTTCCTTCTTCTACTTCTTCTGATTCACCCTCCAGACTTCACCTTCTCCTTCTCCTTCTTCTGCTTCTTCTGCTTCACCGTCCTGACTTCACCTTCTCCTTCTCTTTCTTCTGCTTCTTCTGATTCACCCTCCAGACTTCACCTTCTCCTTCTCCTTCTTCTGATTCTTCTGATTCACCCTCCAGACTTCACCTTCTCCTTCTCCTTCTTCTGCTTCTTCTGATTCACCCTCCTGACTTCACCTTCTCCTTCTCCTTCTTCTACTTCTTCTGATTCACCATCCTGACTTCACCTTCTCCTTCTCCTTCTTCTACTTATTCTGCTTCATCCCCCTGACATCACCTGCTCCTTCTCCTTCTTCTGCTTCGTCTGATTCACCCTCCTAACTTCACCTTCTCCTTCTCCTTCTTCTGCTTCTTCTGATTCACCCTCCTGACTTCACCTTCTCCTTCTCCTTCTTCTGCTTCTTCTGATTCACCCTCCAGACTTCACCTTCTCCTTCTCCTTCTTCTGCTTCTTCTGATTCACCCTCCAGACTTCACCTTCTCCTTCTCCTTCTTCTGCTTCTTCTGATTCACCCTCCAGACTACACCTTCTCCTTCTCCTTCTTCTACTTCTTCTGATTCACCCTCCAGACTTCACCTTCTCCTTCTCCTTCTTCTGTTTCTTCCAATTCACCCTCCAGACTTCACCTTCTCCTTCTCCTTCTTCTGCTTCTTCTGATTCACCCTCCAGACTTCACCTTCTCCTTCTCCTTCTTCTGCTTCTACTGATTCACCCTCCAGACCTCACCTTCTCCTTCTCCTTCTTCTACTTCTTCTGATTCACCCTCCAGACTTCATCTTCTCCTTCTCCTTCTTCTGCTTCTTCTGATTCACCCTCCAGACTTCACCTTCTCCTTCTCCTTCTTCTGCTTCTTCTGATTCACCCTCCAGACTTCACCTTCTCCTTCTCCTTCTTCTACTTCTTCTGATTCACCCTCCAGTCTTCACCTTCTCCTTCTCCTTCTTCTGTTTCTTCTGCTTCACCCTCCAGACTTCACCTTCTCCTTCTCTTTCTTCTGCTTCTTCTGATTCACCCTCCAGACTTCACCTTCTCCTTCTCCTTCTTCTGATTCTTCTGATTCACCCTACAGACTTCACCTTCTCCTTCTCCTTCTTCTGCTTCTTCTGATTCACCCTCCTGATTTCACCTTCTCCTTCTCCTTCTTCTACTTCTTCTGATTCACCCTCCTGACTTCACCTTCTCCTTCTCCTTCTTCTGCTTCACCCTCCAGACTTCACCTTCTCCTTCTCCTTCTTCTACTTCTTCTGATTCACCCTCCAGACTTCACCTTCTCCTTCTCCTTCTTCTGCTTCTTCTGATTCACCCTCCAGACTTCACCTTCTCCTTCTCCTTATTCTGCTTCTTCTCATTCACCCTCCAGACTTCACCTTCTCCTTCTCCTTCTTCTGCTTCTTCTGATTCACCCTCCAGACTTCACCTTCTCCTTCTACTTCTTCTGCTTCTTCTGATTCACCCTCCAGACTTCACCTTCTCCTTCTCCTTCCTCTGCTTCTTCTGATTCACCCTCCAGACTTCACCTTCTCCTTCTCCTTCTTCTACTTCTTCTGATTCACCCTCCAGACTTCACCTTCTCCTTCTCCTTCTTCTGATTCTTCTGATTCACCCTCCAGACTGCACCTTCTCCTTCTCCTTCTTCTGCTTCTTCTGATTCACCTTCCTGACTTCACCTTCTCCTTCTCCTTCTTCTACTTCTTCTGATTCACCCTCCTGACTTCACCTTCTCCTTCTCCTTCTTCTACTTCTTCTGCTTCACCCTCCAGACTTCACCTTCTCCTTCTCCTTCTTCTACTTCTTCTGATTCAACCTCCAGACTTCACCTTCTCCTTCTCCTTCTTCTACTTCTTCTGATTCTCCCTCCAGACTTCACCTTCTCCTTCTCCTTCTTCTACTTCTTCGGATTCACCCTCCAGACTTCACCTTCTCCTTCTACTTCTTCTGCTTCTTCTGATTCACCCTCCAGACTTCACCTTCTCCTTCTCCTTCTTCTGCTTCTTCTGATTCACCCTCCAGACTTCACCTTCTCCTTCTCCTTCTTCTACTTCTTCTGATTCACCCTCCAGACTTCACCTTCTCCATCTCCTTCTTCTGCTTCTTCTGATTCACCCTCCAGACTTCACCATCTCCTTCTCCTTCGTCTACTTCTTCTGATTCACCCTCCAGACTACACCTTCTCCTTCTCCTTCTTCTACTTCTTCTGATTCACCCTCCAGACTTCACCTTCTCCTTCTCCTTCTTCTGTTTCTTCTGATACACCGTCCAGACTTCACCTTCTCCTTCTCCTTCTTCTACTACTTCTGATTCACCCTCCAGACTTCACCTTCTCCTTCTCCTTCTTCTACTTCTTCTGATTCACCCTCCAGACTTCATCTTCTCCTTCTCCTTCTTCTGCTTCTTCTGATTCACCCTCCAGACTTCACCTTCTCCTTCTCCTTCTTCTGCTTCTTCTGATTCACCCTCCAGACTTCACCTTCTCCTTCTCCTTCTTCTACTTCTTCTGATTCACCCTCCAGACTTCACCTTCTCCTTCTCCTTCTTCCACTTCTTCTGATTCACCCTCCAGTCTTCACCTTCTCCTTCTCCTTCTTCTGTTTCTTCTGCTTCACCCTCCAGACTTCACCTTCTCCTTCTCTTTCTTCTGCTTCTTCTGATTCACCCTCCAGACTTCACCTTCTCCTTCTCCTTCTTCTGATTCTTCTGATTCACCCTCCAGACTTCACCTTCTCCTTCTCCTTCTTCTGCTTCTTCTGATTCACCCTCCTGACTTCACCTTCTCCTTCTCCTTCTTCTACTTCTTCTGATTCACCCTCCTGACTTCAACTTCTCCTTCTCCTTCTTCTACTTCTTCTGCTTCACCCTCCAGACTTCACCTTCTCCTTCTCCTTCTTCTACTTCTTCTGATTCACCCTCCAGACTTCATCTTCTCCTTCTCCTTCTTCTGCTTCTTCTGTTTCACCCTCCAGACTTCACCTTCTCCTTCTCCTTATTCTGCTTCTTCTGATTCACCCCCCAGACTTCACCTTCTCCTTCTCCTTATTCTGCTTCTTCTGATTCACCCTCCAGACTTCACCTTCTCCTTCTCCTTCTTCTGCTTCTTCTGATTCACCCTCCTGACTTCACCTTCTCCTTCTCCTTCTTCTACTTCTTCTGATTCACCCTCCTGACTTCACCTTCTCCTTCTCCTTCTTCTACTTCTTCTGCTTCACCCTCCAGACATCACCTTCTCCTTCTCCGTCTTCTACTTCTTCTGATTCACCCTCCAGACTTCACCTTCTCCTTCTCCTTCTTCTGCTTCTTCTGATTCACCCTCCATACTTCACCTTCACTTCTCCTTATTCTGCTTCTTCTGATTCACCCTCCAGACTTCAACTTCTCCTTCTCCTTCTTCTGCTTCTTCTGATTCACCCTCCAGACTTCACCTTCTCCTTCTCCTTCTTCTGCTTCTTCTGATTCACCCTCCAGACTTCACCTTCTCCTTCTCCTTCTTCTGCTTCTTCTGATTCACCCTCCAGACTTCACCTTCTCCTTCTCCTTCTTCTACTTCTTCTGATTCACCCTCCAGACTTCACCTTCTCCTTCTCTTTCTTCTGCTTCTTCTGATTCACCCTCCAGACTTCACCTTCTCCTTCTCCTTCTTCTACTTCTTCTGATTCACCCTCCAGACTTCATCTTCTCCTTCTCCTTCTTCTGCTTCTTCTGATTCACCCTCCAGACTTCACCTTCTCCTTCTCCTTCTTCTGCTTCTTCTGATTCACCCGCCAGACTTCACCTTCTCCTCCTCCTTCTTCTACTTCTTCTGATTCACCCTCCAGACTTCACCTTCTCCTTCTCCTTCTTCCACTTCTTCTGATTCACCCTCCAGTCTTCACCTTCTCCTTCTCCTTCTTCTGTTTCTTCTGCTTCACCCTCCAGACTTCACCTTCTCCTTCTCTTTCTTCTGCTTCTTATGATTCACCCTCCAGACTTCACCTTCTCCTTCTCCTTCTTCTGATTCTTCTGATTCACCCTCCAGACTTCACCTTCTCCTTCTCCTTCTTCTGCTTCTTCTGATTCACCCTCCTGACTTCACCTTCTCCTTCTCCTTCTTCTACTTCTTCTGATTCACCCTCCTGACTTCACCTTCTCCTTCTCCTTCTTCTACTTCTTCTGCTTCACCCGCCAGACTTCACCTTCTCCTTCTCCTTCTTCTACTTCTTCTGATTCACCCTCCAGACTTCATCTTCTCCTTCTCCTTCTTCTGCTTCTTCTGATTCACCCTCCAGACTTCACCTTCTCCTTCTCCTTATTCTGCTTCTTCTGATTCACCCTCCAGACTTCACCTTCTCCTTCTCCTTATTCTGCTTCTTCTGATTCACCCTCCAGACTTCACCTTCTCCTTCTCCTTCTTCTGCTTCTTCTGATTCACCCTCCTGACTTCACCTTCTCCTTCTCCTTCTTCTGCTTCTTCTGTTTCACCCTCCAGACTTCACCTTCTCCTTCTCCTTCTTCTACTTCTTCTGATTCACCCTCCAGACCTCACCTTCTCCTTCTCCTTCTTCTACTTCTTCTGATTCACCCTCCAGATTTCATCTTCTCCTTCTCCTTCTTCTGCTTCTTCTGATTCACCCTCCTGACTTCACCTTCTCCTTCTCCTTCTTCTACTTCTTCTGCTTCACCCTCCAGACTTCACCTTCTCCTTCTCCTTCTTCTGCTTCTTCTGATTCACCCTCCAGACTTCACCTTCTCCTTCTCCTTCTTCTGCTTCTTCTGATTCACCCTCCAGACTTCACCTTCTCCTTCTCCTTCTTCTGATTCTTCTGATTCACCCTCCAGACTTCACCTTCTCCTTCTCCTTCTTCTGCTTCTTCTGATTCACCCTCCTGACTTCACCTTCTCCTTCTCCTTCTTCCAGTTCTTCTGCTTCACCCTCCAGACTTCACCTTCTCCTTCTCCTTCTTCTGCTTCTTCTGATTCACCCTCCAGACTTCTCCTTCTCCTTCTCCTTCGTCTACTTCTTCTGATTCACCCTCCAGACTACACCTTCTCCTTCTCCTTCTTCTACTTCTTCTGATTCACCCTCCAGACTTCACCTTCTCCTTCTCCTTCTTCTGTTTCTTCTGATTCACCGTCCAGACTTCACCTTCTCCTTCTCCTTCTTCTACTACTTCTGATTCACCCTCCAGACTTCACCTTCTCCTTCTCCTTCTTCTACTTCTTCTGATTCACCCTCCAGACTTCATCTTCTCCTTCTCCTTCTTCTGCTTCTTCTGATTCACCCTCCAGACTTCACCTTCTCCTTCTCCTTCTTCTGCTTCTTCTGATTCACCCTCCAGACTTCACCTTCTCCTTCTCCTTCTTCTACTTCTTCTGATTCACCCTCCAGACTTCACCTTCTCCTTCTCCTTCTTCTACTTCTTCTGATTCACCCTCCAGTCTTCACCTTCTCCTTCTCCTTCTTCTGTTTCTTCTGCTTCACCCTCCAGACTTCACCTTCTCCTTCTCTTTCTTCTGCTTCGTCTGAATCACCCTCCAGACTTCACCTTCTCCTTCTCCTTCTTCTGATACTTCTGATTCACCCTCCAGACTTCACCTTCTCCTTCTCCTTCTTCTGCTTCTTCTGATTCACCCTCCTGACTTCACCTTCTCCTTCTCCTTCTTCTACTTCTTCTGCTTCACCCTCCAGACTTCACCTTCTCCTTCTCCTTCTTCTACTTCTTCTGATTCACCCTCCAGACTTCATCTTCTCCTTCTCCTTCTTCTGCTTCTTCTGATTCACCCTCCAGACTTCACCTTCTCCTTCTCCTTATTCTGCTTCTTCTGATTCACCCTTCAGACTTCACCTTCTCCTTCTCCTTATTCCTCTTCTTCTGATTCACCCTCCAGACTTCACCTTCTCCTTCTCCTTCCTCTGCTTCTTCTGATTCACCCTCCAGACTTCACCTTCTCCTTCTCCTTCTTCTGATTCTTCTGATTCACCCTCCAGACTTCACCTTCTCCTTCTCCTTCTTCTGCTTCTTCTGATTCACCCTCCTGACTTCACCTTCTCCTTCTCCTTCTTCTACTTCTTCTGATTCACCCTCCTGACTTCACCTTCTCCTTCTCCTTCTTCTACTTCTTCTGCTTCACCCTCCAGACTTCACCTTCTCCTTCTCCTTCTTCTACTTCTTCTGATTCACCCTCCAGACTTCACCTTCTCCTTCTCCTTCTTCTGCTTCTTCTGATTCACCCTCCAGACTTCACCTTCTCCTTCTCCTTATTTTGCTTCTTCTGATTCACCCTCCAGACTTCACCTTCTCCTTGTCCTTCTTCTGCTTCTTCTGATTCACACTCCAGACTTCACCTTCTCCTTCACCTTCTTCTACTTCTTCTGATTCACCCTCCAGACTTCACCTTCTCCTTCTCTTTCTTCTGCTTCTTCTGATTCACCCTCCAGACTTCACCTTCTCCTTCTCCTTCTTCTGATTCTTCTGATTCACCCTCCAGACTTCACCTTCTTCTTCTCCTTCTTCTGCTTCTTCTGATTCACCCTCCTGACTTCACCTTCTCCTTCTCCTTCTTCTACTTCTTCTGATTCACCCTCCTGACTTCACCTTCTCCTTCTCCTTCTTCTACTTCTTCTGCTTCACCCTCCAGACTTCACCTTCTCCTTCTCCTTTTTCTACTTCTTCTGATTCACCCTCCAGACTTGACCTTCTCCTTCTCCTTCTTCTGCTTCTTCTGATTCACCCTCCAGACTTCACCTTCTCCTTCTCCTTCTTCTACTTCTTCTGCTTCATCCCCCTGACATCACCTGCTCCTTCTCCTTCTTCTGCTTCTTCTGATTCACCCTCCTAACTTCACCTTCTCCTTCTCCTTCTTCTGCTTCTTCTGATTCACCCTCCTGACTTCACCTTCTCCTTCTCCTTCTTCTGCTTCTTCTGATTCACCCTCCAGACTTCACCTTCTCCTTCTCCTTCTTCTGCTTCTTCTGATTCACCCTCCAGACTTCACCTTCTCCTTCTCCTTCTTCTGCTTCTTCTGATTCACCCTCCAGACCTCACCTTCTCCTTCTCCTTCTTCTACTTCTTCTGATTCACCCTCCAGACTTCATCTTCTCCTTCTCCTTCTTCTGCTTCTTCTGATTCACCCTCCAGACTTCACCTTCTCCTTCTCCTTCTTCTGCTTCTTCTGATTCACCCTCCAGACATCACCTTCTCCTTCTCCTTCTTCTACTTCTTCTGATTCACCCTCCAGACTTCACCTTCTCCTTCTCCTTCTTCTACTTCTTCTGATTCACCCTCCAGTCTTCACCTTCTCCTTCTCCTTCTTCTGTTTCTTCTGCTTCACCCTCCAGACTTCACCTTCTCCTTCTCTTTCTTCTGCTTCTTCTGAATCACCCTCCAGACTTCACCTTCTCCTTCTCCTTCTTCTGATTCTTCTGATTCACCCTCCAGACTTCACCTTCTCCTTCTCCTTCTTCTGCTTCTTCTGATTCACCCTCCTGACTTCACCTTCTCCTTCTCCTTCTTCTACTTCTTCTGATTCACCCTCCTGACTTCACCTTCTCCTTCTCCTTCTTCTACTTCTTCTGCTTCACCCTCCAGACTTCACCTTCTCCTTCTCCTTCTTCTACTTCTTCTGATTCACCCTTCAGACTTCACCTTCTTCTTCTCCTTTTTCTGCTTCTTCTGATTCACCCTCCAGACTTCACCTTCTCCTTCTCCTTCTTCTGCTTCTTCTGATTCACCCTCCAGACTTCACCTTCTCCTTCTCCTTCTTCTGCTTCTTCTGATTCACCCTCCAGACTTCACCTTCTCCTTCTCCTTCGTCTACTTCTTCTGATTCACCCTCCAGACAACACCTTCTCCTTCTCCTTCTTCTACTTCTTCTGATTCACCCTCCAGACTTCACCTTCTCCTTCCCCTTCTTCTGCTTCTTCTGATTCACCCTCCTGACTTCACCTTCTCCTTCTCCTTCTTCTACTTCTTCTGATTCACCCTCCTGTCTTTACCTTCTCCTTCTCCTTCTTCTACTTCTTCTGCTTCACCCTCCAGACTTCACCTTCTCCTTCTCCTTCTTCTACTTCTTCTGATTCACCGTCCTGACTTCACCTTCTCCTTCTCCTTCTTCTACTTCTTCTGCTTCATCCCGCTGACATCACCTGCTCCTTCTCCTTCTTCTGCTTCTTCTGATTCACCCTCCTGACTTCACCTTCTCCTTCTCCTTCTTCTACTTCTTCTGATTCACCCTCCTGACTTCACCTTCTCCTTCTCCTTCTTCTACTTCTTCTGCTTCACCCTCCAGACTTCACCTTCTCCTTCTCCTTCTTCTGCTTCTTCTGATTCACCCTCCAGACTTCTCCTTCTCCTTCTCCTTCTTCTGCTTCTTCTGATTCACCCTCCAGACTTCACCTTCTCCTTCTCCTTCTTCTACTTCTTCTGATTCACCCTCCAGACTTCACCTTCTCCTTCTCCTTCTTCTACTTCTTCTGATTCACCCTCCAGTCTTCACCTTCTCCTTCTCCTTCTTCTGTTTCTTCTGCTTCACCCTCCAGACTTCACCTTCTCCTTCTCTTTCTTCTGCTTCTTCTGATTCACCCTCCAGACTTCAACTTCTACTTCTCCTTCTTCTGATTCTTCTGATTCACCCTCCAGACTTCACCTTCTCCTTCTCCTTCTTCTGCTTCTTCTGATTCACCCTCCTGACTTCACCTTCTCCTTCTTCTTCTTCTACTTCTTCTGATTCACCCTCCTGACTTCACCTTATCCTTCTCCTTCTTCTACTTCTTCTGCTTCACCCTCCAGACTTCACCTTCTCCTTCTCCTTCTTCTACTTCTTCTGATTCACCCTCCAGACTTCATCTTCTCCTTCTCCTTCTTCTGCTTCTTCTGATTCACCCTCCAGACTTCACCTTCTCCTTCTCCTTATTCTGCTTCTTCTGATTCACCCTCCAGACTTCACCTTCTCCTTCTCCTTATTCTGTTTCTTCTGATTCACCCTCCAGACTTCACCTTCTCCTTCTCCTTCCTCTGCTTCTTCTGATTCACCCTCCAGACTTCACCTTCTCCTTCTCCTTCTTCTGATTCTTCTGATTCACCCTCCAGACTTCACCTTCTCCTTCTCCTTCTTCTGCTTCTTCTGATTCACCCTCCTGACTTCACCTTCTCCTTCTCCTTCTTCTACTTCTTCTGATTCACCCTCCTGACTTCACCTTCTCCTTCTCCTTCTTCTACTTCTTCTGCTTCACCCTCCAGACTTCACCTTCTCCTTCTCCTTCTTCTACTTCTTCTGATTCACCCTCCAGACTTCACCTTCTCCTTCTCCTTCTTCTGCTTCTTCTGATTCACCCTCCAGACTTCACCTTCTCCTTCTCCTTATTCTGCTTCTTCTGATTCACCCTCTAGACTTCACCTTCTCCTTCTCCTTCTTCTGCTTCTTCTGATTCACACTCCAGACTTCACCTTCTCCTTCTCCTTCTTCTACTTCTTCTGATTCACCCTCCAGACTTCACCTTCTCCTTCTCTTTCTTCTGCTTCTTCTGATTCACCCTCCAGACTTCACCTTCTCCTTCTCCTTCTTCTGATTCTTCTGATTCACCCTCCAGACTTCACCTTCTCCTTCTCCTTCTTCTGCTTCTTCTGATTCACCCTCCTGACTTCGCCTTCTCCTTCTCCTTCTTCTACTTCTTCTGATTCACCCTCCTGACTTCACCTTCTCCTTCTCCTTCTTCTACTTCTTCTGCTTCACCCTCCAGACTTCACCTTCTCCTTCTCCTTATTCTACTTCTTCTGATTCACCCTCCAGACTTGACCTTCTCCTTCTCCTTCTTCTACTTCTTCTGATTCATCCTCCAGACTTCACCTTCTCCTTCTCCTTCTTCTGCTTCTTCTGCTTCACCGTCCTGACTTCACCTTCTCCTTCTCCTTCTTCTACTTCTTCTGCTTCATCCCCCTGACATCACCTGCTCCTTCTCCTTCTTCTGCTTCTTCTGATTCACCCTCCTAACTTCACCTTCTCCTTCTCCTTCTTCTGCTTCTTCTGATTCACCCTCCTGACTTCTCCTTCTCCTTCTCCTTCTTCTGCTTCTTCTGATTCACCCTCCAGACTTCACCTTCTCCTTCTCCTTCTTCTGCTTCTTCTGATTCACCCTCCAGACTTCACCTTCTCCTTCTCCTTATTCTGCTTCTTCTGATTCACCCTCTAGACTTCACCTTCTCCTTCTCCTTCTTCTGCTTCTTCTGATTCACACTCCAGACTTCACCTTCTCCTTCTCCTTCTTCTACTTCTTCTGATTCACCCTCCAGACTTCACCTTCTCCTTCTCTTTCTTCTGCTTCTTCTGATTCACCCTCCAGACTTCACCTTCTCCTTCTCCTTCTTCTGATTCTTCTGATTCACCCTCCAGACTTCACCTTCTCCTTCTCCTTCTTCTGCTTCTTCTGATTCACCCTCCTGACTTCACCTTCTCCTTCTCCTTCTTCTACTTCTTCTGATTCACCCTCCTGACTTCACCTTCTCCTTCTCCTTCTTCTACTCCTTCTGCTTCACCCTCCAGACTTCACCTTCTCCTTCTCCTTATTCTACTTCTTCTGATTCACCCTCCAGACTTGACCTTCTCCTTCTCCTTCTTCTACTTCTTCTGATTCATCCTCCAGACTTCACCTTCTCCTTCTCCTTCTTCTGCTTCTTCTGCTTCACCGTCCTGACTTCACCTTCTCCTTCTCCTTCTTCTACTTCTTCTGCTTCATCCCCCTGACATCACCTGCTCCTTCTCCTTCTTCTGCTTCTTCTGATTCACCCTCCTAACTTCACCTTCTCCTTCTCCTTCTTCTGCTTCTTCTGATTCACCCTCCTGACTTCTCCTTCTCCTTCTCCTTCTTCTGCTTCTTCTGATTCACCCTCCAGACTTCACCTTCTCCTTCTCTTTCTTCTGCTTCTTCTGATTCACCCTCCAGACTTCACCTTCTCCTTCTCCTTCTTCTGATTCTTCTGATTCACCCTCCAGACTTCACCTTCTCCTTCTCCTTCTTCTGCTTCAACTGATTCACCCTCCTGACTTCACCTTCTCCTTCTCCTTCTTCTACTTCTTCTGATTCACCCTCCTGACTTCACCTTCTTCTTCTCCTTCTTCTACTTCTTCTGCTTCACCCTCCAGACTTCACCTTCTCCTTCTCCTTCTTCTACTTCTTCTGATTCACCCTCCAGACTTCACCTTCTCCTTCTCCTTCTTTTGCTTCTTCTGCTTCACACTCCAGACTTCACCTTCTCCTTCTCCTTCTTCTGCTTCTTCTGATTCACCCTCCTTACTTCACCTTCTCCTTCTCCTTCTTCTGCTTCTTCTGATTCACCCTCCTGACTTCACCTTCTCCTTCTCCTTATTCTGCTTCTTCTGTTTCACCCTCCAGACTTCACCTTCTCCTTCTCCTTCTTCTGCTTCTTCTGATTCACCCTCCAGACTTCACCTTCTCCTTCTCCTTCTGCTTCTTCTGATTCACCCTCCAGACTTCACCTTCTCCTTCTCCTTCTTCTACTTCTTCTGATTCACCCTCCAGACTTCACCTTCTCCTTCTCCTTCTTCTGCTTCTTCTGGTTCACCCTCCAGACTTCACCTTCTCCTTCTCCTTCGTCTACTTCTTCTGATTCACCCTCCAGACTACACCTTCTCCTTCTCCTTCTTCTACTTCTTCTGATTCACCCTCCAGACTTCACCTTCTCCTTCTCCTTCTTCTACTTCTTCTGCTTCTCCCTCCAGACTTCACCTTCTCCTTCTCCTTCTTCTGCTTCTTCTGATTCACCCTCCAGACTTCACCTTCTCCTTCTCTTTCTTCTGCTTCTTCTGATTCACCCTCCAGACTTCACCTTCTCCTTCTCCTTCTTCTGATTCTTCTGATTCACCCTCCAGACTTCACCTTCTCCTTCTCCTTCTTCTGCTTCTTCTGATTCACCCTCCTGACTTCACCTTCTCCTTCTCCTTCTTCTACTTCTTCTGATTCACCCTCCTGACTTCACCTTCTCCTTCTCCTTCTTCTACTTCTTCTGCTTCACCCTCCAGACTTCACCTTCTCCTTCTCCTTCTTCTACTTCTTCTGATTCACCCTCCAGACTTCACCTTCTCCTTCTCCTTCTTTTGCTTCTTCTGCTTCACACTCCAGACTTCACCTTCTCCTTCTCCTTCTTCTACTGCTTCTGCTTCACACTCCAGACTTCACCTTCTCCTTCTCCTTCTTCTGCTTCTTCTGATTCACCCTCCTTACTTCACCTTCTCCTTCTCCTTCTTCTGCTTCTTCTGCTTCACCCTCCAGACTTCAGCTTCTCCTTCTCCTTCTTCTGCTTCTTCTGCTTCGCCCTCCAGACTTCAGCTTCTCCTTCTCCTTCTTCTGCTTCTTCTGCTTCGCCCTCCAGACTTCACCTTCTCCTTCTCCTTCTTCTGCTTCTTCTGCTTCACTCTCCTGACTTCACCTTCTCCTTCTCCTTCTTCTACTTCTTCTGATTCACCCTCCAGACTTCACCCTCTCCTTCTCCTTCTTCTGCTTCTTCTGCTTCACCCTCCAGACTTCACCTTCTCCTTCTCCTTCTTCTGCTTCTTCTGCTTCACCGTCCTGACTTCACCTTCTCCTTCTCCTTCTTCTACTTCTTCTGCTTCACCCCCCTGACTTCACCTGCTCCTTCTCCTTCTTCTGCTTCTTCTGATTCACCCTCCTAACTTCATCTTCTCCTTCTCCTTCTTCTGCTTCTTCTGATTCACGCTCCTGACTTCACCTTTTCCTTCTCCTTCTTCTGCTTCTTCTGATTCACCCTCCAGACTTCACCTTCTCCTTCTCCTTCTTCTGCTTCTTCTGATTCACCCTCCAGACTTCACCTTCTCCTTCTCCTTCTTCTGCTTCTTCTGATTCACCCTCCAGACCTCACCTTCTCCTTCTCCTTCTTCTACTTCTTCTGATTCACCCTCCAGACTTCATCTTCTCCTTCTCCTTCTTCTGCTTCTTCTGATTCACCCTCCAGACTTCCCCTTCTCCTTCTCCTTCTTCTACTTCGTCTGATTCACCCTCCAGACTTCACCGTCTCCTTCTCCTTCTTCTACTTCTTCTGATTCACCCTCCAGTCTTCACCTACTCCTTCTCCTTCTTCTGTTTCTTCTGCTTCACCCTCCAGACTTCACCTTCTCCTTCTCTTTCTTCTGCTTCTTCTGATTCACCCTCCAGACTTCATCTTCTCCTTCTCCTTCTTCTGATTCTTCTGATTCACCCTCCAGACTTCACCTTCTCCTTCTCCTTCTTCTGCTTCTTCTGATTCACCCTCCTGACTTCACCTTCTCCTTCTCCTTCTTCTACTTCTTCTGCTTCACCCTCCAGACTTCACCTTCTCCTTCTCCTTCTTCTACTTCTTCTGATTCACCCTCCAGACTTCACCTTCTCCTTCTCCTTCTTCTGCTTCTTCTGATTCACCCTCCAGACTTCACCTTCTCCTTCTCCTTATTCTGCTTCTTCTGATTCACCCTCCAGACTTCACCTTCTCCTTCTCCTTCTTCTGCTTCTTCTGATTCACCCTCCAGACTTCACCTTTTCCTTCTCCTTCTTCTGCTTCTTCTGATTCACCCTCCAGACTTGACCTTCTCCTTCTCCTTCTTCTGCTTCTTCTGATTCACCCTCCAGACTTCACCTTCTCCTTCTCCTTCTTCTACTTCTTCTGATTCACCCTCCAGACTTCACCTTCTCCTTCTCTTTCTTCTGCTTCTTCTGATTCTCCCTCCAGACTTCACCTTCTCCTTCTCCTTCTTCTGATTCTTCTGATTCACCCTCCAGACTTCACCTTCTCCTTCTCCTTCTTCTGCTTCTTCTGATTCACCCTCCTGACTTCACCTTCTCCTTCTCCTTCTTCTACTTCTTCTGATTCACCCTCCTGACTTCACCTTCTCCTTCTCCTTCTTCTACTTCTTCTGCTTCACCCTCCAGACTTCACCTTCTCCTTCTCCTTCTTCTACTTCTTCTGATTCACCCTCCAGACTTCACCTTCTCCTTCTCCTTCTTCTACTTCTTCTGATTCACCCTCCAGACTTCACCTTCTCCTTCTCCTTCTTCTACTTCTTCTGATTCATCCTCCAGACTTCACCTTCTCCTTCTCCTTCTTCTGCTTCTTCTGATTCACCCTCCAGACTTCACCTTCTCCTTCTCCTTATTCTGCTTCTTCTGATTCACCCTCCAGACTTCACCTTCTCCTTCTCCTTCTTCTGCTTCTTCTGATTCACCCTCCAGACTTCACCTTCTCCTTCTCCTTCTTCTGCTTCTTCTGATTCACCCTCCAGACTTCACCTTCTCCTTCTCCTTCTTCTACTTCTTCTGATTCACCCTCCAGACTTCATCTTCTCCTTCACCTTCTTCTGCTTCTTCTGATTCACCCTCCAGACTTCACCTTCTCCTTCTCCTTCGTCTACTTCTTCTGATTCACCCTCCAGACTACACCTTCTCCTTCTCCTTCTTCTACTTCTTCTGATTCACCCTCCAGACTTCACCTTCTCCTTCTCCTTCTTCTGTTTCTTCTGATTCACCCTCCAGACTTCACCTTCTCCTTCTCCTTCTTCTGCTTCTTCTGATTCACCCTCCAGACTTCACCTTCTCCTTCTCCTTCTTCTACTTCTTCTGATTCACCCTCCAGACTTCACCTTCTCCTTCTCCTTCTTCTACTTCTTCTGCTTCTCCCTCCAGACTTCACCTTCTCCTTCTCCTTCTTCTGCTTCTTCTGATTCACCCTCCAGACTTCACCTTCTCCTTCACCTTCTTCTGATTCTTCTGATTCACCCTCCAGACTTCACCTTCTCCTTCTCCTTCTTCTGCATCTTACGATTCACCCTCCTGACTTCATCTTCTCCTTCTCCTTCTTCTACTTCTTCTGATTCACCCTCCTGACTTCACCTTCTCCTGCTCCTTCTTCTACTTCTTCTGCTTCACCCTCCAGACTTCACCTTCTCCTTCTCCTTCTTCTACTTCTTCTGATTCAACCTTCCGGCTTCACCTTCTCCTTCTCCTTTTTCTGCTTCTTCTGATTCACCCTCCAGACTTCACCTTCTCCTTCTCCTTATTCTGCTTCTTCTGATTCACCCTCCAGACTTCACCTTCTCCTTCTCCTTCTTCTGCTTCTTCTGATTCACCCTGCAGACTTCACCTTCTCCTTCTCCTTCTTCTGCTTCTTCTGATTCACCCTCCAGACATCACCTTCTCCTTCTCCTTCGTCTACTTCTTCTGATTCACCCTCCAGACTACACCTTCTCCTTCTCCTTCTTCTACTTCTTCTGATTCACCCTCCAGACTTCACCTTCTCCTTCTCCTTCTTCTGTTTCTTCTGATTCACCGTCCAGACTTCACCTTCTCCTTCTCCTTCTTCTACTACTTCTGATTCACCCTCCAGACTTCACCTTCTCCTTCTCCTTCTTCTACTTCTTCTGATTCACCCTCCAGACTTCATCTTCTCCTTCTCCTTCTTCTGCTTCTTCTGTTTCACCCTCCAGACTTCACCTTCTCCTTCTCCTTCTTCTGCTTCTTCTGATTCACCCCCCAGACTTCACCTTCTCCTTCTCCTTCTTCTACTTCTTCTGATTCACCCTCCAGACTTCACCTTCTCCTTCTCCTTCTTCTACTTCTTCTGATTCACCCTCCAGTCTTCACCTTCTCCTTCTTCTGTTACTTCTGCTTCACCCTCCAGACTTCACCTTCTCCTTCTCTTTCTTCTGCTTCTTCTGATTCACCCTCCAGACTTCACCTTCAACTTCTCCTTCTTCTGATTCTTCTGATTCACCCTCCAGACTTCACCTTCTCCTTCTCCTTCTTCTGCTTCATCTGATTCACCCTCCTGACTTCACCTTCACCTTCTTCTTCTTCTACTTCTTCTGATTCACCCTCCTGACTTCACCTTCTCCTTCTCCTTCTTCTACTTCTTCTGCTTCACCCTCCAGACTTCACCTTCTCCTTCTCCTTCTTCTACTTCTTCTGATTAACCCTCCAGACTTCATCTTCTCCTTCTCCTTCTTCTGCTTCTTATGATTCACCCTCCAGACTTCACCTTCTCCTTCTCCTTATTCTGCTTCTTCTGATTCACCCTCCAGACTTCACCTTCTCCTTCTCCTTATTCTGCTTCTTCTGATTCACCCTCCAGACTTCACCTTCTCCTTCTCCTTCCTCTGCTTCTTCTGATTCACCCTCCAGACTTCACCTTCTCCTTCTCCTTCTTCTGATTCTTCTGATTCACAATCCAGACTTCACCTTCTCCTTCTCCTTCTTCTGCTTCTTCTGATTCACCCTCCTGACTTCACCTTCTCCTTCTCCTTCTTCTACTTCTTCTGATTCACCCTCCTGACTTCACCTTCTCCTTCTCCTTCTTCTACTTCTTCTGCTTCGCCCTCCGGAATTCACCTTCTCCTTCTCCTTCTTCTACTTCTTCTGATTCACCCTCCAGACTTCACCTTCTCCTTCTCCTTCTTCTGCTTCTTCTGATTCACCCTCCAGACTTCACCTTCTCCTTCTCCTTATTCTGCTTCTTCTGATTCACCCTCTAGACTTCACCTTCTCCTTCTCCTTCTTCTGCTTCTTCTGATTCACACTCCAGACTTCACCTTCTCCTTCTCCTTCTTCTACTTCTTCTGATTCACCCTCCAGACTTCACTTTCTCCTTCTCTTTCTTCTGCTTCTTCTGATTCACCCTCCAGACTTCACCTTCTCCTTCTCCTTCTTCTGATTCTTCTGATTCACCCTCCAGACTTCACCTTCTCCTTCTCCTTCTTCTGCTTCTTCTGATTCACCCTCCTGACTTCACCTTCTCCTTCTCCTTCTTCTACTTCTTCTGATTCACCCTCCTGACTTCACCTTCTCCTTCTCCTTCTTCTACTTCTACTGCTTCACCCTCCAGACTTCACCTTCTCCTTCTCCTTCTTCTACTTCTTCTGATTCAACCTTCAGGCTTCACCTTCTCCTTCTCCTTTTTCTGCTTCTTCTGATTCACCCTCCAGACTTCACCTTCTCCTTCTCCTTATTCTGCTTCTTCTGATTCACCCTCCAGACTTCACCTTCTCCTTCTCCTTCTTCTGCTTCTTCTGATTCACCCTGCAGACTTCACCTTCTCCTTCTCCTTCTTCTGCTTCTTCTGATTCACCCTCCAGACTTCACCTTCTCCTTCTCCTTCGTCTACTTCTTCTGATTCACCCTCCAGACTACACCTTCTCCTTCTCCTTCTTCTACTTCTTCTGATTCACCCTCCAGACTTCACCTTCTCCTTCTCCTTCTTCTGTTTCTTCTGATTCACCGTCCAGACTTCACCTTCTCCTTCTCCTTCTTCTGTTTCTTCTGATTCACCGTCCAGACTTCACCTTCTCCTTCTCCTTCTTCTACTACTTCTGATTCACCCTCCAGACTTCACCTTCTCCTTCTCCTTCTTCTACTTCTTCTGATTCACCCTCCAGACTTCATCTTCTCCTTCTCCTTCTTCTGCTTCTTCTGTTTCACCCTCCAGACTTCACCTTCTCCTTCTCCTTCTTCTGCTTCTTCTGATTCACCCCCCAGACTTCACCTTCTCCTTCTCCTTCTTCTACTTCTTCTGATTCACCCTCCAGACTTCACCTTCTCCTTCTCCTTCTTCTACTTCTTCTGATTCACCCTCCAGTCTTCACCTTCTCCTTCTTCTGTTTCTTCTGCTTCACCCTCCAGACTTCACCTTCTCCTTCTCTTTCTTCTGCTTCTTCTGATTCACCCTCCAGACTTCACCTTCAACTTCTCCTTCTTCTGATTCTTCTGATTCACCCTCCAGACTTCACCTTCTCCTTCTCCTTCTTCTGCTTCATCTGATTCACCCTCCTGACTTCACCTTCACCTTCTTCTTCTTCTACTTCTTCTGATTCACCCTCCTGACTTCACCTTCTCCTTCTCCTTCTTCTACTTCTTCTGCTTCACCCTCCAGACTTCACCTTCTCCTTCTCCTTCTTCTACTTCTTCTGATTAACCCTCCAGACTTCATCTTCTCCTTCTCCTTCTTCTGCTTCTTATGATTCACCCTCCAGACTTCACCTTCTCCTTCTCCTTATTCTGCTTCTTCTGATTCACCCTCCAGACTTCACCTTCTCCTTCTCCTTATTCTGCTTCTTCTGATTCACCCTCCAGACTTCACCTACTCCTTCTCCTTCCTCTGCTTCTTCTGATTCACCCTCCAGACTTCACCTTCTCCTTCTCCTTCTTCTGATTCTTCTGATTCACAATCCAGACTTCACCTTCTCCTTCTCCTTCTTCTGCTTCTTCTGATTCACCCTCCTGACTTCACCTTCTCCTTCTCCTTCTTCTACTTCTTCTGATTCACCCTCCTGACTTCACCTTCTCCTTCTCCTTCTTCTACTTCTTCTGCTTCGCCCTCCAGAATTCACCTTCTCCTTCTCCTTCTTCTACTTCTTCTGATTCACCCTCCAGACTTCACCTTCTCCTTCTCCTTCTTCTGCTTCTACTGATTCACCCTCCAGACTTCACCTTCTCCTTCTCCTTATTCTGCTTCTTCTGATTCACCCTCTAGACTTCACCTTCTCCTTCTCCTTCTTCTGCTTCTTCTGATTCACACTCCAGACTTCACCTTCTCCTTCTCCTTCTTCTACTTCTTCTGATTCACCCTCCAGACTTCACCTTCTCCTTCTCTTTCTTCTGCTTCTTCTGATTCACCCTCCAGACTTCACCTTCTCCTTCTCCTTCTTCTGATTCTTCTGATTCACCCTCCAGACTTCACCTTCTCCTTCTCCTTCTTCTGCTTCTTCTGATTCACCCTCCTGACTTCACCTTCTCCTTCTCCTTCTTCTACTTCTTCTGATTCACCCTCCTGACTTCACCTTCTCCTTCTCCTTCTTCTACTTCTACTGCTTCACCCTCCAGACTTCACCTTCTCCTTCTCCTTATTCTACTTCTTCTGATTCACCCTCCAGACTTGACCTTCTCCTTCTCCTTCTTCTACTTCTTCTGATTCTCCCTCCAGACTTCACCTTCTCCTTCTCCTTCTTCTGCTTCTTCTGCTTCACCGTCCTGACTTCACCTTCTCCTTCTCCTTCTTCTACTTCTTCTGCTTCATCCCCCTGACATCACCTGCTCCTTCTCCTTCTTCTGCTTCTTCTGATTCACCCTCCTAACTTCACCTTCTCCTTCTCCTTCTTCTGATTCTTCTGATTCACCCTCCTGACTTCACCTTCTCCTTCTCCTTCTTCTGCTTCTTCTGATTCACCCTCCAGACTTCACCTACTCCTTCTCCTTCTTCTGCTTCTTCTGATTCACCCTCCAGACTTCACCTTCTCCTTCTCCTTCTTCTGCTTCTTCTGATTCACCCTCCAGACCTCACCTTCTCCTTCTCCTTCTTCTACTTCTTCTGATTCACCCTGCAGACTTCATCTTCTCCTTCTCCTTCTTCTGCTTCTTCTGATTCACCCTCCAGACTTCACCTTCTCCTTCTCCTTCTTCTGCTTCTTCTGATTCACCCTCCAGACTTCACCTTCTCCTTCTCCTTCTTCTACTTCTTCTGATTCACCCTCCAGACTTCACCTTCTCCTTCTCCTTCTTCTACTTCTTCTGATTCACCCTCCAGTCTTCACCTTCTCCTTCTCCTTCTTCTATTTCTTCTGCTTCACCCTCCAGACTTCACCTTGTCCTTCTCTTTCTTCTGCTTCTTCTGATTCACCCTCCAGACTTCACCTTCTCCTTCTCCTTCTTCTGATTCTTCTGATTCACCCTCCAGACTTCACCTTCTCCTTCTCCTTCTTCTGCTTCTTCTGATTCACCCTCCTGACTTCACCTTCTCCTTCTCCTTCTTCTACTTCTTCTGATTCACCCTCCTGACTTCACCTTCTCCTTCTCCTTCTTCTACTTCTTCTGCTTCACCCTCCAGACTTCACCTTCTCCTTCTCCTTCTTCTACTTCTTCTGATTCACCCTTCAGACTTCACCTTCTCCTTCTCCTTTTTCTGCTTCTTCTGATTCACCCTCCAGACTTCACCTTCTCCTTCTCCTTATTCTGCTTCTTCTGATTCACCCTCCAGACTTCACCTTCTCCTTCTCCTTCTTCTGCTTCTTCTGATTCACCCTCCAGACTTCACCTTCTCCTTCTCCTTCTTCTGCTTCTTCTGATTCACCCTCCAGACTTCCCCTTCTCCTTCTCCTTCTTCTGCTTTTTCTGATTCACCCTCCAGACTTCACCTTCTCCTTCTCCTTCTTCTACTTCTTCTGATTCACCCTCCAGACTTCAGCTTCTCCTTCTCTTTCTTCTGCTTCTTCTGATTCACCCTCCAGACTTCACCTTCTCCTTCTCCTTCTTCTGATTCTTCTGATTCACCCTCCAGACTTCACCTTCTCCTTCTCCTTCTTCTGCTTCTTCTGATTCACCCTCCTGACTTCACCTTCTCCTTCTCCTTCTTCTACTTCTTCTGATTCACCCTCCTGACTTCACCTTCTCCTTCTCCTTCTTCTACTTCTTCTGCTTCACCCTCCAGACTTCACCTTCTCCTTCTCCTTCTTCTGCTTCTTCTGATTCACCCTCCAGACTTCACCTTCTCCTTCTCCTTCTTCTGATTCTTCTGATTCACCCTCCAGACTTCACCTTCTCCTTCTCCTTCTTCTGCTTCTTCTGATTCACCCTCCTGACTTCACCTTCTCCTTCTCCTTCTTCTACTTCTTCTGATTCACCCTCCTGACTTCACCTTCTCCTTCTCCTTCTTCTACTTCTTCTGCTTCACCCTCCAGACTTCACCTTCTCCTTCTCCTTCTTCTGCTTCTTCTGATTCACCCTCCAGACTTCACCTTCTCCTTCTCCTTCTTCTGATTCTTCTGATTCACCCTCCAGACTTCACCTTCTTCTTCTCCTTCTTCTGCTTCTTCTGATTCACCCTCCTGACTTCACCTTCTCCTTCTCCTTCTTCTACTTCTTCTGATTCACCCTCCTGACTTCACCTTCTCCTTCTCCTTCTTCTACTTCTTCTGCTTCACCCTCCAGACTTCACCTTCTCCTTCTCCTTCTTCTACTTCTTCTGATTCACCCTCCAGACTTCACCTTCTCCTTCTCCTTCTTTTGCTTCTTCTGCTTCACACTCCAGACTTCACCTTCTCCTTCTCCTTCTTCTTCTTCTGATTCACCCTCCTTACTTCACCTTCTCCTTCTCCTTCTTCTGCTTCTTCTGATTCACCCTCCTGACTTCACCTTCTCCTTCTCCTTATTCTGCTTCTTCTGTTTCACCCTCCAGACTTCACCTTCTCCTTCTCCTTCTTCTGCTTCTTCTGATTCACCCTCCAGACTTCACCTTCTCCTTCTCCTTCTTCTGCTTCTTCTGATTCACCCTCCAGACTTCACCTTCTCCTTCTCCTTCTTCTACTTCTTCTGATTCACCCTCCAGACTTCACCTTCTCCTTCTCCTTCTTCTACTTCTTCTGCTTCTCCCTCCAGACTTCACCTTCTCCTTCTCCTTCTTCTGCTTCTTCTGATTCACCCTCCAGACTTCACCTTCTCCTTCTCCTTCTTCTGATTCTTCTGATTCACCCTCCAGACTTCACCTTCTCCTTCTCCTTCTTCTGCTTCTTATGATTCACCCTCCTGACTTCATCTTCTCCTTCTCCTTCTTCTACTTCTTCTGATTCACCCTCCTGACTTCACCTTCTCCTGCTCCTTCTTCTACTTCTTCTGCTTCACCCTCCAGACTTCACCTTCTCCTTCTCCTTCTTCTACTTCTTCTGATTCACCCTTCAGACTTCACCTTCTCCTTCTCCTTTTTCTGCTTCTTCTGATTCACCCTCCAGACTTCACCTTCTCCTTCTCCTTATTCTGCTTCTTCTGATTCACCCTCCAGACTTCACCTTCTCCTTCTCCTTCTTCTGCTTCTTCTGATTCACCCTCCAGACTTCACCTTCTCCTTCTCCTTCTTCTGCTTCTTCTGATTCACCCTCCAGACTTCACCTTCTCCTTCTCCTTCGTCTACTTCTTCTGATTCACCCTCCAGACTACACCTTCTCCTTCTCCTTCTTCTACTTCTTCTGATTCACCCTCCAGACTTCACCTTCTACTTCTCCTTCTTCTGTTTCTTCTGATTCACCGTCCAGACTTCACCTTCTCCTTCTCCTTCTTCTACTCCTTCTGATTCACCCTCCAGACTTCACCTTCTCCTTCTCCTTCTTCTACTTCTTCTGATTCACCCTCCAGACTTCATCTTCTCCTTCTCCTTCTTCTGCTTCTTCTGTTTCACCCTCCAGACTTCACCTTCTCCTTCTCCTTCTTCTGCTTCTTCTGATTCACCCCCCAGACTTCACCTTCTCCTTCTCCTTCTTCTACTTCTTCTGATTCACCCTCCAGACTTCACCTTCTCCTTCTCCTTCTTCTACTTCTTCTGATTCACCCTCCAGTCTTCACCTTCTCCTTCTTCTGTTTCTTCTGCTTCACCCTCCAGACTTCACCTTCTCCTTCTCTTTCTTCTGCTTCTTCTGATTCACCCTCCAGACTTCACCTTCAACTTCTCCTTCTTCTGATTCTTCTGATTCACCCTCCAGACTTCACCTTCTCCTTCTCCTTCTTCTGCTTCATCTGATTCACCCTCCTGACTTCACCTTCACCTTCTTCTTCTTCTACTTCTTCTGATTCACCCTCCTGACTTCACCTTCTCCTTCTCCTTCTTCTACTTCTTCTGCTTCACCCTCCAGACTTCACCTTCTCCTTCTCCTTCTTCTACTTCTTCTGATTCACCCTCCAGACTTCATCTTCTCCTTCTCCTTCTTCTGCTTCTTATGATTCACCCTCCAGACTTCACCTTCTCCTTCTCCTTATTCTGCTTCTTCTGATTCACCCTCCAGACTTCACCTTCTCCTTCTCCTTATTCTGCTTCTTCTGATTCACCCTCCAGACTTCACCTTCTCCTTCTCCTTCCTCTGCTTCTTCTGATTCACCCTCCAGACTTCACCTTCTCCTTCTCCTTCTTCTGATTCTTCTGATTCACCCTCCAGACTTCACCTTCTCCTTCTCCTTCTTCTGCTTCTTCTGATTCACCCTCCTGACTTCACCTTCTCCTTCTCCTTCTTCTACTTCTTCTGATTCACCCTCCTGACTTCACCTTCTCCTTCTCCTTCTTCTACTTCTTCTGCTTCGCCCTCCAGAATTCACCTTCTCCTTCTCCTTCTGCTACTTCTTCTGATTCACCCTCCAGACTTCACCTTCTCCTTCTCCTTCTTCTGCTTCTTCTGATTCACCCTCCAGACTTCACCTTCTCCTTCTCCTTATTCTGCTTCTTCTGATTCAACCTCTAGACTTCACCTTCTCCTTCTCCTTCTTCTGCTTCTTCTGATTCACACTCCAGACTTCACCTTCTCCTTCTCTTTCTTCTGCTTCTTCTGATTCACCCTCCAGACTTCACCTTCTCCTTCTCCTTCTTCTGATTCTTCTGATTCACCCTCCAGACTTCACCTTCTCCTTCTCCTTCTTCTGCTTCTTCTGATTCACCCTCCTGACTTCACCTTCTCCTTCTCCTTCTTCTACTTCTTCTGATTCACCCTCCTGACTTCACCTTCTCCTTCTCCTTCTTCTACTTCTACTGCTTCACCCTCCAGACTTCACCTTCTCCTTCTCCTTATTCTACTTCTTCTGATTCACCCTCCAGATTTGACCTTCTCCTTCTCCTTCTTCTACTTCTTCTGATTCACCCTCCAGACTTCACCTTCTCCTTCTCCTTCTTCTGCTTCTTCTGCTTCACCGTCCTGACTTCACCTTCTCCTTCTCCTTCTTCTACTTCTTCTGCTTCATCCCCCTGACATCACCTGCTCCTTCTCCTTCTTCTGCTTCTTCTGATTCACCCTCCTAACTTCACCTTCTCCTTCTCCTTCTTCTGCATCTTCTGATTCACCCTCCTGACTTCACCTTCTCCTTCTCCTTCTTCTGCTTCTTCTGATTCACCCTCCAGACTTCACCTACTCCTTCTCCTTCTTCTGCTTCTTCTGATTCACCCTCCAGACTTCACCTTCTCCTTCTCCTTCTTCTGCTTCTTCTGATTCACCCTCCAGACCTCACCTTCTCCTTCTCCTTCTTCTACTTCTTCTGATTCACCCTCCAGACTTCATCTTCTCCTTCTCCTTCTTCTGCTTCTTCTGATTCACCCTCCAGACTTCACCTTCTCCTTCTCCTTCTTCTGCTTCTTCTGATTCACCCTCCAGACTTCACCTTCTCCTTCTCCTTCTTCTACTTCTTCTGATTCACCCTCCAGACTTCACCTTCTCCTTCTCCTTCTTCTACTTCTTCTGATTCACCCTCCAGTCTTCACCTTCTCCTTCTCCTTCTTCTATTTCTTCTGCTTCACCCTCCAGACTTCACCTTGTCCTTCTCTTTCTTCTGCTTCTTCTGATTCACCCTCCAGACTTCACCTTCTCCTTCTCCTTCTTCTGATTCTTCTGATTCACCCTCCAGACTTCACCTTCTCCTTCTCCTTCTTCTGCTTCTTCTGATTCACCCTCCTGACTTCACCTTCTCCTTCTCCTTCTTCTACTTCTTCTGATTCACCCTCCTGACTTCACCTTCTCCTTCTCCTTCTTCTACTTCTTCTGCTTCACCCTCCAGACTTCACCTTCTCCTTCTCCTTCTTCTACTTCTTCTGATTCACCCTTCAGACTTCACCTTCTCCTTCTCCTTTTTCTGCTTCTTCTGATTCACCCTCCAGACTTCACCTTCTCCTTCTCCTTATTCTGCTTCTTCTGATTCACCCTCCAGACTTCACCTTCTCCTTCTCCTTCTTCTGCTTCTTCTGATTCACCCTCCAGACTTCACCTTCTCCTTCTCCTTCTTCTGCTTCTTCTGATTCACCCTCCAGACTTCACCTTCTCCCTCTCCTTCTTCTGCTTTTTCTGATTCACCCTCCAGACTTCACCTTCTCCTTCTCCTTCTTCTACTTCTTCTGATTCACCCTCCAGACTTCACCTTCTCCTTCTCTTTCTTCTGCTTCTTCTGATTCACCCTCCAGACTTCACCTTCTCCTTCTCCTTCTTCTGATTCTTCTGATTCACCCTCCAGACTTCACCTTCTCCTTCTTCTTCTGCTTCTTCTGATTCACCCTCCTGACTTCACCTTCTCCTTCTCCTTCTTCTACTTCTTCTGATTCCCCCTCCTGACTTCACCTTCTCCTTCTCCTTCTTCTACTTCTTCTGCTTCACCCTCCAGACTTCACCTTCTCCTTCTCCTTCTTCTGCTTCTTCTGATTCACCCTCCAGACTTCACCTTCTCCTTCTCTTTCTTCTGCTTCTTCTGATTCACCCTCCAGACTTCACCTTCTCCTTCTCCTTCTTCTGATTCTTCTGATTCACCCTCCAGACTTCACCTTCTTCTTCTCCTTCTTCTGCTTCTTCTGATTCACCCTCCTGACTTCACCTTCTCGTTCTCCTTCTTCTACTTCTTCTGATTCACCCTCCTGACTTCACCTTCTCCTTCTCCTTCTTCTACTTCTTCTGCTTCACCCTCCAGACTTCACCTTCTCCTTCTCCTTCTTCTACTTCTTCTGATTCACCCTCCAGACTTCACCTTCTCCTTCTCCTTCTTTTGCTTCTTCTGCTTCACACTCCAGACTTCACCTTCTCCTTCTCCTTCTTCTGCTTCTTCTGATTCACCCTCCTTACTTCACCTTCTCCTTCTCCTTCTTCTGCTTCTTCTGATTCACCCTCCTGACTTCACCTTCTCCTTCTCCTTATTCTGCTTCTTCTGTTTCACCCTCCAGACTTCACCTTCTCCTTCTCCTTCTTCTGCTTCTTCTGATTCACCCTCCAGACTTCACCTTCTCCTTCTCCTTCTTCTGCTTCTTCTGATTCACCCTCCAGACTTCACCTTCTCCTTCTCCTTCTTCTACATCTTCTGATTCACCCTCCAGACTTCACCTTCTCCTTCTCCTTCTTCTACTTCTTCTGCTTCTCCCTCCAGACTTCACCTTCTCCTTCTCCTTCTTCTGCTTCTTCTGATTCACCCTCCAGACTTCACCTTCTCCTTCTCCTTCTTCTGATTCTTCTGATTCACCCTCCAGACTTCACCTTCTCCTTCTCCTTCTTCTGCTTCTTATGATTCACCCTCCTGACTTCATCTTCTCCTTCTCCTTCTTCTACTTCTTCTGATTCACCCTCCTGACTTCACCTTCTCCTTCTCCTTCTTCTGCTTCTTCTGATTCACCCTCCAGACTTCACCTTCTCCTTCTCCTTCGTCTACTTCTTCTGATTCACCCTCCAGACTACACCTTCTCCTTCTCCTTCTTCTACTTCTTCTGATTCACCCTCCAGACTTCACCTTCTACTTCTCCTTCTTCTGTTTCTTCTGATTCACCGTCCAGACTTCACCTTCTCCTTCTCCTTCTTCTACTACTTCTGATTCACCCTCCAGACTTCACCTTCTCCTTCTCCTTCTTCTACTTCTTCTGATTCACCCTCCAGACTTCATCTTCTCCTTCTCCTTCTTCTGCTTCTTCTGTTTCACCCTCCAGACTTCACCTTCTCCTTCTCCTTCTTCTGCTTCTTCTGATTCACCCCCCAGACTTCACCTTCTCCTTCTCCTTCTTCTACTTCTTCTGATTCACCCTCCAGACTTCACCTTCTCCTTCTCCTTCTTCTACTTCTTCTGATTCACCCTCCAGTCTTCACCTTCTCCTTCTTCTGTTTCTTCTGCTTCACCCTCCAGACTTCACCTTCTCCTTCTCTTTCTTCTGCTTCTTCTGATTCACCCTCCAGACTTCACCTTCAACTTCTCCTTCTTCTGATTCTTCTGATTCACCCTCCAGACTTCACCTTCTCCTTCTCCTTCTTCTGCTTCATCTGATTCACCCTCCTGACTTCACCTTCACCTTCTTCTTCTTCTACTTCTTCTGATTCACCCTCCTGACTTCACCTTCTCCTTCTCCTTCTTCTACTTCTTCTGCTTCACCCTCCAGACTTCACCTTCTCCTTCTCCTTCTTCTACTTCTTCTGATTCACCCTCCAGACTTCATCTTCTCCTTCTCCTTCTTCTGCTTCTTATGATTCACCCTCCAGACTTCACCTTCTCCTTCTCCTTATTCTGCTTCTTCTGATTCACCCTCCAGACTTCACCTTCTCCTTCTCCTTATTCTGCTTCTTCTGATTCACCCTCCAGACTTCACCTTCTCCTTCTCCTTCCTCTGCTTCTTCTGATTCACCCTCCAGACTTCACCTTCTCCTTCTCCTTCTTCTGATTCTTCTGATTCACCCTCCAGACTTCACCTTCTCCTTCTCCTTCTTCTGCTTCTTCTGATTCACCCTCCTGACTTCACCTTCTCCTTCTCCTTCTTCTACTTCTTCTGATTCACCCACCTGACTTCACCTTCTCCTTCTCCTTCTTCTACTTCTTCTGCTTCGCCCTCCAGAATTCACCTTCTCCTTCTCCTTCTGCTACTTCTTCTGATTCACCCTCCAGACTTCACCTTCTCCTTCTCCTTCTTCTGCTTCTTCTGATTCACCCTCCAGACTTCACCTTCTCCTTCTCCTTATTCTGCTTCTTCTGATTCAACCTCTAGACTTCACCTTCTCCTTCTCCTTCTTCTGCTTCTTCTGATTCACACTCCAGACTTCACCTTCTCCTTCTCCTTCTTCTACTTCTTCTGATTCACCCTCCAGACTTCACCTTCTCCTTCTCTTTCTTCTGCTTCTTCTGATTCACCCTCCAGACTTCACCTTCTCCTTCTCCTTCTTCTGATTCTTCTGATTCACCCTCCAGACTTCACCTTCTCCTTCTCCTTCTTCTGCTTCTTCTGATTCACCCTCCTGACTTCACCTTCTCCTTCTCCTTCTTCTACTTCTTCTGATTCACCCTCCTGACTTCACCTTCTCCTTCTCCTTCTTCTACTTCTACTGCTTCACCCTCCAGACTTCACCTTCTCCTTCTCCTTATTCTACTTCTTCTGATTCACCCTCCAGATTTGACCTTCTCCTTCTCCTTCTTCTACTTCTTCTGATTCACCCTCCAGACTTCACCTTCTCCTTCTCCTTCTTCTGCTTCTTCTGCTTCACCGTCCTGACTTCACCTTCTCCTTCTCCTTCTTCTACTTCTTCTGCTTCATCCCCCTGACATCACCTGCTCCTTCTCCTTCTTCTGCTTCTTCTGATTCACCCTCCTAACTTCACCTTCTCCTTCTCCTTCTTCTGCATCTTCTGATTCACCCTCCTGACTTCACCTTCTCCTTCTCCTTCTTCTGCTTCTTCTGATTCACCCTCCAGACTTCACCTACTCCTTCTCCTTCTTCTGCTTCTTCTGATTCACCCTCCAGACTTCACCTTCTCCTTCTCCTTCTTCTGCTTCTTCTGATTCACCCTCCAGACCTCACCTTCTCCTTCTCCTTCTTCTACTTCTTCTGATTCACCCTCCAGACTTCATCTTCTCCTTCTCCTTCTTCTGCTTCTTCTGATTCACCCTCCAGACTTCACCTTCTCCTTCTCCTTCTTCTGCTTCTTCTGATTCACCCTCCAGACTTCACCTTCTCCTTCTCCTTCTTCTACTTCTTCTGATTCACCCTCCAGACTTCACCTTCTCCTTCTCCTTCTTCTACTTCTTCTGATTCACCCTCCAGTCTTCACCTTCTCCTTCTCCTTCTTCTATTTCTTCTGCTTCACCCTCCAGACTTCACCTTGTCCTTCTCTTTCTTCTGCTTCTTCTGATTCACCCTCCAGACTTCACCTTCTCCTTCTCCTTCTTCTGATTCTTCTGATTCACCCTCCAGACTTCACCTTCTCCTTCTCCTTCTTCTGCTTCTTCTGATTCACCCTCCTGACTTCACCTTCTCCTTCTCCTTCTTCTACTTCTTCTGATTCACCCTCCTGACTTCACCTTCTCCTTCTCCTTCTTCTACTTCTTCTGCTTCACCCTCCAGACTTCACCTTCTCCTTCTCCTTCTTCTACTTCTTCTGATTCACCCTTCAGACTTCACCTTCTCCTTCTCCTTTTTCTGCTTCTTCTGATTCACCCTCCAGACTTCACCTTCTCCTTCTCCTTATTCTGCTTCTTCTGATTCACCCTCCAGACTTCACCTTCTCCTTCTCCTTCTTATGCTTCTTCTGATTCACCCTCCAGACTTCACCTTCTCCTTCTCCTTCTTCTGCTTCTTCTGATTCACCCTCCAGACTTCACCTTCTCCCTCTCCTTCTTCTGCTTTTTCTGATTCACCCTCCAGACTTCACCTTCTCCTTCTCCTTCTTCTACTTCTTCTGATTCACCCTCCAGACTTCACCTTCTCCTTCTCTTTCTTCTGCTTCTTCTGATTCACCCTCCAGACTTCACCTTCTCCTTCTCCTTCTTCTGATTCTTCTGATTCACCCTCCAGACTTCACCTTCTCCTTCTTCTTCTGCTTCTTCTGATTCACCCTCCTGACTTCACCTTCTCCTTCTCCTTCTTCTACTTCTTCTGATTCACCCTCCTGACTTCACCTTCTCCTTCTCCTTCTTCTACTTCTTCTGCTTCACCCTCCAGACTTCACCTTCTCCTTCTCCTTCTTCTGCTTCTTCTGATTCACCCTCCAGACTTCACCTTCTCCTTCTCTTTCTTCTGCTTCTTCTGATTCACCCTCCAGACTTCACCTTCTCCTTCTCCTTCTTCTGATTCTTCTGATTCACCCTCCAGACTTCACCTTCTTCTTCTCCTTCTTCTGCTTCTTCTGATTCACCCTCCTGACTTCACCTTCTCGTTCTCCTTCTTCTACTTCTTCTGATTCACCCTCCTGACTTCACCTTCTCCTTCTCCTTCTTCTACTTCTTCTGCTTCACCCTCCAGACTTCACCTTCTCCTTCTCCTTCTTCTACTTCTTCTGATTCACCCTCCAGACTTCACCTTCTCCTTCTCCTTCTTTTGATTCTTCTGCTTCACACTCCAGACTTCACCTTCTCCTTCTCCTTCTTCTGCTTCTTCTGATTCACCCTCCTTACTTCACCTTCTCCTTCTCCTTCTTCTGCTTCTTCTGATTCACCCTCCTGACTTCACCTTCTCCTTCTCCTTATTCTGCTTCTTCTGTTTCACCCTCCAGACTTCACCTTCTCCTTCTCCTTCTTCTGCTTCTTCTGATTCACCCTCCAGACTTCACCTTCTCCTTCTCCTTCTTCTGCTTCTTCTGATTCACCCTCCAGACTTCACCTTCTCCTTCTCCTTCTTCTACATCTTCTGATTCACCCTCCAGACTTCACCTTCTCCTTCTCCTTCTTCTACTTCTTCTGCTTCTCCCTCCAGACTTCACCTTCTCCTTCTCCTTCTTCTGCTTCTTCTGATTCACCCTCCAGACTTCACCTTCTCCTTCTCCTTCTTCTGATTCTTCTGATTCACCCTCCAGACTTCACCTTCTCCTTCTCCTTCTTCTGCTTCTTATGATTCACCCTCCTGACTTCATCTTCTCCTTCTCCTTCTTCTACTTCTTCTGATTCACCCTCCTGACTTCACCTTCTCCTGCTCCTTCTTCTACTTCTTCTGCTTCACCCTCCAGACTTCACCTTCTCCTTCTCCTTCTTCTACTTCTTCTGATTCACCCTTCAGACTTCACCTTCTCCTTCTCCTTTTTCTGCTTCTTCTGATTCACCCTCCAGACTTCACCTTCTCCTTCTCCTTATTCTGCTTCTTCTGATTCACCCTCCAGACTTCACCTTCTCCTTCTCCTTCTTCTGCTTCTTCTGATTCACCCTCCAGACTTCACCTTCTCCTTCTCCTTCTTCTGCTTCTTCTGATTCACCCTCCAGACTTCACCTTCTCCTTCTCCTTCGTCTACTTCTTCTGATTCACCCTCCAGACTACACCTTCTCCTTCTCCTTCTTCTACTTCTTCTGATTCACCCTCCAGACTTCACCTTCTCCTTCTCCTTCTTCTGTTTCTTCTGATTCACCCTCCTGACTTCACCTTCTCCTTCTCCTTCTTCTACTTCTTCTGCTTCACCCTCCAGACTTCACCTTCTCCTTCTCCTTCTTCTACTTCTTCTGATTCACCCTTCAGAATTCACCTTCTCCTTCTCCTTTTTCTGCTTCTTCTGATTCACCCTCCAGACTTCACCTTCTCCTTCTCCTTATTCTGCTTCTTCTGATTCACCCTCCAGACTTCACCTTCTCCTTCTCCTTCTTCTGCTTCTTCTGATTCACCCTCCAGACTTCACCTTCTCCTTCTCCTTCTTCTGCTTCTTCTGATTCACCCTCCAGACTTCACCTTCTCCTTCTCCTTCTTCTGCTTTTTCTGATTCACCCTCCAGACTTCACCTTCTCCTTCTCCTTCTTCTACTTCTTCTGATTCACCCTCCAGACTTCACCTTCTCCTTCTCTTTCTTCTGCTTCTTCTGATTCACCCTCCAGACTTCACCTTCTCCTTCTCCTTCTTCTGATTCTTCTGAATCACCCTCCAGACTTCACCTTCTCTTTCTCCTTCTTCTGCTTCTTCTGATTCACCCTCCTGACTTCACCTTCTCCTTCTGCTTCTTCTACTTCTTCTGATTCACCCTCCTGACTTCACCTTCTCCTTCTCCTTCTACTACTTCTTCTGCTTCACCCTCCAGACTTCACCTTCTCCTTCTCCTTCTTCTACTTCTTCTGATTCACCCTCCAGACTTCACCTTCTCCTTCTCCTTCTTCTACTTCTTCTGATTCACCCTCCTGACTTCACCTTCTCCTTCTCCTTCTTCTACTTCTTCTGCTTCACCCTCCAGACTTCACCTTCTCCTTCTCCTTCTTCTACTTCTTCTGATTCACCCTTCAGACTTCACCTTCTCCTTCTCCTTTTTCTGCTTCTTCTGATTCACCCTCCAGACTTCACCTTCTCCTTCTCCTTATTCTTCTTCTTCTGATTCACCCTCCAGACTTCACCTTCTCCTTCTCCTTCTTCTGCTTCTTCTGATTCACCCTCCAGACTTCACCTTCTCCTTTTCCTTCTTCTGCTTCTTCTGATTCATCCTCCAGACTTCACCTTCTCCTTCTCCTTCTTCTGCTTTTTCTGATTCACCCTCCAGACTTCACCTTCTCCTTCTCCTTCTTCTACTTCTTCTGATTCACCCTCCAGACTTCACCTTCTCCTTCTCTTTCTTCTGCTTCTTCTGATTCACCCTCCAGACTTCACCTTCTCCTTCTCCTTCTTCTGATTCTTCTGATTCACCGTCCAGACTTCACCTTCCCCTTCTCCTTCTTCTGCTTCTTCTGATTCACCCTCCTGACTTCACCTTCTCCTTCTCCTTCTTCTACTTCTTCTGATTCACCCTCCTGACTTCACCTTCTCCTTCTCCTTCTTCTACTTCTTCTGCTTCACCCTCCAGACTTCACCTTCTCCTTCTCCTTCTTCTGCTTCTTCTGATTCACCCTCCAGACTTCACCTTCTCCTTCTCCTTCTTTTGCTTCTTCTGCTTCACACTCCAGACTTCACCTTCTCCTTCTCCTTCTTCTGCTTCTTCTGATTCACCCTCCTTACTTCACCTTCTCCTTCTCCTTCTTCTGCTTCTTCTGATTCACCCTCCTGACTTCACCTTCTCCTTCTCCTTATTCTGCTTCTTCTGTTTCACCCTCCAGACTTCACCTTCTCCTTCTCCTTCTTTTGCTTCTTCTGATTCACCCTCCAGACTTCACCTTCTCCTTCTCCTTCTTCTACTTCTTCTGATTCACCCTCCAGACTTCACCTTCTCCATTTCCTTCTTCTGCTTCTTCTGGTTCACCCTCCAGACTTCACCTTCTCCTTCTCCTTCGTCTACTTCTTCTGATTCACCCTCCAGACTACACCTTCTCCTTCTCCTTCTTCTACTTCTTCTGATTCACCCTCCAGACTTCACCTTCTCCTTCTCCTTCTTCTGTTTCTTCTGATTCACCCTCCAGACTTCACCTTCTCCTTCTCCTTCTTCTACTTCTTCTGATTCACCCTCCAGACTTCACCTTCTCCTTCTCCTTCTTCTACTTCTTCTGATTCACCCTCCAGACTTCACCTTCTCCTTCTCCTTCTTCTACTTCTTCTGCTTCTCCCTCCAGACTTCACCTTCTCCTTCTCCTTCTTCTGCTTCTTCTGATTCACCCTCCAGACTTCACCTTCTCCTTCTCTTTCTTCTGCTTCTTCTGATTCACCCTCCAGACTTCACCTTCTCCTTCTCCTTCTTCTGATTCTTCTGATTCACCCTCCAGACTTCACCTTCTCCTTCTCCTTCTTCTGCTTCTTCTGATTCACCCTCCTGACTTCACCTTCTCCTTCTCCTTCTTCTACTTCTTCTGATTCACCCTCCTGACTTCACCTTCTCCTTCTCCTTCTTCTACTTCTTCTGCTTCACCCTCCAGACTTCACCTTCTCCTTCTCCTTCTTCTACTTCTTCTGAATCACCCTCCAGACTTCACCTTCTCCTTCTCCTTCTTTTGCTTCTTCTGCTTCACACTCCAGACTTCACCTTCTCCTTCTCCTTCTTCTGCTTCTTCTGATTCACCCTCCTTACTTCACCTTCTCCTTCTCCTTCTTCTGCTTCTTCTGATTCACCCTCCTGACTTCACCTTCTCCTTCTCCTTATTCTGCTTCTTCTGTTTCACCCTCCAGACTTCACCTTCTCCTTCTCCTTCTTCTGCTTCTTCTGATTCACCCTCCAGACTTCACCTTCTCCTTCTCCTTCTTCTGCTTCTTCTGATTCACCCTCCAGACTTCACCTTCTCCTTCTCCTTCTTCTACTTCTTCTGATTCACCCTCCAGACTTCACCTTCTCCTTCTCCTTCTTCTACTTCTTCTGCTTCTCCCTCCAGACTTCACCTTCTCCTTCTCCTTCTTCTGCTTCTTCTGATTCACCCTCCAGACTTCACCTTCTCCTTCTTCTACTTCTTCTGATTCACCCTCCAGACTTCACCTTCTACTTCTCCTTCTTCTACTTCTTCTGATTCACCCTCCAGACTTCACCTTCTCCTTCTCCTTCTTCTACTTCTTCCGATTCACCCTCCTGACTTCACCTTCTCCTTCTCCTTCTTCTGCTGCTTCTGCTTCACCCTCCTGACTTCACCTTCTCCTTCTCCTTCTTCTACTTCTTCTGATTCACCCTCCAGACTTCACCTTCTCCTTCTCCTTCTTCTGCTTCCTCTGCTTCACCCTCCAGACTTCACCTTCTCCTTCTCCTTCTTCTGCTTCTTCTGCTTCGACCTCCAGACATCACCTTCTCCTTCTCCTTCTTCTGCTTCTTCTGCTTCACCCTCCAGACTTCACCTTCTCCTTCTCCTTCTTCTGCTTCCTCTGCTTCACCCTCCAGACTTCACCTTCTCCTTCTCCTTCTTCTGCTTCTTCTGCTTCGACCTCCAGACATCACCTTCTCCTTCTCCTTCTTCTGCTTCTTCTGATTCACCCTCCTGACTTCACCTTCTCCTTCTCCTTATTCTGCTTCTTCTGTTTCACCCTCCAGACTTCACCTTCTCCTTCTCCTTCTTCTGCTTCTTCTGATTCACCCTCCAGACTTCACCTTCTCCTTCTCCTTCTTCTGCTTCTTCTGATTCACCCTCCAGACTTCACCTTCTCCTTCTCCTTCTTCTACATCTTCTGATTCACCCTCCAGACTTCACCTTCTCCTTCTCCTTCTTCTACTTCTTCTGCTTCTCCCTCCAGACTTCACCTTCTCCTTCTCCTTCTTCTGCTTCTTCTGATTCACCCTCCAGACTTCACCTTCTCCTTCTCCTTCTTCTGATTCTTCTGATTCACCCTCCAGACTTCACCTTCTCCTTCTCCTTCTTCTGCTTCTTATGATTCACCCTCCTGACTTCATCTTCTCCTTCTCCTTCTTCTACTTCTTCTGATTCACCCTCCTGACTTCACCTTCTCCTGCTCCTTCTTCTACTTCTTCTGCTTCACCCTCCAGACTTCACCTTCTCCTTCTCCTTCTTCTACTTCTTCTGATTCACCCTTCAGACTTCACCTTCTCCTTCTCCTTTTTCTGCTTCTTCTGATTCACCCTCCAGACTTCACCTTCTCCTTCTCCTTATTCTGCTTCTTCTGATTCACCCTCCAGACTTCACCTTCTCCTTCTCCTTCTTCTGCTTCTTCTGATTCACCCTCCAGACTTCACCTTCTCCTTCTCCTTCTTCTGCTTCTTCTGATTCACCCTCCAGACTTCACCTTCTCCTTCTCCTTCGTCTACTTCTTCTGATTCACCCTCCAGACTACACCTTCTCCTTCTCCTTCTTCTACTTCTTCTGATTCACCCTCCAGACTTCACCTTCTCCTTCTCCTTCTTCTGTTTCTTCTGATTCACCCTCCTGACTTCACCTTCTCCTTCTCCTTCTTCTACTTCTTCTGCTTCACCCTCCAGACTTCACCTTCTCCTTCTCCTTCTTCTACTTCTTCTGATTCACCCTTCAGACTTCACCTTCTCCTTCTCCTTTTTCTGCTTCTTCTGATTCACCCTCCAGACTTCACCTTCTCCTTCTCCTTATTCTGCTTCTTCTGATTCACCCTCCAGACTTCACCTTCTCCTTCTCCTTCTTCTGCTTCTTCTGATTCACCCTCCAGACTTCACCTTCTCCTTCTCCTTCTTCTGCTTCTTCTGATTCACCCTCCAGACTTCACCTTCTCCTTCTCCTTCTTCTGCTTTTTCTGATTCACCCTCCAGACTTCACCTTCTCCTTCTCCTTCTTCTACTTCTTCTGATTCACCCTCCAGACTTCACCTTCTCCTTCTCTTTCTTCTGCTTCTTCTGATTCACCCTCCAGACTTCACCTTCTCCTTCTCCTTCTTCTGATTCTTCTGAATCACCCTCCAGACTTCACCTTCTCTTTCTCCTTCTTCTGCTTCTTCTGATTCACCCTCCTGACTTCACCTTCTCCTTCTCCTTCTTCTACTTCTTCTGATTCACCCTCCTGACTTCACCTTCTCCTTCTCCTTCTACTACTTCTTCTGCTTCACCCTCCAGACTTCACCTTCTCCTTCTCCTTCTTCTACTTCTTCTGATTCACCCTCCAGACTTCACCTTCTCCTTCTCCTTCTTCTACTTCTTCTGATTCACCCTCCTGACTTCACCTTCTCCTTCTCCTTCTTCTACTTCTTCTGCTTCACCCTCCAGACTTCACCTTCTCCTTCTCCTTCTTCTACTTCTTCTGATTCACCCTTCAGACTTCACCTTCTCCTTCTCCTTTTTCTGCTTCTTCTGATTCACCCTCCAGACTTCACCTTCTCCTTCTCCTTATTCTTCTTCTTCTGATTCACCCTCCAGACTTCACCTTCTCCTTCTCCTTCTTCTGCTTCTTCTGATTCACCCTCCAGACTTCACCTTCTCCTTCTCCTTCTTCTGCTTCTTCTGATTCACCCTCCAGACTTCACCTTCTCCTTCTCCTTCTTCTACTTCTTCTGCTTCTCCCTCCAGACTTCACCTTCTCCTTCTCCTTCTTCTGCTTCTTCTGATTCACCCTCCAGACTTCACCTTCTCCTTCTCTTTCTTCTGCTTCTTCTGATTCACCCTCCAGACTTCACCTTCTCCTTCTCCTTCTTCTGATTCTTCTGATTCACCCTCCAGACTTCACCTTCTCCTTCTCCTTCTTCTGCTTCTTCTGATTCACCCTCCTGACTTCACCTTCTCCTTCTCCTTCTTCTACTTCTTCTGATTCACCCTCCTGACTTCACCTTCTCCTTCTCCTTCTTCTACTTCTTCTGCTTCACCCTCCAGACTTCACCTTCTCCTTCTCCTTCTTCTACTTCTTCTGAATCACCCTCCAGACTTCACCTTCTCCTTCTCCTTCTTTTGCTTCTTCTGCTTCACACTCCAGACTTCACCTTCTCCTTCTCCTTCTTCTGCTTCTTCTGATTCACCCTCCTTACTTCACCTTCTCCTTCTCCTTCTTCTGCTTCTTCTGATTCACCCTCCTGACTTCACCTTCTCCTTCTCCTTATTCTGCTTCTTCTGTTTCACCCTCCAGACTTCACCTTCTCCTTCTCCTTCTTCTGCTTCTTCTGATTCACCCTCCAGACTTCACCTTCTCCTTCTCCTTCTTCTGCTTCTTCTGATTCACCCTCCAGACTTCACCTTCTCCTTCTCCTTCTTCTACTTCTTCTGATTCACCCTCCAGACTTCACCTTCTCCTTCTCCTTCTTCTACTTCTTCTGCTTCTCCCTCCAGACTTCACCTTCTCCTTCTCCTTCTTCTGCTTCTTCTGATTCACCCTCCAGACTTCACCTTCTCCTTCTTCTACTTCTTCTGATTCACCCTCCAGACTTCACCTTCTACTTCTCCTTCTTCTACTTCTTCTGATTCACCCTCCAGACTTCACCTTCTCCTTCTCCTTCTTCTACTTCTTCCGATTCACCCTCCTGACTTCACCTTCTCCTTCTCCTTCTTCTGCTGCTTCTGCTTCACCCTCCTGACTTCACCTTCTCCTTCTCCTTCTTCTACTTCTTCTGATTCACCCTCCAGACTTCACCTTCTCCTGCTCCTTCTTCTGCTTCCTCTGCTTCACCCTCCAGACTTCACCTTCTCCTTCTCCTTCTTCTGCTTCTTCTGCTTCGACCTCCAGACATCACCTTCTCCTTCTCCTTCTTCTGCTTCTTCTGCTTCACCCTCCAGACTTCACCTTCTCCTTCTCCTTCTTCTGCTTCCTCTGCTTCACCCTCCAGACTTCACCTTCTCCTTCTCCTTCTTCTGCTTCTTCTGCTTCGACCTCCAGACATCACCTTCTCCTTCTCCTTCTTCTGCTTCTTCTGATTCACCCTCCTGACTTCACCTTCTCCTTCTCCTTATTCTGCTTCTTCTGTTTCACCCTCCAGACTTCACCTTCTCCTTCTCCTTCTTCTGCTTCTTCTGATTCACCCTCCAGACTTCACCTTCTCCTTCTCCTTCTTCTGCTTCTTCTGATTCACCCTCCAGACTTCACCTTCTCCTTCTCCTTCTTCTACATCTTCTGATTCACCCTCCAGACTTCACCTTCTCCTTCTCCTTCTTCTACTTCTTCTGCTTCTCCCTCCAGACTTCACCTTCTCCTTCTCCTTCTTCTGCTTCTTCTGATTCACCCTCCAGACTTCACCTTCTCCTTCTCCTTCTTCTGATTCTTCTGATTCACCCTCCAGACTTCACCTTCTCCTTCTCCTTCTTCTGCTTCTTATGATTCACCCTCCTGACTTCATCTTCTCCTTCTCCTTCTTCTACTTCTTCTGATTCACCCTCCTGACTTCACCTTCTCCTGCTCCTTCTTCTACTTCTTCTGCTTCACCCTCCAGACTTCACCTTCTCCTTCTCCTTCTTCTACTTCTTCTGATTCACCCTTCAGACTTCACCTTCTCCTTCTCCTTTTTCTGCTTCTTCTGATTCACCCTCCAGACTTCACCTTCTCCTTCTCCTTATTCTGCTTCTTCTGATTCACCCTCCAGACTTCACCTTCTCCTTCTCCTTCTTCTGCTTCTTCTGATTCACCCTCCAGACTTCACCTTCTCCTTCTCCTTCTTCTGCTTCTTCTGATTCACCCTCCAGACTTCACCTTCTCCTTCTCCTTCGTCTACTTCTTCTGATTCACCCTCCAGACTACACCTTCTCCTTCTCCTTCTTCTACTTCTTCTGATTCACCCTCCAGACTTCACCTTCTCCTTCTCCTTCTTCTGTTTCTTCTGATTCACCCTCCTGACTTCACCTTCTCCTTCTCCTTCTTCTACTTCTTCTGCTTCACCCTCCAGACTTCACCTTCTCCTTCTCCTTCTTCTACTTCTTCTGATTCACCCTTCAGACTTCACCTTCTCCTTCTCCTTTTTCTGCTTCTTCTGATTCACCCTCCAGACTTCACCTTCTCCTTCTCCTTATTCTGCTTCTTCTGATTCACCCTCCAGACTTCACCTTCTCCTTCTCCTTCTTCTGCTTCTTCTGATTCACCCTCCAGACTTCACCTTCTCCTTCTCCTTCTTCTGCTTCTTCTGATTCACCCTCCAGACTTCACCTTCTCCTTCTCCTTCTTCTGCTTTTTCTGATTCACCCTCCAGACTTCACCTTCTCCTTCTCCTTCTTCTACTTCTTCTGATTCACCCTCCAGACTTCACCTTCTCCTTCTCTTTCTTCTGCTTCTTCTGATTCACCCTCCAGACTTCACCTTCTCCTTCTCCTTCTTCTGATTCTTCTGAATCACCCTCCAGACTTCACCTTCTCTTTCTCCTTCTTCTGCTTCTTCTGATTCACCCTCCTGACTTCACCTTCTCCTTCTCCTTCTTCTACTTCTTCTGATTCACCCTCCTGACTTCACCTTCTCCTTCTCCTTCTACTACTTCTTCTGCTTCACCCTCCAGACTTCACCTTCTCCTTCTCCTTCTTCTACTTCTTCTGATTCACCCTCCTGACTTCACCTTCTCCTTCTCCTTCTTCTACTTCTTCTGCTTCACCCTCCAGACTTCACCTTCTCCTTCTCCTTCTTCTACTTCTTCTGATTCACCCTTCAGACTTCACCTTCTCCTTCTCCTTTTTCTGCTTCTTCTGATTCACCCTCCAGACTTCACCTTCTCCTTCTCCTTATTCTTCTTCTTCTGATTCACCCTCCAGACTTCACCTTCTCCTTCTCCTTCTTCTGCTTCTTCTGATTCACCCTCCAGACTTCACCTTCTCCTTTTCCTTCTTCTGCTTCTTCTGATTCATCCTCCAGACTTCACCTTCTCCTTCTCCTTCTTCTGCTTTTTCTGATTCACCCTCCAGACTTCACCTTCTCCTTCTCCTTCTTCTACTTCTTCTGATTCACCCTCCAGACTTCACCTTCTCCTTCTCTTTCTTCTGCTTCTTCTGATTCACCCTCCAGACTTCACCTTCTCCTTCTCCTTCTTCTGATTCTTCTGATTCACCGTCCAGACTTCACCTTCTCCTTCTCCTTCTTCTGCTTCTTCTGATTCACCCTCCTGACTTCACCTTCTCCTTCTCCTTCTTCTACTTCTTCTGATTCACCCTCCTGACTTCACCTTCTCCTTCTCCTTCTTCTACTTCTTCTGCTTCACCCTCCAGACTTCACCTTCTCCTTCTCCTTCTTCTGCTTCTTCTGATTCACCCTCCAGACTTCACCTTCTCCTTCTCCTTCTTTTGCTTCTTCTGCTTCACACTCCAGACTTCACCTTCTCCTTCTCCTTCTTCTGCTTCTTCTGATTCACCCTCCTTACTTCACCTTCTCCTTCTCCTTCTTCTGCTTCTTCTGATTCACCCTCCTGACTTCACCTTCTCCTTCTCCTTATTCTGCTTCTTCTGTTTCACCCTCCAGACTTCACCTTCTCCTTCTCCTTCTTTTGCTTCTTCTGATTCACCCTCCAGACTTCACCTTCTCCTTCTCCTTCTTCTACTTCTTCTGATTCACCCTCCAGACTTCACCTTCTCCTTCTCCTTCTTCTGCTTCTTCTGGTTCACCCTCCAGACTTCACCTTCTCCTTCTCCTTCGTCTACTTCTTCTGATTCACCCTCCAGACTACACCTTCTCCTTCTCCTTCTTCTACTTCTTCTGATTCACCCTCCAGACTTCACCTTCTCCTTCTCCTTCTTCTGTTTCTTCTGATTCACCCTCCAGACTTCACCTTCTCCTTCTCCTTCTTCTACTTCTTCTGATTCACCCTCCAGACTTCACCTTCTCCTTCTCCTTCTTCTGCTTCTTATGATTCACCCTCCTGACTTCATCTTCTCCTTCTCCTTCTTCTACTTCTTCTGATTCACCCTCCTGACTTCACCTTCTCCTGCTCCTTCTTCTACTTCTTCTGCTTCACCCTCCAGACTTCACCTTCTCCTTCTCCTTCTTCTACTTCTTCTGATTCACCCTTCAGACTTCACCTTCTCCTTCTCCTTTTTCTGCTTCTTCTGATTCACCCTCCAGACTTCACCTTCTCCTTCTCCTTATTCTGCTTCTTCTGATTCACCCTCCAGACTTCACCTTCTCCTTCTCCTTCTTCTGCTTCTTCTGATTCACCCTCCAGACTTCACCTTCTCCTTCTCCTTCTTCTGCTTCTTCTGATTCACCCTCCAGACTTCACCTTCTCCTTCTCCTTCGTCTACTTCTTCTGATTCACCCTCCAGACTACACCTTCTCCTTCTCCTTCTTCTACTTCTTCTGATTCACCCTCCAGACTTCACCTTCTCCTTCTCCTTCTTCTGTTTCTTCTGATTCACCCTCCTGACTTCACCTTCTACTTCTCCTTCTTCTACTTCTTCTGCTTCACCCTCCAGACTTCACCTTCTCCTTCTCCTTCTTCTACTTCTTCTGATTCACCCTTCAGACTTCACCTTCTCCTTCTCCTTTTTCTGCTTCTTCTGATTCACCCTCCAGACTTCACCTTCTCCTTCTCCTTATTCTGCTTCTTCTGATTCACCCTCCAGACTTCACCTTCTCCTTCTCCTTCTTCTGCTTCTTCTGATTCACCCTCCAGACTTCACCTTCTCCTTCTCCTTCTTCTGCTTCTTCTGATTCACCCTCCAGACTTCACCTTCTCCTTCTCCTTCTTCTGCTTTTTCTGATTCACCCTCCAGACTTCACCTTCTCCTTCTCCTTCTTCTACTTCTTCTGATTCACCCTCCAGACTTCACCTTCTCCTTCTCTTTCTTCTGCTTCTTCTGATTCACCCTCCAGACTTCACCTTCTCCTTCTCCTTCTTCTGATTCTTCTGAATCACCCTCCAGACTTCACCTTCTCTTTCTCCTTCTTCTGCTTCTTCTGATTCACCCTCCTGACTTCACCTTCTCCTTCTCCTTCTTCTACTTCTTCTGATTCACCCTCCTGACTTCACCTTCTCCTTCTCCTTCTACTACTTCTTCTGCTTCACCCTCCAGACTTCACCTTCTCCTTCTCCTTCTTCTACTTCTTCTGATTCACCCTCCAGACTTCACCTTCTCCTTCTCCTTCTTCTACTTCTTCTGATTCACCCTCCTGACTTCACCTTCTCCTTCTCCTTCTTCTACTTCTTCTGCTTCACCCTCCAGACTTCACCTTCTCCTTCTCCTTCTTCTACTTCTTCTGATTCACCCTTCAGACTTCACCTTCTCCTTCTCCTTTTTCTGCTTCTTCTGATTCACCCTCCAGACTTCACCTTCTCCTTCTCCTTATTCTTCTTCTTCTGATTCACCCTCCAGACTTCACCTTCTCCTTCTCCTTCTTCTGCTTCTTCTGATTCACCCTCCAGACTTCACCTTCTCCTTCTCCTTCTTCTGCTTCTTCTGATTCACCCTCCAGACTTCACCTTCTCCTTCTCCTTCTTCTACTTCTTCTGCTTCTCCCTCCAGACTTCACCTTCTCCTTCTCCTTCTTCTGCTTCTTCTGATTCACCCTCCAGACTTCACCTTCTCCTTCTCTTTCTTCTGCTTCTTCTGATTCACCCTCCAGACTTCACCTTCTCCTTCTCCTTCTTCTGATTCTTCTGATTCACCCTCCAGACTTCACCTTCTCCTTCTCCTTCTTCTGCTTCTTCTGATTCACCCTCCTGACTTCACCTTCTCCTTCTCCTTCTTCTACTTCTTCTGATTCACCCTCCTGACTTCACCTTCTCCTTCTCCTTCTTCTACTTCTTCTGCTTCACCCTCCAGACTTCACCTTCTCCTTCTCCTTCTTCTACTTCTTCTGAATCACCCTCCAGACTTCACCTTCTCCTTCTCCTTCTTTTGCTTCTTCTGCTTCACACTCCAGACTTCACCTTCTCCTTCTCCTTCTTCTGCTTCTTCTGATTCACCCTCCTTACTTCACCTTCTCCTTCTCCTTCTTCTGCTTCTTCTGATTCACCCTCCTGACTTCACCTTCTCCTTCTCCTTATTCTGCTTCTTCTGTTTCACCCTCCAGACTTCACCTTCTCCTTCTCCTTCTTCTGCTTCTTCTGATTCACCCTCCAGACTTCACCTTCTCCTTCTCCTTCTTCTGCTTCTTCTGATTCACCCTCCAGACTTCACCTTCTCCTTCTCCTTCTTCTACTTCTTCTGATTCACCCTCCAGACTTCACCTTCTCCTTCTCCTTCTTCTACTTCTTCTGCTTCTCCCTCCAGACTTCACCTTCTCCTTCTCCTTCTTCTGCTTCTTCTGATTCACCCTCCAGACTTCACCTTCTCCTTCTTCTACTTCTTCTGATTCACCCTCCAGACTTCACCTTCTACTTCTCCTTCTTCTACTTCTTCTGATTCACCCTCCAGACTTCACCTTCTCCTTCTCCTTCTTCTACTTCTTCCGATTCACCCTCCTGACTTCACCTTCTCCTTCTCCTTCTTCTGCTGCTTCTGCTTCACCCTCCTGACTTCACCTTCTCCTTCTCCTTCTTCTACTTCTTCTGATTCACCCTCCAGACTTCACCTTCTCCTGCTCCTTCTTCTGCTTCCTCTGCTTCACCCTCCAGACTTCACCTTCTCCTTCTCCTTCTTCTGCTTCTTCTGCTTCGACCTCCAGACATCACCTTCTCCTTCTCCTTCTTCTGCTTCTTCTGCTTCACCCTCCAGACTTCACCTTCTCCTTCTCCTTCTTCTGCTTCCTCTGCTTCACCCTCCAGACTTCACCTTCTCCTTCTCCTTCTTCTGCTTCTTCTGCTTCGACCTCCAGACATCACCTTCTCCTTCTCCTTCTTCTGCTTCTTCTGATTCACCCTCCTGACTTCACCTTCTCCTTCTCCTTATTCTGCTTCTTCTGTTTCACCCTCCAGACTTCACCTTCTCCTTCTCCTTCTTCTGCTTCTTCTGATTCACCCTCCAGACTTCACCTTCTCCTTCTCCTTCTTCTGCTTCTTCTGATTCACCCTCCAGACTTCACCTTCTCCTTCTCCTTCTTCTACATCTTCTGATTCACCCTCCAGACTTCACCTTCTCCTTCTCCTTCTTCTACTTCTTCTGCTTCTCCCTCCAGACTTCACCTTCTCCTTCTCCTTCTTCTGCTTCTTCTGATTCACCCTCCAGACTTCACCTTCTCCTTCTCCTTCTTCTGATTCTTCTGATTCACCCTCCAGACTTCACCTTCTCCTTCTCCTTCTTCTGCTTCTTATGATTCACCCTCCTGACTTCATCTTCTCCTTCTCCTTCTTCTACTTCTTCTGATTCACCCTCCTGACTTCACCTTCTCCTGCTCCTTCTTCTACTTCTTCTGCTTCACCCTCCAGACTTCACCTTCTCCTTCTCCTTCTTCTACTTCTTCTGATTCACCCTTCAGACTTCACCTTCTCCTTCTCCTTTTTCTGCTTCTTCTGATTCACCCTCCAGACTTCACCTTCTCCTTCTCCTTATTCTGCTTCTTCTGATTCACCCTCCAGACTTCACCTTCTCCTTCTCCTTCTTCTGCTTCTTCTGATTCACCCTCCAGACTTCACCTTCTCCTTCTCCTTCTTCTGCTTCTTCTGATTCACCCTCCAGACTTCACCTTCTCCTTCTCCTTCGTCTACTTCTTCTGATTCACCCTCCAGACTACACCTTCTCCTTCTCCTTCTTCTACTTCTTCTGATTCACCCTCCAGACTTCACCTTCTCCTTCTCCTTCTTCGGTTTCTTCTGATTCACCCTCCTGACTTCACCTTCTCCTTCTCCTTCTTCTACTTCTTCTGCTTCACCCTCCAGACTTCACCTTCTCCTTCTCCTTCTTCTACTTCTTCTGATTCACCCTTCAGACTTCACCTTCTCCTTCTCCTTTTTCTGCTTCTTCTGATTCACCCTCCAGACTTCACCTTCTCCTTCTCCTTATTCTGCTTCTTCTGATTCACCCTCCAGACTTCACCTTCTCCTTCTCCTTCTTCTGCTTCTTCTGATTCACCCTCCAGACTTCACCTTCTCCTTCTCCTTCTTCTGCTTCTTCTGATTCACCCTCCAGACTTCACCTTCTCCTTCTCCTTCTTCTGCTTTTTCTGATTCACCCTCCAGACTTCACCTTCTCCTTCTCCTTCTTCTACTTCTTCTGATTCACCCTCCAGACTTCACCTTCTCCTTCTCTTTCTTCTGCTTCTTCTGATTCACCCTCCAGACTTCACCTTCTCCTTCTCCTTCTTCTGATTCTTCTGAATCACCCTCCAGACTTCACCTTCTCTTTCTCCTTCTTCTGCTTCTTCTGATTCACCCTCCTGACTTCACCTTCTCCTTCTCCTTCTTCTACTTCTTCTGATTCACCCTCCTGACTTCACCTTCTCCTTCTCCTTCTACTACTTCTTCTGCTTCACCCTCCAGACTTCACCTTCTCCTTCTCCTTCTTCTACTTCTTCTGATTCACCCTCCAGACTTCACCTTCTCCTTCTCCTTCTTCTACTTCTTCTGATTCACCCTCCTGACTTCACCTTCTCCTTCTCCTTCTTCTACTTCTTCTGCTTCACCCTCCAGACTTCACCTTCTCCTTCTCCTTCTTCTACTTCTTCTGATTCACCCTTCAGACTTCACCTTCTCCTTCTCCTTTTTCTGCTTCTTCTGATTCACCCTCCAGACTTCACCTTCTCCTTCTCCTTATTCTTCTTCTTCTGATTCACCCTCCAGACTTCACCTTCTCCTTCTCCTTCTTCTGCTTCTTCTGATTCACCCTCCAGACTTCACCTTCTCCTTTTCCTTCTTCTGCTTCTTCTGATTCATCCTCCAGACTTCACCTTCTCCTTCTCCTTCTTCTGCTTTTTCTGATTCACCCTCCAGACTTCACCTTCTCCTTCTCCTTCTTCTACTTCTTCTGATTCACCCTCCAGACTTCACCTTCTCCTTCTCTTTCTTCTGCTTCTTCTGATTCACCCTCCAGACTTCACCTTCTCCTTCTCCTTCTTCTGATTCTTCTGATTCACCGTCCAGACTTCACCTTCTCCTTCTCCTTCTTCTGCTTCTTCTGATTCACCCTCCTGACTTCACCTTCTCCTTCTCCTTCTTCTACTTCTTCTGATTCACCCTCCTGACTTCACCTTCTCCTTCTCCTTCTTCTACTTCTTCTGCTTCACCCTCCAGACTTCACCTTCTCCTTCTCCTTCTTCTGCTTCTTCTGATTCACCCTCCAGACTTCACCTTCTCCTTCTCCTTCTTTTGCTTCTTCTGCTTCACACTCCAGACTTCACCTTCTCCTTCTCCTTCTTCTGCTTCTTCTGATTCACCCTCCTTACTTCACCTTCTCCTTCTCCTTCTTCTGCTTCTTCTGATTCACCCTCCTGACTTCACCTTCTCCTTCTCCTTATTCTGCTTCTTCTGTTTCACCCTCCAGACTTCACCTTCTCCTTCTCCTTCTTTTGCTTCTTCTGATTCACCCTCCAGACTTCACCTTCTCCTTCTCCTTCTTCTACTTCTTCTGATTCACCCTCCAGACTTCACCTTCTCCTTCTCCTTCTTCTGCTTCTTCTGGTTCACCCTCCAGACTTCACCTTCTCCTTCTCCTTCGTCTACTTCTTCTGATTCACCCTCCAGACTACACCTTCTCCTTCTCCTTCTTCTACTTCTTCTGATTCACCCTCCAGACTTCACCTTCTCCTTCTCCTTCTTCTGTTTCTTCTGATTCACCCTCCAGACTTCACCTTCTCCTTCTCCTTCTTCTACTTCTTCTGATTCACCCTCCAGACTTCACCTTCTCCTTCTCCTTCTTCTACTTCTTCTGATTCACCCTCCAGACTTCACCTTCTCCTTCTCCTTCTTCTACTTCTTCTGCTTCTCCCTCCAGACTTCACCTTCTCCTTCTCCTTCTTCTGCTTCTTCTGATTCACCCTCCAGACTTCACCTTCTCCTTCTCTTTCTTCTGCTTCTTCTGATTCACCCTCCAGACTTCACCTTCTCCTTCTCCTTCTTCTGATTCTTCTGATTCACCCTCCAGACTTCACCTTCTCCTTCTCCTTCTTCTGCTTCTTCTGATTCACCCTCCTGACTTCACCTTCTCCTTCTCCTTCTTCTACTTCTTCTGATTCACCCTCCTGACTTCACCTTCTCCTTCTCCTTCTTCTGCTTCTTCTGCTTCACCCTCCAGACTTCACCTTCTCCTTCTCCTTCTTCTACTTCTTCTGAATCACCCTCCAGACTTCACCTTCTCGTTCTCCTTCTTTTGCTTCTTCTGCTTCACACTCCAGACTTCACCTTCTCCTTCTCCTTCTTCTGCTTCTTCTGATTCACCCTCCTTACTTCACCTTCTCCTTCTCCTTCTTCTGCTTCTTCTGATTCACCCTCCTGACTTCACCTTCTCCTTCTCCTTATTCTGCTTCTTCTGTTTCACCCTCCAGACTTCACCTTCTCCTTCTCCTTCTTCTGCTTCTTCTGATTCACCCTCCAGACTTCACCTTCTCCTTCTCCTTCTTCTGCTTCTTCTGATTCACCCTCCAGACTTCACCTTCTCCTTCTCCTTCTTCTACTTCTTCTGATTCACCCTCCAGACTTCACCTTCTCCTTCTCCTTCTTCTACTTCTTCTGCTTCTCCCTCCAGACTTCACCTTCTCCTTCTCCTTCTTCTGCTTCTTCTGATTCACCCTCCAGACTTCACCTTCTCCTTCTTCTACTTCTTCTGATTCACCCTCCAGACTTCACCTTCTACTTCTCCTTCTTCTACTTCTTCTGATTCACCCTCCAGACTTCACCTTCTCCTTCTCCTTCTTCTACTTCTTCCGATTCACCCTCCTGACTTCACCTTCTCCTTCTCCTTCTTCTGCTGCTTCTGCTTCACCCTCCTGACTTCACCTTCTCCTTCTCCTTCTTCTACTTCTTCTGATTCACCCTCCAGACTTCACCTTCTCCTTCTCCTTCTTCTGCTTCCTCTGCTTCACCCTCCAGACTTCACCTTCTCCTTCTCCTTCTTCTGCTTCTTCTGCTTCGACCTCCAGACATCACCTTCTCCTTCTCCTTCTTCTGCTTCTTCTGCTTCACCCTCCAGACTTCACCTTCTCCTTCTCCTTCTTCTTCATCTTCTGCTTCACTCTCCTGACTTCACCTTCTCCTTCTCCTTCTTCTACTTCTTCTGATTCACCCTCCAGACTTCACCTTCTCCTTCTCCTTCTTCTGCTTCTTCTGCTTCACCCTCCAGACTTCACCTTCTCCTTCTCCTTCTTCTGCTTCTTCTGCTGCGCCCTCCAGACTTCACCTTCTCCTTCTCCTTCTTCTGCTTCTTCTGCTTCACCGTCCTGACTTCACCTTCTCCTTCTCCTTCTTCTACTTCTTCTGCTTCACCCCCCTGACTTCACCTGCTCCTTCTCCTTCTTCTGCTTCTTCTGATTCACCCTCCTAACTTCACCTTCTCCTTCTCCTTCTTCTGCTTCTTCTGATTCACCCTCCTGACTTCACCTTCTCCTTCTCCTTCTTCTGCTTCTTCTGATTCACCCTCCAGACTTCACCTTCTCCTTCTCCTTCTTCTGCTTCTTCTGTTTCACCCTCCAGACTTCACCTTCTCCTTCTCCTTCTTCTGCTTCTTCTGATTCACCCTCCAGACTTCATCTTCTCCTTCTCCTTCTTCTGCTTCTTCTGATTCACCCTCCAGACTTCACCTTCTCCTTCTCCTTCTTCTGCTTCTTCTGATTCACCCTCCAGACTTCACCTTCTCCTTCTCCTTCTTCTACTTCTTCTGATTCACCCTCCAGACTTCACCTTCTCCTTCTCCTTCTTCTACTTCTTCAGATTCACCCTCCAGTCTTCACCTTCTCCTTCTCCTTCTTCTGTTTCTTCTGCTTCACCCTCCAGACTTCACCTTCTCCTTCTCTTTCTTCTGCTTTTTCTGATTCACCCTCCAGACTTCACCCTCTCCTTCTCCTTCTTCTGATTCTTCTGATTCACCCTCCAGACTTCATCTTCTCCTTCTCCTTCTTCTGCTTCTTCTGATTCACCCTCCAGACTTCACCTTCTCCTTCTCCTTCTTCTGCTTCTTCTGATTCACCCTCCAGACTTCATCTTCTCCTTCTCCTTCTTCTGCTTCTTCTCATTCACCCTCCAGACTTCACCTTCTCCTTCTCCTTCTTCTGCTTCTTCTGATTCACCCTCCAGACTTCACCTTCTCCTTCTCCTTCTTCTACTTCTTCTGATTCACCCTCCAGACTTCACCTTCTCCTTCTCCTTCTTCTACTTCTTCAGATTCACCCTCCAGTCTTCACCTTCTCCTTCTCCTTCTTCTGTTTCTTCTGCTTCACCCTCCAGACTTCACCTTCTCCTTCTCTTTCTTCTGCTTCTTCTGATTCACCCTCTAGACTTCAACTTCTCCTTCTCCTTCTTCTGATTCTTCTGATTCACCCTCCAGACTTCACCTTCTCCTTCTCCTTCTTCTGCTTCTTCTGATTCACCCTCCTGACTTCACCTTCTCCTTCTCCTTCTTCTACTTCTTCTGATTCACCCTCCTGACTTCACCTTCTCCTTCTCCTTCTTCTACTTCTTCTGCTTCACCCTCCAGACTTCACCTTCTCCTTCTCCTTCTTCTACTTCTTCTGATTCACCCTCCAGACTTCACCTTCTCCTTCTCTTGCTTCTTCTGCTTCACACTCCAGACTTCACCTTCTCCTTCTCCTTCTTCTGCTTCTTCTGATTCACCCTCCTTCCTTCACCTTCTCCTTCTCCTTCTTCTGCTTCTTCTGATTCACCCTCCTGACTTCACCTTCTCCTTCTCCTTATTCTGCTTCTTCTGTTTCACCCTCCAGACTTCACCTTCTCCTTCTCCTTCTTCTGCTTCTTCTGATTCACCCTCCAGACTTCACCTTCTCCTTCTCCTTCTTCTGCTTCTTCTGATTCACCCTCCAGACTTCACCTTCTCCTTCTCCTTCTTCTACTTCTTCTGATTCACCCTCCAGACTTCACCTTCTCCTTCTCCTTCTTCTGCTTCTTCTGATTCACCCTCCAGACTTCACCTTCTCCTTCTCCTTCGTCCACTTCTTCTGATTCACCCTCCAGACTACACCTTCTCCTGCTCCTTCTTCTACTTCTTCTGATTCACCCTCCAGACTTCACCTTCTCCTTCTCCTTCTTCTGTTTCTTCTGATTCACCCTCCAGACTTCAACTTCTCCTTCTCCTTCTTCTACTTCTTCTGATTCACCCTCCAGACTTCACCTTCTCCTTCTCCTTCTTCTACTTCTTCTGATTCACCCTCCAGACTTCACCTTCTCCTTCTCCTTCTTCTACTTCTTCTGCTTCTCCCTCCAGACTTCACCTTCTCCTTCTCCTTCTTCTGCTTCTTCTGATTCACCCTCCAGACTTCACCTTCTCCTTCTCCTTCTTCTGCTTTTTCTGATTCACCCTCCAGACTTCACCTTCTCCTTCTCCTTCTTCTGCTTCTTCTGCTTCGCCCTCCAGACATCACCTTCTCCTTCTCCTTCTTCTGCTTCTTCTGCTTCACCCTCCAGACTTCACCTTCTCCTTCTCCTTCTTCTGCTTCTTCTGCTTCACTCTCCTGACTTCACCTTCTCCTTCTCCTTCTTCTACTTCTTCTGATTCACCCACCAGACTTCACCTTCTCCTTCACCTTCTTCTGCTTCTTCTGCTTCACCCTCCAGACTTCACCTTCTCTTTCTCCTTCTTCTGCTTCTTCTGCTGCGCCCTCCAGACTTCACCTTCTCCTTCTCCTTCTTCTGCTTCTTCTGCTTCACCGTCCTGACTTCACCTTCTCCTTCTCCTTCTTCTACTTCTTGTGCTTCACCCCCTGACTTTACCTGCTCCTTCTCCTTCTTCTACTTCTTCTGATTCACCCTCCTAACTTCACCTTCTCCTTCTCCTTCTTCTGCTTCTTCTGATTCACCCTCCTGACTTCACCTTCTCCTTCTCCTTCTTCTGCTTCTTCTGATTCACCCTCCAGACTTCACCTTCTCCTTCTCCTTCTTCTGCTTCTTCTGTTTCACCCTCCAGACTTCACCTTCTCCTTCTCCTTCTTCTGCTTCTTCTGATTCACCCTCCAGACTTCATCTTCTCCTTCTCCTTCTTCTGCTTCTTCTGATTCACCCTCCAGACTTCACCTTCTCCTTCTCCTTCTTCTGCTTCTTCTGATTCACCCTCCAGACTTCACCTTCTCCTTCTTCTACTTCTTCTGATTCACCCTCCAGACTTCACCTTCTCCTTCTCCTTCTTCTCCTTCTTCAGATTCACCCTTCAGTCTTCACCTTCTCCTTCTCCTTCTTCTGTTTCTTCTGCTTCACCCTCCAGACTTCACCTTCTCCTTCTCTTTCTTCTGCTTCTTCTGATTCACCCTCCAGACTTCACCCTCTCCTTCTCCTTCTTCTGATTCTTCTGATTCACCCTCCAGACTTCACCTTCTCCTTCTCCTTCTTCTGCTTCTTCTGATTCACCCTCCAGACTTCACCTTCTCCTTCTCCTTCTTCTGCTTCTTCTGATTCACCCTCCAGACTTCATCTTCTCCTTCTCCTTCTTCTGCTTCTTCTCATTCACCCTCCAGACTTCACCTTCTCCTTCTCCTTCTTCTGCTTCTTCTGATTCACCCTCCAGACTTCACCTTCTCCTTCTCCTTCTTCTACTTCTTCTGATTCACCCTCCAGACTTCACCTTCTCCTTCTCCTTCTTCTACTTCTTCAGATTCACCCTCCAGTCTTCACCTTCTCCTTCTCCTTCTTCTGTTTCTTCTGCTTCACCCTCCAGACTTCACCTTCTCCTTCTCTTTCTTCTGCTTCTTCTGATTCACCCTCCAGACTCCAACTTCTCCTTCTCCTTCTTCTGATTCACCCTCCAGACTTCACCTTCTCCTTCTCCTTCTTCTGCTTCTTCTGATTCACCCTCCTGACTTCACCTTCTCCTTCTCCTTCTTCTACTTCTTCTGATTCACCCTCCTGACTTCACCTTCTCCTTCTCCTTCTTCTACTTCTTCTGCTTCACCCTCCAGACTTCACCTTCTCCTTCTCCTTCTTCTACTTCTTCTGATTCACCCTCCAGACTTCACCTTCTCCTTCTCCTTCTTTTGCTTCTTCTGCTTCACACTCCAGACTTCACCTTCTCCTTCTCCTTCTTTTGCTTCTTCTGATTCACCCTCCTTACTTCACCTTCTCCTTCTCCTTCTTCTGCTTCTTCTGATTCACCCTCCTGACTTCACCTTCTCCTTCTCCTTATTCTGCTTCTTCTGTTTCACCCTCCAGACTTCACCTTCTCCTTCTCCTTCTTCTGCTTCTTCTGATTCACCCTCCAGACTTCACCTTCTCCTTCTCCTTCTTCTGCTTCTTCTGATTCACCCTCCAGACTTCACCTTCTCCTTCTCCTTCTTCTACTTCTTCTGATTCACCCTCCAGACTTCAACTTCTCCTTCTCCTTCTTCTGCTTCTTCTGATTCACCCTCCAGACTTCACCTTCTCCTTCTCCTTCGTCTACTTCTTCTGATTCACCCTCCAGACTAAACCTTCTCCTTCTCCTTCTTCTACTTCTTCTGATTCACCCTCCAGACTTCACCTTCTCCTTCTCCTTCTTCTGTTTCTTCAGATTCTCCCGCCAGTCTTCACCTTCTCCTTCTCCTTCTTCTGTTTCTTCTGCTTCACCCTCCAGACTTCACCTTCTCCTTCTCTTTCTTCTGCTTCTTCTGATTCACCCTCCAGACTTCACCCTCTCCTTCTCCTTCTTCTGATTCTTCTGATTCACCCTCCAGACTTCAACTTCTCCTTCTCCTTCTTCTGCTTCTTCTGCTTCGCCCTCCAGACATCACCTTCTCCTTCTCCTTCTTCTGCTTCTTCTGCTTCACCCTCCAGACTTCACCTTCTCCTTCTCCTTCTTCTGCTTCTTCTGCTTCACTCTCCTGACTTCACCTTCTCCTTCTCCTTCTTCTACTTCTTCTGATTCACCCTCCAGACTTCACCTTCTCCTTCTCCTTCTTCTGCTTCTTCTGCTTCACCCTCCAGACTTCACCTTCTCCTTCTCCTTCTTCTGCTTCTTCTGCTGCGCCCTCCAGACTTCACCTTCTCCTTCTCCTTCTTCTGCTTCTTCTGCTTCACCGTCCTGACTTCACCTTCTCCTTCTCCTTCTTCTACTTCTTCTGCTTCACCCCCTTGACTTCACCTGCTCCTTCTCCTTCTTCTACTTCTTCTGATTCACCCCCCTAACTTCACCTTCTCCTTCTCCTTCTTCTGCTTCTTCTGATTCACCCTCCTGACTTCACCTTCTCCTTCTCCTTCTTCTGCTTCTTCTGATTCACCCTCCAGACTTCACCTTCTCCTTCTCCTTCTTCTGCTTCTTCTGTTTCACCCTCCAGACTTCACCTTCTCCTTCTCCTTCTTCTGCTTCTTCTGATTCACCCTCCAGACTTCATCTTCTCCTTCTCCTTCTTCTGCTTCTTCTGATTCACCCTCCAGACTTCACCTTCTCCTTCTCCTTCTTCTGCTTCTTCTGATTCACCCTCCAGACTTCACCTTCTCCTTCTTCTACTTCTTCTGATTCACCCTCCAGACTTCACCTTCTCCTTCTCCTTCTTCTCCTTCTTCAGATTCACCCTCCAGTCTTCACCTTCTCCTTCTCCTTCTTCTGTTTCTTCTGCTTCACCCTCCAGACTTCACCTTCTCCTTCTCTTTCTTCTGCTTCTTCTGATTCACCCTCCAGACTTCACATTCTCCTTCTCCTTCTTCTGATTCTTCTGATTCACCCTCCAGACTTCACCTTCTCCTTCTCCTTCTTCTGCTTCTTCTGATTCACCCTCCAGACTTCACCTTCTCCATCTCCGTCTTCTGCTTCTTCTGATTCACCCTCCAGACTTCACCTTCTCCTTCTCCTTCTTCTACTTCTTCTGATTCACCCTCCAGACTTCACCTTCTCCTTCTTCTACTTCTTCAGATTCACCCTCCAGTCTTCACCTTCTCCTTCTCCTTCTTCTGTTTCTTCTGCTTCACCCTCCAGACTTCACCTTCTCCTTCTCTTTCTTCTGCTTCTTCTGATTCACCCTCCAGACTTCAACTTCTCCTTCTCCTTCTTCTGATTCTTCTGATTCACCCTCCAGACTTCACCTTCTCCTTCTCCTTCTTCTGCTTCTTCTGATTCACCCTCCTGACTTCACCTTCTCCTTCTCCTTCTTCTACTTCTTCTGATTCACCCTCCTGACTTCACCTTCTCCTTCTCCTTCTTCTACTTCTTCTGCTTCACCCTCCAGACTTCACCTTCTCCTTCTCCTTCTTCTACTTCTTCTGATTCACCCTCCAGACTTCACCTTCTCCTTCTCCTTCTTTTGCTTCTTCTGCTTCACACTCCAGACTTCACCTTCTCCTTCTCCTTCTTCTGCTTCTTCTGATTCACCCTCCTTACTTCACCTTCTCCTTCTCCTTCTTCTGCTTCTTCTGATTCACCCTCCTGACTTCACCTTCTCCTTCTCCTTATTCTGCTTCTTCTGTTTCACCCTCCAGACTTCACCTTCTCCTTCTCCTTCTTCTGCTTCTTCTGATTCACCCTCCAGACTTCACCTTCTCCTTCTTCTACTTCTTCTGATTCACCCTCCAGACTTCACCTTCTCCTTCTCCTTCTTCTCCTTCTTCAGATTCACCCTTCAGTCTTCACCTTCTCCTTCTCCTTCTTCTGTTTCTTCTGCTTCACCCTCCAGACTTCACCTTCTCCTTCTCTTTCTTCTGCTTCTTCTGATTCACCCTCCAGACTTCACCCTCTCCTTCTCCTTCTTCTGATTCTTCTGATTCACCCTCCAGACTTCACCTTCTCCTTCTCCTTCTTCTGCTTCTTCTGATTCACCCTCCAGACTTCACCTTCTCCTTCTCCTTCTTCTGCTTCTTCTGATTCACCCTCCAGACTTCATCTTCTCCTTCTCCTTCTTCTGCTTCTTCTGATTCACCCTCCAGACTTCACCTTCTCCTTCTCCTTCTTCTGCTTCTTCTGATTCACCCTCCAGACTTCACCTTCTCCTTCTCCTTCTTCTACTTCTTCTGATTCACCCTCCAGACTTCACCTTCTCCTTCTCCTTCTTCTACTTCTTCAGATTCACCCTCCAGTCTTCACCTTCTCCTTCTCCTTCTTCTGTTTCTTCTGCTTCACCCTCCAGACTTCACCTTCTCCTTCTCTTTCTTCTGCTTCTTCTGATTCACCCTCCAGACTCCAACTTCTCCTTCTCCTTCTTCTGATTCTTCTGATTCACCCTCCAGACTTCACCTTCTCCTTCTCCTTCTTCTGCTTCTTCTGATTCACCCTCCTGACTTCACCTTCTCCTTCTCCTTCTTCTACTTCTTCTGATTCACCCTCCTGACTTCACCTTCTCCTTCTCCTTCTTCTACTTCTTCTGCTTCACCCTCCAGACTTCACCTTCTCCTTCTCCTTCTTCTACTTCTTCTGATTCACCCTCCAGACTTCACCTTCTCCTTCTCCTTCTTTTGATTCTTCTGCTTCACACTCCAGACTTCACCTTCTCCTTCTCCTTCTTTTGCTTCTTCTGATTCACCCTCCTTACTTCACCTTCTCCTTCTCCTTCTTCTGCTTCTTCTGATTCACCCTCCTGACTTCACCTTCTCCTTCTCCTTATTCTGCTTCTTCTGTTTCACCCTCCAGACTTCACCTTCTCCTTCTCCTTCTTCTGCTTCTTCTGATTCACCCTCCAGACTTCACCTTCTCCTTCTCCTTCTTCTGCTTCTTCTGATTCACCCTCCAGACTTCACCTTCTCCTTCTCCTTCTTCTACTTCTTCTGATTCACCCTCCAGACTTCACCTTCTCCTTCTCCTTCTTCTGCTTCTTCTGATTCACCCTCCAGACTTCACCTTCTCCTTCTCCTTCGTCTACTTCTTCTGATTCACCCTCCAGACTAAACCTTCTCCTTCTCCTTCTTCTACTTCTTCTGATTCACCCTCCAGACTTCACCTTCTCCTTCTCCTTCTTCTGTTTCTTCAGATTCTCCCTCCAGTCTTCACATTCTCCTTCTCCTTCTTCTGTTTCTTCTGCTTCACCCTCCAGACTTCACCTTCTCCTTCTCTTTCTTCTGCTTCTTCTGATTCACCCTCCAGACTTCACCCTCTCCTTCTCCTTCTTCTGATTCTTCTGATTCACCCTCCAGACTTCAACTTCTCCTTCTCCTTCTTCTGCTTCTTCTGCTTCGCCCTCCAGACATCACCTTCTCCTTCTCCTTCTTCTGCTTCTTCTGCTTCACCCTCCAGACTTCACCTTCTCCTTCTCCTTCTTCTGCTTCTTCTGCTTCACTCTCCTGACTTCACCTTCTCCTTCTCCTTCTTCTACTTCTTCTGATTCACCCTCCAGACTTCACCTTCTCCTTCTCCTTCTTCTGCTTCTTCTGCTTCACCCTCCAGACTTCACCTTCTCCTTCTCCTTCTTCTGCTTCTTCTGCTGCGCCCTCCAGACTTCACCTTCTCCTTCTCCTTCTTCTGCTTCTTCTGCTTCACCGTCCTGACTTCACCTTCTCCTTCTCCTTCTTCTACTTCTTCTGCTTCACCCCCTGACTTCACCTGCTCCTTCTCCTTCTTCTACTTCTTCTGATTCACCCTCCTAACTTCACCTTCTCCTTCTCCTTCTTCTGCTTCTTCTGATTCACCCTCCTGACTTCACCTTCTCCTTCTCCTTCTTCTGCTTCTTCTGATTCACCCTCCAGACTTCACCTTCTCCTTCTCCTTCTTCTGCTTCTTCTGTTTCACCCTCCAGACTTCACCTTCTCCTTCTCCTTCTTCTGCTTCTTCTGATTCACCCTCCAGACTTCATCTTCTCCTTCTCCTTCTTCTGCTTCTTCTGATTCACCCTCCAGACTTCACCTTCTCCTTCTCCTTCTTCTGCTTCTTCTGATTCACCCTCCAGTCTTCACCTTCTCCTTCTCCTTCTTCTGTTTCTTCTGCTTCACCCTCCAGACTTCACCTTCTCCTTCTCTTTCTTCTGCTTCTTCTGATTCACCCTCCAGACTTCAACTTCTCCTTCTCCTTCTTCTGATTCTTCTGATTCACCCTCCAGACTTCACCTTCTCCTTCTCCTTCTTCTGCTTCTTCTGATTCACCCTCCTGACTTCACCTTCTCCTTCTCCTTCTTCTACTTCTTCTGATTCACCCTCCTGACTTCACCTTCTCCTTCTCCTTCTTCTACTTCTTCTGCTTCACCCTCCAGACTTCACCTTCTCCTTCCCCTTCTTCTACTTCTTCTGATTCACCCTCCAGACTTCACCTTCTCCTTCTCCTTCTTTTGCTTCTTCTGCTTCACACTCCAGACTTCACCTTCTCCTTCTCCTTCTTCTGCTTCTTCTGATTCACCCTCCTTACTTCACCTTCTCCTTCTCCTTCTTCTGCTTCTTCTGATTCACCCTCCTGACTTCACCTTCTCCTTCTCCTTATTCTGCTTCTTCTGTTTCACCCTCCAGACTTCACCTTCTCCTTCTCCTTCTTCTGCTTCTTCTGATTCACCCTCCAGACTTCACCTTCTCCTTCTCCTTCTTCTGCTTCTTCTGATTCACCCTCCAGACTTCACCTTCTCCTTCTCCTTCTTCTACTTCTTCTGATTCACCCTCCAGACTTCACCTTCTCCTTCTCCTTCTTCTGCTTCTTCTGATTCACCCTCCAGACTTCACCTTCTCCTTCTCCTTCGTCTACTTCTTCTGATTCACCCTCCAGACTACACCTTCTCCTTCTCCTTCTTCTACTTCTTCTGATTCACCCTCCAGACTTCACCTTCTCCTTCTCCTTCTTCTGTTTCTTCTGATTCACCCTCCAGACTTCACCTTCTCCTTCTCCTCCTTCTACTTCTTCTGATTCACCCTCCAGACTTCACCTTCTCCTTCTCCTTCTTCTAGTTCTTCTGATTCACCCTCCAGACTTCACCTTCTCCTTCTCCTTCTTCTACTTCTTCTGCTTCTCACTCCAGACTTCACCTTCTCCTTCTCCTTCTACTGCTTCTTCTGATTCACCCTCCAGACTTCACCTTCCCCTCCTCCTTCTTCTACTTCTTCTGATTCACCCTCCAGACTTCACCTTCTCCTTCTCCTTCTTCTACTTCTTCTGATTCACCCTCCAGACTTCACCTTCTCCTTCTCCTTCTTCTACTTCTTCCGATTCACCCTCCTGACTTCACCTTCTCCTTCTCCTTCTTCTGCTTCTTCTGCTTCACCCTCCTGAATTCACCTTCTCCTTCTCCTTCTTCTACTTCTTCTGATTCACCCTCCAGACTTCACCTTCTCCTTCTCCTTCTTCTGCTTCTTCTGCTTCACCCTCCAGACTTCACCTTCTCCTTCTCCTTCTTCTGCTTCTTCTGATTCGCCCTCCAGACATCACCTTCTCCTTCTCCTTCTTCTGCTTCTTCTGCTTCACCCTCCAGACTTCACCTTCTCCTTCTCCTTCTTCTGCTTCTTCTGCTTCACTCTCCTGACTTCACCTTCTCCTTCTCCTTCTTCTACTTCTTCTGATTCACCCTCCAGACTTCACCTTCTCCTTCTCCTTCTTCTGCTTCTTCTGCTTCACCCTCCAGACTTCACCTTCTCCTTCTCCTTCTTCTGCTTCTTCTGCTGCGCCCTCCAGACTTCACCTTCTCCTTCTCCTTCTTCTGCTTCTTCTGCTTCACCCTCCTGACTTCACCTTCTCCTTCTCCTTCTTCTACTTCTTCTGTTTCACCCCCCTGACTTCACCTGCTCCTTCTCCTTCTTCTGCTTCTTCTGATTCACCCTCCTAACTTTACCTTCTCCTTCTCCTTCTTCTGCTTCTTCTGATTCACCCTCCTGACTTCACCTTCTCCTTCTCCTTCTTCTGCTTCTTCTAATTCACCCTCCAGACTTCACCTTCTCCTTCTCCTTCTTCTGCTTCTTCTGATTCACCCTCCAGACTTCACCTTCTCCTTCTCCTTCTTCTGCTTCTTCTGATTGACCCTCCAGACCTCACCTTCTCCTTCTCCTTCTTCTACTTCTTCTGATTCACCCTCCAGACTTCATCTTCTCCTTCTCCTTCTTCTGCTTCTTCTGATTCACCCTCCAGACTTCACCTTCTCCTTCTCCTTCTTCTGCTTCTTCTGATTCACCCTCCAGACTTCACCTTCTCCTTCTCCTTCTTCTACTTCTTCTGATTCACCCTCCTGACTTCACCTTCTCCTTCTCCTTCTTCTGCTTCTTCTGCTTCACCCTCCAGACTTCACCTTCTCCTGCTCCTTCTTCTGCTTCTTCTGCTTCACCCTCCAGACTTCACCTTCTCCTTCTCCTTCTTCTGCTCCTTCTGCTTCACCCTCCTGACTTCACCTTCTCCTACTCCTTCTTCTACTTCTTCTGATTCACCCTCCAGACTTCACCTTCTCCTTCTCCTTCTTCTGCTTCTTCTGCTTCACCCTCCAGACTTCACCTTCTCCTTCTCCTTCTTCTGCTTCTTCTCCTTCGCCCTCCAGACTTCACCTTCTCCTTCTCCATCTTCTGCTTCTTCTGCTTCACTCTCCTGACTTCACCTTCTCCTTCTCCTTCTTCTACTTCTTCTGATTCACCCTCCAGACTTCACCTTCTCCTTCTCCTTCTTCTGCTTCTTCTGCTTCACCCTCCAGACTTCAGCTTCTCCTTCTCCTTCTTCTGCTTCTTCTGCTGCGCCCTCCAGACTTCACCTTCTCCTTCTCCTTCTTCTACTTCTTCTGATTCACCCTCCAGACTTCACCTTCTCCTTCTCCTTCTTCTACTTCTTCTGATTCACCCTCCAGACTTCACCTTCTCCTTCTCCTTCTTCTACTTCTTCCGATTCACCCTCCTGACTTCACCTTCTCCTTCTCCTTCTTCTGCTTCTTCTGCTTCACCCTCCTGACTTCACCTTCTCCTTCTCCTTCTTCTACTTCTTCCGATTCACCCTCCAGACTTCACCTTCTCCTTCTCCTTCTTCTGCTTCTTCTGCTTCACCCTCCAGACTTCACCTTCTCCTTCTCCTTCTTCTGCTTCTTCTGATTCGCCCTCCAGACATCACCTTCTCCTTCTCCTTCTTCTGCTTCTTCTGCTTCACCCTCCAGACTTCACCTTCTCCTTCTCCTTCTTCTGCTTCTTCTGCTTCACTCTCCTGACTTCACCTTCTCCTTCTCCTTCTTCTACTTCTTCTGATTCACCCTCCAGACTTCACCTTCTCCTTCTCCTTCTTCTGCTTCTTCTGCTTCACCCTCCAGACTTCACCTTCTCCTTCTCCTTCTTCTGCTTCTTCTGCTGCGCCCTCCAGACTTCACCTTCTCCTTCTCCTTCTTCTGCTTCTTCTGCTTCACCCTCCTGACTTCACCTTCTCCTTCTCCTTCTTCTACTTCTTCTGTTTCACCCCCCTGACTTCACCTGCTCCTTCTCCTTCTTCTGCTTCTTCTGATTCACCCTCCTAACTTTACCTTCTCCTTCTCCTTCTTCTGCTTCTTCTGATTCACCCTCCTGACTTCACCTTCTCCTTCTCCTTCTTCTGCTTCTTCTAATTCACCCTCCAGACTTCACCTTCTCCTTCTCCTTCTTCTGCTTCTTCTGATTCACCCTCCAGACTTCACCTTCTCCTTCTCCTTCTTCTGCTTCTTCTGATTGACCCTCCAGACCTCACCTTCTCCTTCTCCTTCTTCTACTTCTTCCGATTCACCCTCCAGACTTCATCTTCTCCTTCTCCTTCTTCTGCTTCTTCTGATTCACCCTCCAGACTTCACCTTCTCCTTCTCCTTCTTCTGCTTCTTCTGATTCACCCTCCAGACTTCACCTTCTCCTTCTCCTTCTTCTACTTCTTCTGATTCACCCTCCTGACTTCACCTTCTCCTTCTCCTTCTTCTGCTTCTTCTGCTTCACCCTCCAGACTTCACCTTCTCCTGCTCCTTCTTCTGCTTCTTCTGCTTCACCCTCCAGACTTCACCTTCTCCTTCTCCTTCTTCTGCTCCTTCTGCTTCACTCTCCTGACTTCACCTTCTCCTACTCCTTCTTCTACTTCTTCTGATTCACCCTCCAGACTTCACCTTCTCCTTCTCCTTCTTCTGCTTCTTCTGCTTCACCCTCCAGACTTCACCTTCTCCTTCTCCTTCTTCTGCTTCTTCTCCTTCGCCCTCCAGACTTCACCTTCTCCTTCTCCATCTTCTGCTTCTTCTGCTTCACTCTCCTGACTTCACCTTCTCCTTCTCCTTCTTCTACTTCTTCTGATTCACCCTCCAGACTTCACCTTCTCCTTCTCCTTCTTCTGCTTCTTCTGCTTCACCCTCCAGACTTCAGCTTCTCCTTCTCCTTCTTCTGCTTCTTCTGCTGCGCCCTCCAGACTTCACCTTCTCCTTCTCCTTCTTCTGCTTCTTCTGCTTCACCGTCCTGACTTCACCATCTCCTTCTCCTTCTTCTACTTCTTCTGCTTCACCCCCCTGACTTCACCTGCTCCTTCTCCTTCTTCTGCTTCTTCTGATTCACCCTCCTAACTTCACCTTCTCCTTCTCCTTCTTCTGCTTCTTCTGATTCACCCTCCTGACTTCACCTTCTCCTTCTCCTTCTTCTGCTTCTTCTGATTCACCCTCCAGACTTCACCTTCTCCTTCTCCTTCTTCTGCTTCTTCTGTTTCACCCTCCAGACTTCACCTTCTCCTTCTCCTTCTTCTGCTTCTTCTGATTCACCCTCCAGACTTCATCTTCTCCTTCTCCTTCTTCTGCTTCTTCTGATTCACCCTCCAGACTTCACCTTCTCCTTCTCCTTCTTCTGCTTCTTCTGATTCACCCTCCAGACTTCACCTTCTCCTTCTCCTTCTTCTACTTCTTCTGATTCACCCTCCAGACTTCACCTTCTCCTTCTCCTTCTTCTACTTCTTCAGATTCACCCTCCAGTCTTCACCTTCTCCTTCTCCTTCTTCTGTTTCTTCTGCTTCACCCTCCAGACTTCACCTTCTCCTTCTCTTTCTTCTGCTTCTTCTGATTCACCCTCCAGACTTCACCTTCTCCTTCTCCTTCTTCTGATTCTTCTGATTCACCCTCCAAACTTCACCTTCTCCTTCTCCTTCTTCTGCTTCTTCTGATTCACCCTCCAGACTTCACCTTCTCCTTCTCCTTCTTCTGCTTCTTCTGATTCACCCTCCAGACTTCATCTTCTCCTTCTCCTTCTTCTGCTTCTTCTGATTCACCCTCCAGACTTCACCTTCTCCTTCTCCTTCTTCTGCTTCTTCTGATTCATCCTCCAGACTTCACCTTCTCCTTCTCTTTCTTCTGTTTCTTCTGATTCACCCTCCAGACTTCACCTTCTCCTTCTCCTTCTTCTGATTCTTCTGATTCACCCTCCAAACTTCACCTTCTCCTTCTCCTTCTTCTGCTTCTTCTGATTCACCCTCCTGACTTCACCTTCTCCTTCTCCTTATTCTGCTTCTTCTGTTTCACCCTCCAGACTTCACCTTCTCCTTCTCCTTCTTCTGCTTCTTCTGATTCACCCTCCAGACTTCACCTTCTCCTTCTCCTTCTTCTGCTTCTTCTGATTCACCCTCCAGACTTCACCTTCTCCTTCTCCTTCTTCTACTTCTTCTGATTCACCCTCCAGACTTCACCTTCTCCTTCTCCTTCTTCTGCTTCTTCTGATTCACCCTCCAGACTTCACCTTCTCCTTCTCCTTCGTCTACTTCTTCTGATTCACCCTCCAGACTACACCTTCTCATTCTCCTTCTTCTACTTCTTCTGATTCACCCTCCAGACTTCACCTTCTCCTTCTCCTTCTTCTGTTTCTTCTGATTCACCCTCCAGACTTCACCTTCTCCTTCTCCTTCTTCTACTTCTTCTGATTCACCCTCCAGACTTCACCTTCTCCTTCTCCTTCTTCTACTTCTTCTGATTCACCCTCCAGACTTCACCTTCTCCTTCTCCTTCTTCTACTTCTTCTGCTTCTCCCTCCAGACTTCACCTTCTCCTTCTCCTTCTTCTGCTTCTTCTGATTCACCCTCCAGACTTCACCTTCTCATTCTCCTTCTTCTACTTCTTCTGATTCACCCTCCAGACTTCACCTTCTCCTTCTCCTTCTTCTACTTCTTCTGATTCACCCTCCAGACTTCACCTTCTCCTTCTCCTTCTTCTACTTCTTCCGATTCACCCTCCTGACTTCACCTTCTCCTTCTCCTTCTTCTGCTTCTTCTGCTTCACCCTCCTGACTTCACCTTCTCCTTCTCCTTCTTCTACTTCTTCTGATTCACCCTCCAGACTTCACCTTCTCCTTCTCCTTTTTCTGCTTCTTCTGCTTCACCCTCCAGACTTCACCTTCTCCTTCTCCTTCTTCTACTTCTTCTGCTTCGCCCTCCAGACATCACCTTCTCCTTCTCCTTCTTCTGCTTCTTCTGCTTCACCCTCCTGACTTCACCTTCTCCTTCTCCTTCTTCTACTTCTTCTGCTTCACCCCCCTGACTTCACCTGCTCCTTCTCCTTCTTCTGCTTCTTCTGATTCACCCTCCTAACTTTACCTTCTCCTTCTCCTTCTTCTGCTTCTTCTGATTCACCCTCCTGACTTCACCTTCTCCTTCTCCTTCTTCTGCTTCTTCTAATTCACCCTCCAGACTTCACCTTCTCCTTGTCCTTCTTCTGCTTCTTCTGATTCACCCTCCAGACTTCACCTTCTCCTTCTCCTTCTTCTGCTTCTTCTGATTGACCCTCCAGACCTCACCTTCTCCTTCTCCTTCTTCTACTTCTTCTGATTCACCCTCCAGGCTTCATCTTCTCCTTCTCCTTCTTCTGCTTCTTCTGATTCACCCCCCAGACTTCACCTTCTCCTTCTCCTTCTTCTGCTTCTTCTGATTCATCCTCCAGACTTCACCTTCTCCTTCTCCTTCTTCTACTTCTTCTGATTCACCATCCTGGCTTCACCTTCTCCTTCTCCTTCTTCTGCTTCTTCTGCTTCACCCTCCAGACTTCACCTTCTCCTGCTCCTTCTTCTGCTTCTTCTGCTTCACCCTCCAGACTTCACCTTCTCCTTCTCCTTCTTCTGCTTCTTCTGCTTCACCCTCCTGACTTCACCTTCTCCTTCTCCTTCTTCTACTTCTTCTGATTCACCCTCCAGACTTCACCTTCTCCTTCTCCTTCTTCTGCTTCTTCTGCTTCACCCTCCAGACTTCACCTTCTCCTTCTCCTTCTTCTGCTTCTTCTGCTTCGCCCTCCAGACTTCACCTTCTCCTTCTCCATCTTCTGCTTCTTCTGCTTCACTCTCCTGACTTCACCTTCTCCTTGTCCTTCTTCTACTTCTTCTGATTCACCCTCCAGACTTCACCTTCTCCTTCTCCTTCTTCTGCTTCTTCTGCTTCACCCTCCAGACTTCAGCTTCTCCTTCTCCTTCTTCTGCTTCTTCTGCTGCGCCCTCCAGACTTCACCTTCTCCTTCTCCTTCTTCTGCTTCTTCTGCTTCACCGTCCTGACTTCACCTTCTCCTTCTCCTTCTTCTACTTCTTCTGCTTCACCCCCCTGACTTCACCTGCTCCTTCTCCTTCTTCTGCTTCTTCTGATTCACGCTCCTAACTACACCTTCTCCTTCTCCTTCTTCTGCTTCTTCTGATTCACCCTCCTGACTTCACCTTCTCCTTCTTCTGCTTCTTCTGATTCACCCTCCATACTTCACCTTCTCCTTCTCCTTCTTCTGCTTCTTCTGATTCACCCTCCAGACTTCACCTTCTCCTTCTCCTTCTTCTGCTTCTTCTGATTCACCCTCCAGACTTCACCTTCTCCTTGTCCTTCTTCTGCTTCTTCTGATTCACCCTCCAGACTTCACCTTCTCCTTCTCCTTCTTCTGCTTCTTCTGATTGACCCTCCAGACCTCACCTTCTCCTTCTCCTTCTTCTACTTCTTCTGATTCACCCTCCAGACTTCATCTTCTCCTTCTCCTTCTTCTGCTTCTTCTGATTCACCCCCCAGACTTCACCTTCTCCTTCTCCTTCTTCTGCTTCTTCTGATTCATCCTCCAGACTTCACCTTCTCCTTCTCCTTCTTCTACTTCTTCTGATTCACCATCCTGACTTCACCTTCTCCTTCTCCTTCTTCTGCTTCTTCTGCTTCACCCTCCAGACTTCACCTTCTCCTGCTCCTTCTTCTGCTTCTTCTGCTTCACCCTCCAGACTTCACCTTCTCCTTCTCCTTCTTCTGCTTCTTCTGCTTCACCCTCCTGACTTCACCTTCTCCTTCTCCTTCTTCTACTTCTTCTGATTCACCCTCCAGACTTCTCCTTCTCCTTCTCCTTCTTCTGCTTCTTCTGCTTCACCCTCCAGACTTCACCTTCTCCTTCTCCTTCTTCTGCTTCTTCTGCTTCGCCCTCCAGACTTCACCTTCTCCTTCTCCATCTTCTGCTTCTTCTGCTTCACTCTCCTGACTTCACCTTCTCCTTCTCCTTCTTCGACTTCTTCTGATTCACCCTCCAGACTTCACCTTCTCCTTCTCCTTCTTCTGCTTCTTCTGCTTCACCCTCCAGACTTCAGCTTCTCCTTCTCCTTCTTCTGCTTCTTCTGCTGCGCCCTCCAGACTTCACCTTCTCCTTCTCCTTCTTCTGCTTCTTCTGATTCACCCTCCTAACTACACCTTCTCCTTCTCCTTCTTCTGCTTCTTCTGATTCACCCTCCTGACTTCACCTTCTCCTTCTTCTGCTTCTTCTGATTCACCCTCCAGACTTCACCTTCTCCTTCTCCTTCTTCTGCTTCTTCTGATTCACCCTCCAGACTTCACCTTCTCCTTCTCCTTCTTCTGCTTCTTCTGATTCACCCTCCAGACTTCATCTTCTCCTTCTCCTTCTTCTGCTTCTTCTGATTCACCCTCCAGACTTCACCTTCTCCTTCTCCTTCTTCTGCTTCTTCTGATTCACCCTCCAGACTTCACCTTCTCCTTCTCCTTCTTCTACTTCTTCTGCTTCACCCTCCTGACTTCACCTTCTCCTTCTCCTTCTTCTACTTCTTCTGATTCACCCTCCAGACTTCACCTTCTCCTTCTCCTTCTTCTGCTTCTTCTGCTTCACCCTCCAGACTTCACCTTCTCCTTCTCCTTCCTCTGCTTCTTCTGCTTCGCCCTCCAGACTTCACCTTCTCCTTCTCCATCTTCTGCTTCTTCTGCTTCACTCTCCTGACTTCACCTTCTCTTTCTCCTTCTTCTACTTCTTCTGATTCACCCTCCAGACTTCAGCTTCTCCTTCTCCTTCTTCTGCTTCTTCTGCTGCGCCCTCCAGACTTCACCTTCTGCTTCTCCTTCTTCTGCTTCTTCTGCTTCACCGTCCTGACTTCACCTTCTCCTTCTTCTACTTCTTCTGCTTCACCCCCCTGACTTCACCTGCTCCTTCTCCTTCTTCTGCTTCTTCTGATTCACCCTCCTAACTACACCTTCTCCTTCTCCTTCTTCTGCTTCTTCTGATTCACCCTCCTGACTTCACCTTCTCCTTCTCCTTCTTCTGCTTCTTCTGATTCACCCTCCAGACTTCACCTTCTCCTTCTCCTTCTTCTGCTTCTTCTGCTTCACCCTCCAGACTTCACCTTCTCCTTCTCCTTCTTCTGCTTCTTCTGATTCACCCTCCAGACTTCATCTTCTCCTTCTCCTTCTTCTTCTTCTTCTGATTCACCCTCCAGACTTCACCTTCTCCTTCTCCTTCTTCTGCTTCTTCTGATTCACCCTCCAGACTTCACCTTCTCCTTCTCCTTCTTCTACTTCTTCTGATTCACCCTCCAGACTTCACCTTCTCCTTCTCCTTCTTATACTTCTTCAGATTCACCCTCCAGTCTTCACCTTCTCCTTCTCCTTCTTCTGTTTCTTCTGCTTCACCCTCCAGACTTCACCTTCTTCTTCTCTTTCTTCTGCTTCTTCTGATTCACCCTCCAGACTTCACCTTCTCCTTGTCCTTCTTCTGATTCTTCTGATTCACTCTCCAGACTTCACCTTCTCCTTCTCCTTCTTCTGCTTCTTCTGATTCACCCTCCTGACTTCACCTTCTCCTTCTCCTTCTTCTACTTCTTCTGATTCACCCTCCTGACTTCACCTTCTCCTTCTCCTTCTTCTACTTCTTCTGCTTCACCCTCCATACTTCACCTTCTCCTTCTCCTTCTTCTACTTCTTCTGATTCACCCTCCAGACTTCACCTTCTCCTTCTCCTTCTTCTGCTTCTTCTGATTCACCCTCCAGACTTCACCTTCTCCTTCTCCTTATTCTGCTTCTTCTGATTCACCCTCCAGACTTCACCTTCTCCTTCTCCTTCTTCTGCTTCTTCTGATTCACCCTCCAGACTTCACCTTCTCCTTCTCCTTCTTCTGCTTCTTCTGATTCACCCTCCAGACTTCACCTTCTCCTTCTCCTTCTTCTGCTTCTTCTGATTCACCCTCCAGACTTCACCTTCTCCTTCTCCTTCTTCTACTCCTTCTGATTCACCCTCCAGACTTCACCTTCTCCTTCTCCTTCTTCTGCTTCTTCTGATTCACCCTCCAGACTTCACCTTCTCCTTCTCCTTATTCTGCTTCTTCTGATTCACCCTCCAGACTTCACCTTCTCCTTCTCCTTCTTCTGCTTCTTCTGATTCACCCTCCAGACTTCACCTTCTCCTTCTCCTTCTTCTACTTCTTCTGATTCACCCTCCAGACTTCACCTTCTCCTTCTCCTTCTTCTGCTTCTTCTGATTCACCCTCCAGACTTCACCTTCTCCTTCTCCTTCTTCTACTTCTTCTGCTTCACCCTCCAGACTACACCTTCTCCTTCTCCTTCTTCTACTTCTTCTGATTCACCCTCCAGACTTCACCTTCTCCTTCTCCTTCTTCTGCTTCTTCTGATTCACCCTCCAGACTTCACCTTCTCCTTCTCCTTCTACTACTTCTTCAGATTCACCCTCCAGTCTTCACCTTCTCCTTCTCCTTCTTCTGTTTCTTCTGCTTCACCCTCCAGACTTCACCTTCTCCTTCTCTTTCTTCTGCTTCTTCTGATTCACCCTCCAGACTTCACCTTCTCCTTCTCCTTCTTCTGATTCTTCTGATTCACCCTCCAAACTTCACCTTCTCCTTCTCCTTCTTCTGCTTCTTCTGATTCACCCTCCAGACTTCACCTTCTCCTTCTCCTTCTTCTGATTCTTCTGATTCACCCTCCAAACTTCACCTTCTCCTTCTCCTTCTTCTGCTTCTTCTGATTCACCCTCCTGACTTCACCTTCTCCTTCTCCTTATTCTGCTTCTTCTGTTTCACCCTCCAGACTTCACCTTCTCCTTCTCCTTCTTCTGCTTCTTCTGATTCACCCTCCAGACTTCACCTTCTCCTTCTCCTTCTTCTGCTTCTTCTGATTCACCCTCCAGACTTCACCTTCTCCTTCTCCTTCTTCTACTTCTTCTGATTCACCCTCCAGACTTCACCTTCTCCTTCTCCTTCTTCTGCTTCTTCTGATTCACCCTCCAGACTTCACCTTCTCCTTCTCCTTCGTCTACTTCTTCTGATTCACCCTCCAGACAACACCTTCTCCTTCTCCTTCTTCTACTTCTTCTGATTCACCCTCCAGACTTCACCTTCTCCTTCTCCTTCTTCTGTTTCTTCTGATTCACCCTCCAGACTTCACCTTCTCCTTCTCCTTCTTCTACTTCTTCTGATTCACCCTCCAGACTTCACCTTCTCCTTCTCCTTCTTCTACTTCTTCTGATTCACCCTCCAGACTTCACCTTCTCCTTCTCCTTCTTCTACTTCTTCTGATTCACCCTCCAGACTTCACCTTCTCCTTCTCCTTCTTCTACTTCTTCTGCTTCTCCCTCCAGACTTCACCTTCTCCTTCTCCTTCTTCTGCTTCTTCTGATTCACCCTCCAGACTTCACCTTCTCCTTCTCCTTCTTCTGCTTCTTCTGCTTCACCCTCCAGACTTCACCTTCTGCTTCTCCTTCTTCTGCTTCTTCTGCTTCGCCCTCCAGACATCACCTTCTCCTTCTCCTTCTTCTGCTTCTTCTGCTTCACCCTCCAGACTTCACCTTCTCCTTCTCCTTCTTCTGCTTCTTCTGCTTCACTCTCCTGACTTCACCTTCTCCTTCACCTTCTTGTACTTCTTCTGATTCACCCTCCAGACTTCACCTTCTCCTTCTCCTTCTTCTGCTTCTTCTGCTTCACTCTCCTGACTTCACCTTCTCCTTCACCTTCTTCTACTTCTTCTGATTCACCCTCCAGACTTCACCTTCTCCTTCTCCTTCTTCTGCTTCTTCTGCTTCACCCTCCAGACTTCACCTTCTCCTTCTCCTTCTTCTGCTTCTTCTCCTGCGCCCTCCAGACTTCACCTTCTCCTTCTCCTTCTTCTGCTTCTTCTGCTTCACCCTCCTGACTTCACCTTCTCCTTCTCCTTCTTCTACTTCTTCTGCTTCACCCCCCTGACTTCACCTGCTCCTTCTCCTTCTTCTGCTTCTTCTGATTCACCCTCCTAACTTTACCTTCTCCTTCTCCTTCTTCTGCTTCTTCTGATTCACCCTCCTGACTTCACCTTCTCCTTCTCCTTCTTCTGCTTCTTCTAATTCACCCTCCAGACTTAACCTTTTCCTTGTCCTTCTTCTGCTTCTTCTGATTCACCCTCCTAACTTTACCTTCTCCTTCTCCTTCTTCTGCTTCTTCTGATTCACCCTCCTGACTTCACCTTCTCCTTCTCCTTCTTCTGCTTCTTCTAATTCACCCTCCAGACTTAACCTTTTCCTTGTCCTTCTTCTGCTTCTTCTGATTCACCCTCCAGACTTCACCTTCTCCTTCTCCTTCTTCTGCTTCTTCTGATTGACCCTCCAGACTTCACCTTCTCCTTCTCCTTCTTCTACTTCTTCTGATTCACCCTCCAGACTTCATCTTCTCCTTCTCCTTCTTCTGCTTCTTCTGATTCACCCTCCAGACTTCACCTTCTCCTTCTCCTTCTTCTGCTTTTTCTGATTCACCCTCCAGACTTCACCTTCTCCTTCTCCTTCTTCTACTTCTTCTGATTCACCATCCTGACTTCACCTTCTCCTTCTCCTTCTTCTGCTTCTTCTGCTTCACCCTCCAGACTTCACCTTCTCCTGCTCCTTCTTCTGCTTCTTCTGCTTCACCCTCCAGACTTCACCTTCTCCTTCTCCTTCTTCTGCTTCTTCTGCTTCACCCTCCTGACTTCACCTTCTCCTTCTCCTTCTTCTACTTCCTCTGATTCACCCTCCAGACTTCACCTTCTCCTTCTCCTTCTTCTGCTTCTTCTGATTCACCCTCCAGACTTCACCTTCTCCTTCTCCTTCTTCTGCTTCTTCTGCTTCGCCCTCCAGACTTCACCTTCTCCTTCTCCATCTTCTGCTTCTTCTGCTTCACTCTCCTGACTTCACCTTCTCCTTCTCCTTCTTCTACTTCTTCTGATTCACCCTCCAGACTTCACCTTCTCCTTCTCCTTCTTCTGCTTCTTCTGCTTCACCCTCCAGACTTCATCTTCTCCTTCTCCTTCTTCTGCTTCTTCTGCTTCACCGTCCTGACTTCACCTTCTCCTTCTCCTTCTTCTACTTCTTCTGCTTCACCCCCCTGACTTCACCTGCTCCTTCTCCTTCTTCTGCTTCTTCTGATTCACCCTCCTAACTACACCTTCTCCTTCTCCTTCTTCTGCTTCTTCTGATTCACCCTCCTGACTTCACCTTCTCCTTCTCCTTCTTCTGCTTCTTCTGATTCACCCTCCAGACTTCACCTTCTCCTTCTCCTTCTTCTGCTTCTTCTGATTCACCCTCCAGACTTCACCTTCTCCTTCTCCTTCTTCTGCTTCTTCTGATTCACCCTCCAGACTTCATCTTCTCCTTCTCCTTCTTCTGCTTCTTCTGATTCACCCTCCAGACTTCACCTTCTCCGTCTCCTTCTTCTGCTTCTTCTGATTCACCCTCCAGACTTCACCTTCTCCTTCTCCTTCTTATACTTCTTCAGATTCACCCTCCAGTCTTCACCTTCTCCTTCTCCTTCTTCTGTTTCTTCTGCGTCACCCTCCAGACTTCACTTTCTTCTTCTCTTTCTTCTGCTTCTTCTGATTCACCCTCCAGACTTCACCTTCTCCTTCTCCTTCTTCTGATTCTTCTGATTCACTCTCCAGACTTCACCTTCTCCTTCTCCTTCTTCTGCTTCTTCTGATTCACCCTCCTGACTTCACCTTCTCCTTCTCCTTCTTCTACTTCTTCTGATTCACCCTCCTGACTTCACCTTCTCCTTCTCCTTCTTCTACTTCTTCTGCTTCACCCTCCAGACTTCACCTTCTCCTTCTCCTTCTTCTACTTCTTCTGATTCACCCTCCAGACTTCACCTTCTCCTTCTCCTTCTTCTGCTTCTTCTGATTCACCCTCCAGACTTCACCTTCTCCTTCTCCTTATTCTCCTTCTTCTGATTCACCCTCCAGACTTCACCTTCTCCTTCTCCTTCTTCTGCTTCTTCTGATTCACCCTCCAGACTTCACCTTCTCCTTCTCCTTCTTCTGCTTCTTCTGATTCACCCTCCAGACTTCACCTTCTCCTTCTCCTTCTTCTGCTTCTTCTGATTCACCCTCCAGACTTCACCTTCTCCTTCTCCTTCTTCTACTCCTTCTGATTCACCCTCCAGACTTCACCTTCTCCTTCTCCTTCTTCTGCTTCTTCTGATTCACCCTCCAGACTTCACCTTCTCCTTATTCTGCTTCTTCTGATTCACCCTCCAGACTTCACCTTCTCCTTCTCCTTCTTCTGCTTCTTCTGATTCACCCTGCAGACTTCACCTTCTCCTTCTCCTTCTTCTGCTTCTTCTGATTCACCCTCCAGACTTCACCTTCTCCTTCTCCTTCTTCTGCTTCTTCTGATTCACCCTCCAGACTTCACCTTCGCCTTCTCCTTCTTCTACTTCTTCTGATTCACCCTCCAGACTTCACCTTCTCCTTCTCCTTCTTCTGCTTCTTCTGATTCACCCTCCAGACTTCACCTTCTCCTTCTCCTTCTTCTACTTCTTCTGCTTCACCCTCCAGACTACACCTTCTCCTTCTCCTTCTTCTACTTCTTCTGATTCACCCTCCAGACTTCACCTTCTCCTTCTCCTTCTTCTGCTTCTTCTGATTCACCCTCCAGACTTCACCTTCTCCTTCTCCTTATTCTGCTTCTTCTGATTCACCCTCCAGACTTCACCTTCTCCTTCTCCTTCTTCTGCTTCTTCTGATTCACCCTCCAGACTTCACCTTCTCCTTCTCCTTCTTCTGCTTCTTCTGATTCACCCTCCAGACTTCACCTTCTCCTTCTCCTTCTTCTACTTCTTCTGATTCACCCTCCAGACTTCACCTTCTCCTTCTCCTTCTTCTGCTTCTTCTGATTCACCCTCCTGACTTCACCTTCTCCTTCTCCTTCTTCTAAATTTTCTGATTCACCCTCCTGACTTCACCTTCTCCTTCTCCTTCTTCTACTTCTTCTGCTTCACCCTCCAGGCTTCACCTTCTCCTTCTCCTTCTTCTACTTCTTCTGATTCACCCTCCAGACTTCACCTTCTCCTTCTCCTTCTTCTACTTCTTCTGATTCACCCTCCAGACTTCACCTTCTCCTTCTCCTTCTTCTGCTTCTTCTGCTTCACCCTTCAGACTTCACCTTCTCCTTCTCCTTCTTCTGCTTCTTCTGATTCGCCCTCCAGACATCACCTTCTCCTTCTCCTTCTTCTGCTTCTTCTGCTTCACCCTCCAGACTTCACCTTCTCCTTCTCCTTCTTCTGCTTCTTCTGCTTCACTCTCCTGACTTCACCTTCTCCTTCTCCTTCTTCTACTTCTTCTGATTCACCCTCCAGACTTCACCTTCTCCTTCTCCTTCTTCTGCTTCTTCTGCTTCACCCTCCAGACTTCACCTTCTCCTTCTCCTTCTTCTGCTTCTTCTGCTGCGCCCTCCAGACTTCACCTTCTCCTTCTCCTTCTTCTGCTTCACCCTCCTGACTTCACCTTCTCCTTCTCCTTCTTCTACTTCTTCTGTTTCACCCCCCTGACTTCACCTGCTCCTTCTCCTTCTTCTGCTTCTTCTGATTCACCCTCCTGACTTCACCTTCTCCTTCTCCTTCTTCTGCTTCTTCTAATTCACCCTCCAGACTTCACCTTCTCCTTCTCCTTCTTCTGCTTCTTCTGATTCACCCTCCAGACTTCACCTTCTCCTTCTCCTTCTTCTGCTTCTTCTGATTGACCCTCCAGACCTCACCTTCTCCTTCTCCTTCTTCTACTTCTTCTGATTCACCCTCCAGACTTCATCTTCTCCTTCTCCTTCTTCTGCTTCTTCTGATTCACCCTCCAGACTTCACCTTCTCCTTCTCCTTCTTCTGCTTCTTCTGATTCACCCTCCAGACTTCACCTTCTCCTTCTCCTTCTTCTACTTCTTCTGATTCACCCTCCTGACTTCACCTTCTCCTTCTCCTTCTTCTGCTTCTTCTGCTTCACCCTCCAGACTTCACCTTCTCCTGCTCCTTCTTCTGCTTCTTCTGCTTCACCCTCCAGACTTCACCTTCTCCTTCTCCTTCTTCTGCTTCTTCTGCTTCACCCTCCTGACTTCACCTTCTCCTTCTCCTTCTTCTACTTCTTCTGATTCACCCTTCAGACTTCACCTTCTCCTTCTCCTTCTTCTGCTTCTTCTGCTTCACCCTCCAGACTTCACCTACTCCTTCTCCTTCTTCTACTTCTTCTGATTCACCCTCCAGACTTCATCTTCTCCTTCTCCTTCTTCTGCTTCTTCTGATTCACCCTCCAGACTTCACCTTCTCCTTCTCCTTCTTCTGCTTCTTCTGATTCACCCTCCAGACTTCACCTTCTCCTTCTCCTTCTTCTACTTCTTCTGATTCACCATCCTGACTTCACCTTCTCCTTCTCCTTCTTCTGCTTCTTCTGCTTCACCCTCCAGACTTCAACTTCTCCTGCTCCTTTTTCTGCTTCTTCTGCTTCACCCTCCAGACTTCACCTTCTCCTTCTCCTTCTTCTGCTTCTTCTGCTTCACCCTCCTGACTTCACCTTCTCCTTCTCCTTCTTCTACTTCTTCTGATTCACCCTCCAGACTTCACCTTCTCCTTCTCCTTCTTCTGCTTCTTCTGCTTCACCCTCCAGACTTCACCTTCTCCTTCTCCTTCTTCTGCTTCTTCTGCTCCGCCCTCCAGACTTCACCTTCTCCTTCTCCATCTTCTGCTTCTTCTGCTTCACTCTCCTGACTTCACCTTCTCCTTCTCCTTCTTCTACTTCTTCTGATTCACCCTCCAGACTTCACCTTCTCCTTCTCCTTCTTCTGCTTCTTCTGCTTCACCCTCCAGACTTCAGCTTCTCCTTCTCCTTCTTCTGCTTCTTCTGCTGCGCCCTCCAGACTTCACCTTCTCCTTCTCCTTCTTCTGCTTCTTCTGCTTCACCGTCCTGACTTCACCTTCTCCTTCTCCTTCTTCTACTTCTTCTGCTTCACCCCCCTGACTTCACCTGCTCCTTCTCCTTCTTCTGCTTCTTCTGATTCACCCTCCTAACTACACCTTCTCCTTCTCCTTCTTCTGCTTCTTCTGATTCACCCTCCAGACTTCACCTTCTCCTTCTCCTTCTTCTGCTTCTTCTGATTCACCCTCCTGACTTCACCTTCTCCTTCTCCTTCTTCTGCTTCTTCTGATTCACCCTCCAGACTTCACCTTCTCCTTCTCCTTCTTCTGCTTCCTCTGATTCACCCTCCAGACTTCATCTTCTCCTTCTCCTTCTTCTGCTTCTTCTGATTCACCCTCCAGACTTCACCTTCTCCTTCTCCTTCTTCTGCTTCTTCTGATTCACCCTCCAGACTTCACCTTCTCCTTCTCCTTCTTCTACTTCTTCTGATTCACCCTCCAGACTTCACCTTCTCCTTCTCCTTCTTATACTTCTTCAGATTCACCCTACAGTCTTCACCTTCTCCTTCTCCTTCTTCTGTTTCTTCTGCTTCACCCTCCAGACTTCACCTTCTTCTTCTCTTTCGTCTGCTTCTTCTGATTCACCCTCCAGACTTCACCTTCTCCTTCTCCTTCTTCTGATTCTTCTGATTCACCCTCCAGACTTCACCTTCTCCTTCTCCTTCTTCTGCTTCTTCTGATTCACCCTCCTGACTTCACCTTCTCCTTCTCCTTCTTCTACTTCTTCTGATTCACCCTCCTGACTTCACCTTCTCCTTCTCCTTCTTCTACTTCTTCTGCTTCACCCTCCAGACTTCACCTTCTCCTTCTCCTTCTTCTACTTCTTCTGATTCACCCTCCAGACTTCACCTTCTCCTTCTCCTTCTTCTGCTTCTTCTGATTCACCCTCCAGACTTCACCTTCTCCTTCTCCTTATTCTGCTTCTTCTGATTCACCCTCCAGACTTCACCTTCTCCTTCTCCTTCTTCTGCTTCTTCTGATTCACCCTCCAGACTTCACCTTCTCCTTCTCCTTCTGCTTCTTCTGATTCACCCTCCAGACTTCACCTTCTCCTTCTCCTTCTTCTGCTTCTTCTGATTCACCCTCCAGACTTCACCTTCTCCTTCTCCTTCTTCTACTCCTTCTGATTCACCCTCCAGACTTCACCTTCTCCTTCTCCTTCTTCTGCTTCTTCTGATTCACCCTCCAGACTTCACCTTCTCCTTCTCCTTATTCTGCTTCTTCTGATTCACCCTCCAGACTTCACCTTCTCCTTCTCCTTCTTCTGCTTCTTCTGATTCACCCTGCAGACTTCACCTTCTCCTTCTCCTTCTTCTGCTTCCTCTGATTCACCCTCCAGACTTCACCTTCTCCTTCTCCTTCTTCTACTTCTTCTGATTCACCCTCCAGACTTCACCTTCTCCTTCTCCTTCTTCTGCTTCTTCTGATTCACCCTCCAGACTTCACCTTCTCCTTCTCCTTCTTCTACTTCTTCTGCTTCACCCTCCAGACTACACCTTCTCCTTCTCCTTCTTCTACTTCTTCTGATTCACCCTCCAGACTTCACCTTCTCCTTCTCCTTCTTCTGCTTCTTCTGATTCACCCTCCAGACTTCACCTTCTCCTTCTCCTTATTCTGCTTCTTCTGATTCACCCTCCAGACTTCACCTTCTCCTTCTCCTTCTTCTGCTTCTTCTGATTCACCCTCCAGACTTCACCTTCTCCTTCTCCTTCTTCTGCTTCTTCTGATTCACCCTCCAGACTTCACCTTCTCCTTCTCCTTCTTCTACTTCTTCTGATTCACCCTCCAGACTTCACCTTCTCCTTCTCCTTCTTCTGCTTCTTCTGATTCACCCTCCTGACTTCACCTTCTCCTTCTCCTTCTTCTACATCTTCTGATTCACCCTCCTGACTTCACCTTCTCCTTCTCCTTCTTCTAATTCTTCTGCTTCACCCTCCAGACTTCACCTTCTCCTTCTCCTTCTTCTACTTCTTCTGATTCACCCTCCAGACTTCACCTTCTCCTTCTCCTTCTTCTACTTCTTCTGATTCACCCTCCAGACTTCACCTTCTCCTTCTCCTTCTTCTACTTCTTCTGATTCACCCTCCAGACTTCACCTTCTCCCTCTCCTTCTTCTGCTTCTTCTGTTTCACCCTCCAGACTTCACCTTCTCCTTCTCCTTATTCTGCTTCTTCTGAATCACCCTCCAGACTTCTCCTTCTCCTTCTTCTGCTTCTTCTGATTCACCCTCCAGACTTCACCTTCTCCTTCTCCTTCTTCTGCTTCTTCTGATTCACCCTCCAGACTTCACCTTCTCCTTCTCCTTCTTCTACTTCTTCTGATTCACCCTCCAGACTTCACCTTCTCCTTCTCCTTCGTCTACTTCTTCTGATTCACCCTCCAGACTTCACCTTCTCCTTCTCCTTCTTCTGCTTCTTCTGATTCACCCTCCAGACTTCACCTTCTCCTTCTACTTCTTCTACTTCTTCTGATTCACCCTCCAGACTTCACCTTCTCCTTCTCTTTCTTCTGCTTCTTCTGATTCACCCTCCAGACTTCACCTTCTCCTTCTCCTTCTTCTGATTCTTCTGCTTCACCCTCCAGACTTCACCTTCTCCTTCTCCTTCTTCTGCTTCGTCTGCTTCACTCTCCTGACTTCACCTTCTCCTTCACCTTCTTCTACTTCTTCTGATTCACCCTCCAGACTTCACCTTCTCCTTCTCCTTCTTCTGCTTCTTCTGCTTCACCCTCCAGACTTCACCTTCTCCTTCTCCTTCTTCTGCTTCTTCTGCTGCGCCCTCCAGACTTCACCTTCTCCATCTCCTTCTTCTGCTTCTTCTGCTTCACCCTCCTGACTTCACCTTCTCCTTCTCCTTCTTCTACTTCTTCTGCTTCACCCCCCTGACTTCACCTGCTCCTTCTCCTTCTTCTGCTTCTTCTGATTCACCCTCCTAACTTTACCTTCTCCTTCTCCTTCTTCTGCTTCTTCTGATTCACCCTCCTGACTTCACCTTCTCCTTCTCCTTCTTCTGCTTCTTCTAATTCACCCTCCAGACTTCACCTTCTCCTTGTCCTTCTTCTGCTTCTTCTGATTCACGCTCCAGACTTCACCTTCTCCTTCTCCTTCTTCTGCTTCTTCTGATTGACCCTCCAGACCTCACCTTCTCCTTCTCCTTCTTCTACTTCTTCTGATTCACCCTCCAGACTTCATCTTCTCCTTCTCCTTCTTCTGCTTCTTCTGATTCACCCTCCAGACTTCACCTTCTCCTTCTCCTTCTTCTGCTTCTTCTGATTCACCCTCCAGACTTCACCTTCTCCTTCTCCTTGTTCTAATTCTTCTGATTCACCCTCCTGACTTCACCTTCTCCTTCTCCTTCTTCTGCTTCTTCTGCTTCACCCTCCAGACTTCACCTTCTCCTGCTCCTTCTTCTGCTTCTTCTGCTTCACCCTCCAGACTTCACCTTCTCCTTCTCCTTCTTCTGCTTCTTCTGCTTCACCCTCCTGACTTCACCTTCTCCTTCTCCTTCTTCTACTTCTTCTGATTCACCCTCCAGACTCCACCTTCTCCTTCTCCTTTTCTGCTTCTTCTGCTTCACCCTCCAGACTTCACCTTCTCCTTCTCCTTCTTCTGCTTCTTCTGCTTCGCCCTCCAGACTTCACCTTCTCCTTCTCCATCTTCTGCTTCTTCTGCTTCACTCTCCTGACTTCAACTTCTCCTTCTCCTTCTTCTGCTTCTTCTGATTCACCCTCCAGACTTCACCTTCTCCTTCTCCTTCTTCTGCTTCTTCTGCTTCACCCTCCAGACTTCAGCTTCTCCTTCTCCTTCTTCTGCTTCTTCAGCTGCGCCCTCCAGACTACACCTTCTCCTTCTCCTTCTTCTGCTTCTTCTGCTTCACCGTCCTGACTTCACCTTCTCCTTCTCCTTCTTCTACTTCTTCTGCTTCACCCCCCTGACTTCACCTGCTCCTTCTCCTTCTTCTGCTTCTTCTGATTCACCCTCCTAACTACACCTTCTCCTTCTCCTTCTTCTGCTTCTTCTGATTCACCCTCCTGACTTCACCTTCTCCTTCTCCTTCTTCTGCTTCTTCTGATTCACCCTCCAGACTTCACCTTCTCCTTCTCCTTCTTCTGCTTCTTCTGATTCACCCTCCAGACTTCATCTTCTCCTTCTCTTTCTTCTGCTTCTTCTGATTCACCCTCCAGACTTCACCTTCTCCTTCTCCTTCTTCTGCTTCTTCTGATTCACCCTCCAGACTTCACCTTCTCCTTCTCCTTCTTCTACTTCTTCTGATTCACCCTCCAGACTTCACCTTCTCCTTCTCCTTCTTATACTTCTTCAGATTCACCCTCCAGTCTTCACCTACTCCTTCTCCTTCTTCTGTTTCTTCTGCTTCACCCTCCAGACTTCACCTTCTTCTTCTCTTTCTTCTGCTTCTTCTGATTCACCCTTCAGACTTCACCTTCTCCTTCTCCTTCTTCTGATTCTTCTGATTCACCCTCCAGACTTCACCTTCTCCTTCTCCTTCTTCTGCTTCTTCTGATTCACCCTCCTGACTTCACCTTCTCCTTCTCCTTCTTCTACTTCTTCTGATTCACCCTCCTGACTTCACCTTCTCCTTCTCCTTCTTCTACTTCTTCTGCTTCACCCTCCAGACTTCACCTTCTCCTTCTCCTTCTTCTACTTCTTCTGATTCACCCTCCAGACTTCACCTTCTCCTTCTCCTTCTTCTGCTTCTTCTGATTCACCCTCCAGACTTCACCTTCTCCTTCTCCTTATTCTGCTTCTTCTGATTCACCCTCCAGACTTCACCTTCTCCTTCTCCTTCTTCTGCTTCTTCTGATTCACCCTGCAGACTTCACCTTCTCCTTCTTCTTCTGCTTCTTCTGATTCACCCTCCAGACTTCACCTTCTCCTTCTCCTTCTTCTGCTTCTTCTGATTCACCCTCCAGACTTCACCTTCTCCTTCTCCTTCTTCTACTTCTTCTGATTCACCCTCCAGACTTCACCTTCTCCTTCTCCTTCTTCTGCTTCTTCTGAATCACCCTCCAGACTTCACCTTCTCCTTCTCCTTCTTCTACTTCTTCTGCTTCACCCTCCAGACTACACCTTCTCCTTCTCCTTCTTCTACTTCTTCTGATTCACCCTCCAGACTTCACCTTCTCCTTCTCCTTCTTCTGCTTCTTCTGATTCACCCTCCAGACTTCACCTTCTCCTTCTCCTTATTCTGCTTCTTCTGATTCACCGTCCAGACTTCACCTTCTCCTTCTCCTTCTTCTGCTTCTTCTGATTCACCCTCCAGACTACACTTTCTCCTTCTCCTTCTTCTGCTTCTTCTGATTCACCCTCCAGACTTCACCTTCTCCTTCTCCTTCTTCTACTTCTTCTGATTCACCCTCCAGACTTCACCTTCTCCTTCTCCTTCTTCTGCTTCTTCTGATTCACCCTCCTGACTTCACCTTCTCCTTCTCCTTCTTCTACATCTTCTGATTCACCCTCCTGACTTCACCTTCTCCTTCTCCTTCTTCTACTTCTTCTGCTTCACCCTCCAGACTTCACCTTCTCCTTCTCCTTCTTCTACTTCTTCTGATTCACCCTCCAGACTTCACCTTCTCCTTCTTCTACTTCTTCTGATTCACCCTCCAGACTTCACCTTCTCCTTCTCCTTCTTCTGCTTCTTCTGTTTCACCCTCCAGACTTCACCTTCTCCTTCTCCTTATTCTGCTTCTTCTGAATCACCCTCCAGACTTCACCTTCTCCTTCTCCTTCTTCTGCTTCTTCTGATTCACCCTCCAGACTTCACCTTCTCCTTCTCCTTCTTCTGCTTCTTCTGATTCACCCTCCAGACTTCACCTTCTCCTTCTCCTTCTTCTACTTCTTCTGATTCACCCTCCAGACTTCACCTTCTCCATCTCCTTCTTCTGCTTCTTCTGATTCACCCTCCAGACTTCACCTTCTCCTTCTCCTTCGTCTACTTCTTCTGATTCACCCTCCAGACTTCACCTTCTCCTTCTCCTTCGTCTACTTCTTCTGATTCACCCTCCAGACTTCACCTTCTCCTTCTCCTTCTTCTGCTTCTTCTGATTCACCCTCCAGACTTCACCTTCTCCTTCTCCTTCTTCTACTTCTTCTGATTCACCCTCCAGACTTCATCTTCTCCTTCTCTTTCTTCTGCTTCTTCTGATTCACCCTCCAGACTTCACCTTCTCCTTCTCCTTCTTCTGATTCTTCTGATTCACCCTCCAGACTTCACCTTCTCCTTCTCCTTCTTATGCTTCTTCTGATTCACCCTCCTGACTTCACCTTCTCCTTCTCCTTCTTCTACATCTTCTGATTCACCCTCCTGACTTCACCTTCTCCTTCTCCTTCTTCTACTTCTTCTGCTTCACTCTCCAGACTTCAGCTTCTCCTTCTCCTTCTTCTACTTCTTCTGATTCACCCTCCAGACTTCACCTTCTCCTTCTCCTTCTTCTACTTCTTCTGATTCACCCTCCAGACTTCACCTTCTCCTTCTCCTTCTTCTACTTCTTCTGATTCAGCCTCCAGACTTCACCTTCTCCTTCTCCTTCTTCTGCTTCTTCTGATTCACCCTCCAGACTTCACCTTCTCCTTCTCCTTATTCTGCTTCTTCTGAATCACCCTCCAGACTTCACCTTCTCCTTCTCCTTCTTCTGCTTCTTCTGATTCACCCTCCAGACTTCACCTTCTCCTTCTCCTTCTTCTGCTTCTTCTGATTCACCCTCCAGACTTCACCTTCTCCTTCTCCTTCTTCTACTTCTTCTGATTCACCCTCCAGACTTCACCTTCTCCATCTCCTTCTTCTGCTTCTTCTGATTCACCCTCCAGACTTCACCTTCTCCTTCTCCTTCGTCTACTTCTTCTGATTCACCCTCCAGACTACACCTTCTCCTTCTCCTTCTTCTACTTCTTCTGATTCACCCTCCAGACTTCACCTTCTCCTTCTCCTTCTTCTGTTTCTTCTGATTCACCCTCCAGACTTCACCTTCTCCTTCTCCTTCTTCTACTACTTCTGATTCACCCTCCAGACTTCACCTTCTCCTTCTCCTTCTTCTACTTCTTCTGATTCAACCTCCAGACTTCATCTTCTCCTTCTCCTTCTTCTGCTTCTTCTGATTCACCCTCCAGACTTCACCTTCTCCTTCTCCTTCTTCTGCTTCTTCTGATTCACCCTCCAGACTTCACCTTCTCCTTCTCCTTCTTCTACTTCTTCTGATTTACCCTCCAGACTTCACCTTCTCCTTCTCCTTCTTCTACTTCTTCTGATTCACCCTCCAGTCTTCACCTTCTCCTTCTCCTTCTTCTGTTTCTTCTGCTTCACACTCCAGACTCAACCTTCTCCTTCTCTTTCTTCTGCTTCTTCTGATTCACCCTCCAGACTTCACCTTCTCCTTCTCCTTCTTCTGATTCTTCTGATTCACCCTCCAGACTTCACCTTCTCCTTCTCCTTCTTCTGCTTCTTCTGATTCACCCTCCTGACTTCACCTTCTCCTTCTCCTTCTTCTACTTCTTCTGATTCACCCACCTGACTTCACCTTCTCCTTCTCCTTCTTCTACTTCTTCTGCTTCACCCTCCAGACTTCACCTTCTCCTTCTCCTTCTTCTACTTCTTCTGATTCACCCTCCAGACTTCACCTTCTCCTTCTCCTTCTTCTGCTTCTTCTGATTCACCCTCCAGACTTCACCTTCTCCATCTCCTTCTTCTGCTTCTTCTGATTCACCCTCCAGACTTCACCTTCTCCTTCTCCTTCCTCTACTTCTTCTGATTCACCCTCCAGACTTCACCTTCTCCTTCTCCTTCTTCTGCTTCTTCTGATACACCCTCCAGACTTCACCTTCTCCTTCTCCTTCTTCTACTTCTTCTGATTCACCCTCCAGACTTCACCTTCTCCTTCTCTTTCTTCTGCTTCTTCTGATTCACCCTCCAGACTTCACCTTCTCCTTCTCCTTCTTCTGATTCTTCTGATTCACCCTCCAGACTTCACCTTCTCCTTCTCCTTCTTCTGCTTCTTCTGATTCACCCTCCTGACTTCACCTTCTCCTTCTCCTTCTTCTACTTCTTCTGCTTCACCCTCCAGACTTCAGCTTCTCCTTCTCCTTCTACTTCTTCTGATTCACCCTCCAGACTTCACCTTCTCCTTCTCCTTCTTCTACTTCTTCTGATTCACCCTCCAGACTTCACCTTCTCCTTCTCCTTCTTCTCCTTCTTCTGATTCGCCCTCCAGACTTCACCTTCTCCTTCTCCTTCTTCTGCTTCTTCTGATTCACCCTCCAGACTTCACCTTCTCCTTCTCCTTATTCTGCTTCTTCTGAATCACCCTCCAGACTTCACCTTCTCCTTCTCCTTCTTCTGCTTCTTCTGATTCACCCTCCAGACTTCACCTTCTCCTTCTCCTTCTTCTGCTTCTTCTAATTCACCCTCCAGACTTCACCTTCTCCTTCTCCTTCTTCTACTTCTTCTGATTCACCCTCCAGACTTCACCTTCTCCATCTCCTTCTTCTGCTTCTTCTGATTCACCCTCCAGACTTCACCTTCTCCTTCTCCTTCGTCTACTTCTTCTGATTCACCCTCCAGACTACACCTTCTCATTCTCCTTCTTCTACTTATTCTGATTCACCCTCCAGACTTCACCTTCTCCTTCTCCTTCTTCTGTTTCTTCTGATTCACCCTCCAGACTTCACCTTCTCCTTCTCCTTCTTCTACTTCTTCTGATTCACCCTCCAGACTTCACCTTCTCCTTCTTCTACTTCTTCTGATTCGCCCTCCAGACTTCACCTTCTCCTTCTCCTTCTTCTACTTCTTCTGTTTCACCCTCCAGACTTCACCTTCTCCTTCTCCTTCTTCTGCTTCTTCTGATTCACCCTCCAGACTTCACCTTCTCCTTCTCCTTATTCTGCTTCTTCTGAATCATCCTCCAGCCTTCACCTTCTCCTTCTCCTTCTTCTGCTTCTTCTGATTCACCCTCCAGACTTCACCTTCTCCTTCTCCTTCTTCTGCTTCTTCTGATTCACCCTCCAGACTTCACCTTCTCCTTCTCCTTCTTCTACTTCTTCTGATTCACCCTCCAGACTTCACCTTCTCCATCTCCTTCTTCTGCTTCTTCTGATTCACCCTCCAGACTTCACCTTCTCCTTCTCCTTCGTCTACTTCTTCTGATTCACCCTCCAGACTACACCTTCTCCTTCTCCTTCTTCTACTTCTTCTGATTCACCCTCCAGACTTCACCTTCTCCTTCTCCTTCTTCTGTTTCTTCTGATTCACCCTCCAGACATCACCTTCTCCTTCTCCTTCTTCTACTTCTTCTGATTCAACCTCCAGACTTCATCTTCTCCTTTTCCTTCTTCTGCTTCTTCTGATTCACCCTCCAGACTTCACCTTCTCCTTCTCCTTCTTCTGCTTCTTCTGATTCACCCTCCAGACTTCACCTTCTCCTTCTCCTTCTTCTACTTCTTCTGATTCACCCTCCAGACTTCACCTTCTCCTTCTCCTTCTTCTACTTCTTCTGATTCACCCTCCAGTCTTCACCTTCTCCTTCTCCTTCTTCTGTTTCTTCTGCTTCACCCTCCAGACTTCACCTTCTCCTTCTCTTTCTTCTGCTTCTTCTAATTCACCCTCCAGACTTCACCTTCTCCTTCTCCTTCTTCTGATTCTTCTGATTCACCCTCCAGACTTCACCTTCTCCTTCTCCTTCTTCTGCTTCTTCGGATTCACCCTCCTGACTTCACCTTCTCCTTCTCCTTCTTCTACTTCTTCTGATTCACCCACCTGACTTCACCTTCTCCTTCTCCTTCTTCTACTTCTTCTGCTTCACCCTCCAGACTTCACCTTCTCCTTCTCCTTCTTCTACTTCTTCTGATTCACCCTCCAGACTTCACCTTCTCCTTCTCCTTCTTCTGCTTCTTCTGATTCACCCTCCAGACTTCACCTTCTCCATCTCCTTCTTCTGCTTCTTCTGATTCACCCTCCAGACTTCACCTTCTCCTTCTCCTTCGTCTACTTCTTCTGATTCACCCTCCAGACTTCACCTTCTCCTTCTCCTTCTTCTGCTTCTTCTGATTCACCCTCCAGACTTCACCTTCTCCTTCTCCTTCTTCTACTTCTTCTGATTCACCCTCCAGACTTCACCTTCTCCTTCTCTTTCTTCTGCTTCTTCTGATTCACCCTCCAGACTTCACCTTCTCCTTCTCCTTCTTCTGATTCTTCTGATTCACCCTCCAGACTTCACCTTCTCCTTCTCCTGCTTCTTCTGATTCACCCTCCTGACTTCACCTTCTCCTTCTCCTTCTTCTACATCTTCTGATTCACCCTCCTCACTTCACCTTCTCCTTCTCCTTCTTCTACTTCTTCTGCTTCACCCTCCAGACTTCAGCTTCTCCTTCTCCTTCTTCTACTTCTTCTGATTCACCCTCCAGACTTCACCTTCTCCTTCTCCTTCTTCTACTTCTTCTGATTCACCCTCCAGACTTCACCTTCTCCTTCTCCTTCTTCTACTTCTTCTGATACACCCTCCAGACTTCACCTTCTCCTTCTCCTTCTTCTGCTTCTTCTGATTCACCCTCCAGACTTCATCTTCTCCTTCTCTTTCTTCTGCTTCTTCTGATTCACCCTCCAGACTTCACCTTCTCCTTCTCCTTCTTCTGATTCTTCTGATTCACCCTCCAGACTTCACCTTCTCCTTCTCCTTCTTATGCTTCTTCTGATTCACCCTCCTGACTTCACCTTCTCCTTCTCCTTCTTCTACATCTTCTGATTCACCCTCCTGACTTCACCTTCTCCTTCTCCTTCTTCTACTTCTTCTGCTTCACTCTCCAGACTTCAGCTTCTCCTTCTCCTTCTTCTACTTCTTCTGATTCACCCTCCAGACTTCACCTTCTCCTTCTCCTTCTTCTACTTCTTCTGATTCACCCTCCAGACTTCACCTTCTCCTTCTCCTTCTTCTACTTCTTCTGATTCAGCCTCCAGACTTCACCTTCTCCTTCTCCTTCTTCTGCTTCTTCTGATTCACCCTCCAGACTTCACCTTCTCCTTCTCCTTATTCTGCTTCTTCTGAATCACCCTCCAGACTTCACCTTCTCCTTCTCCTTCTTCTGCTTCTTCTGATTCACCCTCCAGACTTCACCTTCTCCTTCTCCTTCTTCTGCTTCTTCTGATTCACCCTCCAGACTTCACCTTCTCCTTCTCCTTCTTCTACTTCTTCTGATTCACCCTCCAGACTTCACCTTCTCCATCTCCTTCTTCTGCTTCTTCTGATTCACCCTCCAGACTTCACCTTCTCCTTCTCCTTCGTCTACTTCTTCTGATTCACCCTCCAGACTACACCTTCTCCTTCTCCTTCTTCTACTTCTTCTGATTCACCCTCCAGACTTCACCTTCTCCTTCTCCTTCTTCTGTTTCTTCTGATTCACCCTCCAGACTTCACCTTCTCCTTCTCCTTCTTCTACTACTTCTGATTCACCCTCCAGACTTCACCTTCTCCTTCTCCTTCTTCTACTTCTTCTGATTCAACCTCCAGACTTCATCTTCTCCTTCTCCTTCTTCTGCTTCTTCTGATTCACCCTCCAGACTTCACCTTCTCCTTCTCCTTCTTCTGCTTCTTCTGATTCACCCTCCAGACTTCACCTTCTCCTTCTCCTTCTTCTACTTCTTCTGATTTACCCTCCAGACTTCACCTTCTCCTTCTCCTTCTTCTACTTCTTCTGATTCACCCTCCAGTCTTCACCTTCTCCTTCTCCTTCTTCTGTTTCTTCTGCTTCACACTCCAGACTCAACCTTCTCCTTCTCTTTCTTCTGCTTCTTCTGATTCACCCTCCAGACTTCACCTTCTCCTTCTCCTTCTTCTGATTCTTCTGATTCACCCTCCAGACTTCACCTTCTCCTTCTCCTTCTTCTGCTTCTTCTGATTCACCCTCCTGACTTCACCTTCTCCTTCTCCTTCTTCTACTTCTTCTGATTCACCCACCTGACTTCACCTTCTCCTTCTCCTTCTTCTACTTCTTCTGCTTCACCCTCCAGACTTCACCTTCTCCTTCTCCTTCTTCTACTTCTTCTGATTCACCCTCCAGACTTCACCTTCTCCTTCTCCTTCTTCTGCTTCTTCTGATTCACCCTCCAGACTTCACCTTCTCCATCTCCTTCTTCTGCTTCTTCTGATTCACCCTCCAGACTTCACCTTCTCCTTCTCCTTCCTCTACTTCTTCTGATTCACCCTCCAGACTTCACCTTCTCCTTCTCCTTCTTCTGCTTCTTCTGATACACCCTCCAGACTTCACCTTCTCCTTCTCCTTCTTCTACTTCTTCTGATTCACCCTCCAGACTTCACCTTCTCCTTCTCTTTCTTCTGCTTCTTCTGATTCACCCTCCAGACTTCACCTTCTCCTTCTCCTTCTTCTGATTCTTCTGATTCACCCTCCAGACTTCACCTTCTCCTTCTCCTTCTTCTGCTTCTTCTGATTCACCCTCCTGACTTCACCTTCTCCTTCTCCTTCTTCTACTTCTTCTGCTTCACCCTCCAGACTTCAGCTTCTCCTTCTCCTTCTACTTCTTCTGATTCACCCTCCAGACTTCACCTTCTCCTTCTCCTTCTTCTACTTCTTCTGATTCACCCTCCAGACTTCACCTTCTCCTTCTCCTTCTTCTCCTTCTTCTGATTCGCCCTCCAGACTTCACCTTCTCCTTCTCCTTCTTCTGCTTCTTCTGATTCACCCTCCAGACTTCACCTTCTCCTTCTCCTTATTCTGCTTCTTCTGAATCACCCTCCAGACTTCACCTTCTCCTTCTCCTTCTTCTGCTTCTTCTGATTCACCCTCCAGACTTCACCTTCTCCTTCTCCTTCTTCTGCTTCTTCTAATTCACCCTCCAGACTTCACCTTCTCCTTCTCCTTCTTCTACTTCTTCTGATTCACCCTCCAGACTTCACCTTCTCCATCTCCTTCTTCTGCTTCTTCTGATTCACCCTCCAGACTTCACCTTCTCCTTCTCCTTCGTCTACTTCTTCTGATTCACCCTCCAGACTACACCTTCTCATTCTCCTTCTTCTACTTATTCTGATTCACCCTCCAGACTTCACCTTCTCCTTCTCCTTCTTCTGTTTCTTCTGATTCACCCTCCAGACTTCACCTTCTCCTTCTCCTTCTTCTACTTCTTCTGATTCACCCTCCAGACTTCACCTTCTCCTTCTTCTACTTCTTCTGATTCGCCCTCCAGACTTCACCTTCTCCTTCTCCTTCTTCTACTTCTTCTGTTTCACCCTCCAGACTTCACCTTCTCCTTCTCCTTCTTCTGCTTCTTCTGATTCACCCTCCAGACTTCACCTTCTCCTTCTCCTTATTCTGCTTCTTCTGAATCATCCTCCAGCCTTCACCTTCTCCTTCTCCTTCTTCTGCTTCTTCTGATTCACCCTCCAGACTTCACCTTCTCCTTCTCCTTCTTCTGCTTCTTCTGATTCACCCTCCAGACTTCACCTTCTCCTTCTCCTTCTTCTACTTCTTCTGATTCACCCTCCAGACTTCACCTTCTCCATCTCCTTCTTCTGCTTCTTCTGATTCACCCTCCAGACTTCACCTTCTCCTTCTCCTTCGTCTACTTCTTCTGATTCACCCTCCAGACTACACCTTCTCCTTCTCCTTCTTCTACTTCTTCTGATTCACCCTCCAGACTTCACCTTCTCCTTCTCCTTCTTCTGTTTCTTCTGATTCACCCTCCAGACATCACCTTCTCCTTCTCCTTCTTCTACTTCTTCTGATTCAACCTCCAGACTTCATCTTCTCCTTTTCCTTCTTCTGCTTCTTCTGATTCACCCTCCAGACTTCACCTTCTCCTTCTCCTTCTTCTGCTTCTTCTGATTCACCCTCCAGACTTCACCTTCTCCTTCTCCTTCTTCTACTTCTTCTGATTCACCCTCCAGACTTCACCTTCTCCTTCTCCTTCTTCTACTTCTTCTGATTCACCCTCCAGTCTTCACCTTCTCCTTCTCCTTCTTCTGTTTCTTCTGCTTCACCCTCCAGACTTCACCTTCTCCTTCTCTTTCTTCTGCTTCTTCTAATTCACCCTCCAGACTTCACCTTCTCCTTCTCCTTCTTCTGATTCTTCTGATTCACCCTCCAGACTTCACCTTCTCCTTCTCCTTCTTCTGCTTCTTCGGATTCACCCTCCTGACTTCACCTTCTCCTTCTCCTTCTTCTACTTCTTCTGATTCACCCACCTGACTTCACCTTCTCCTTCTCCTTCTTCTACTTCTTCTGCTTCACCCTCCAGACTTCACCTTCTCCTTCTCCTTCTTCTACTTCTTCTGATTCACCCTCCAGACTTCACCTTCTCCTTCTCCTTCTTCTGCTTCTTCTGATTCACCCTCCAGACTTCACCTTCTCCATCTCCTTCTTCTGCTTCTTCTGATTCACCCTCCAGACTTCACCTTCTCCTTCTCCTTCGTCTACTTCTTCTGATTCACCCTCCAGACTTCACCTTCTCCTTCTCCTTCTTCTGCTTCTTCTGATTCACCCTCCAGACTTCACCTTCTCCTTCTCCTTCTTCTACTTCTTCTGATTCACCCTCCAGACTTCACCTTCTCCTTCTCTTTCTTCTGCTTCTTCTGATTCACCCTCCAGACTTCACCTTCTCCTTCTCCTTCTTCTGATTCTTCTGATTCACCCTCCAGACTTCACCTTCTCCTTCTCCTGCTTCTTCTGATTCACCCTCCTGACTTCACCTTCTCCTTCTCCTTCTTCTACATCTTCTGATTCACCCTCCTCACTTCACCTTCTCCTTCTCCTTCTTCTACTTCTTCTGCTTCACCCTCCAGACTTCAGCTTCTCCTTCTCCTTCTTCTACTTCTTCTGATTCACCCTCCAGACTTCACCTTCTCCTTCTCCTTCTTCTACTTCTTCTGATTCACCCTCCAGACTTCACCTTCTCCTTCTCCTTCTTCTACTTCTTCTGATACACCCTCCAGACTTCACCTTCTCCTTCTCCTTCTTCTGCTTCTTCTGATTCACCCTCCAGACTTCACCTTCTCCTTCTCCTTATTCTGCTTCTTCTGAATCACCCTCCAGACTTCACCTTCTCCTTCTCCTTCTTCTGCTTCTTCTGATTCACCCTCCAGACTTCACCTTCTCCTTCTCCTTCTTCTGCTTCTTCTGATTCACCCTCCAGACTTCACCTTCTCCTTCTCCTTCTTCTACTTCTTCTGATTCACCCTCCAGACTTCACCTTCTCCATCTCCTTCTTCTGCTTCTTCTGATTCACCCTCCAGACTTCACCTTCTCCTTCTCCTTCGTCTACTTCTTCTGATTCACCCTCCAGACTACACCTTCTCCTTCTCCTTCTTCTACTTCTTCTGATTCACCCTCCAGACTTCACCTTCTCCTTCTCCTTCTTCTGTTTCTTCTGATTCACCCTCCAGACTTCACCTTCTCCTTCTCCTTCTTCTACTACTTCTGATTCACCCTCCAGACTTCACCTTCTCCTTCTCCTTCTTCTACTTCTTCTGATTCACCCTCCAGACTTCATCTTCTCCTTCTCCTTCTTCTGCTTCTTCTGATTCACCCTCCAGACTTCACCTTCTCCTTCTCCTTCTTCTGCTTCTTCTGATTCACCCTCCAGACTTCACCTTCTCCTTCTCCTTCTTCTACTTCTTCTGATTCACCCTCCAGACTTCACCTTCTCCTTCTCCTTCTTCTACTTCTTCTGATTCACCCTCCAGTCTTCACCTTCTCCTTCTCCTTCTTCTGTTTCTTCTGCTTCACCCTCCAGACTTCACCTTCTCCTTCTCTTTCTTCTGCTTCTTCTGATTCACCCTCCAGACTTCACCTTCTCCTTCTCCTTCTTCTGATTCTTCTGATTCACCCTCCAGACTTCACCTTCTCCTTCTCCTTCTTCTGCTTCTTCTGATTCACCCTCCTGACTTCACCTTCTCCTTCTCCTTCTTCTACTTCTTCTGATTCACCCACCTGACTTCACCTTCTCCTTCTACTTCTTCTACTTCTTCTGCTTCACCCTCCAGACTTCACCTTCTCCTTCTCCTTCTTCTACTTCTTCTGATTCACCCTCCAGACTTCACCTTCTCCTTCTCCTTCTTCTGCTTCTTCTGATTCACCCTCCAGACTTCACCTTCTCCTTCTCCTTATTCTGCTTCTTCTGATTCACCCTCCAGACTTCACCTTCTCCTTCTCCTTATTCTGCTTCTTCTGATTCACCCTCCAGACTTTACCTTCTCATTCTCCTTCCTCTGCTTCTTCTGATTCACCCTCCAGACTTCACCTTCTCCTTCTCCTTCTTCTGATTCTTCTGATTCACCCTCCAGACTTCACCTTCTCCTTCTCCATCTTCTGCTTCTTCCGATTCACCCTCCTGACTTCACCTTCTCCTTCTCCTTCTTCTACTTCTTCTGATTCACCCTCCTGACTTCACCTTCTCCTTCTCCATCTTCTAATTCTTCTGCTTCACCCTCCAGACTTCAACTTCTCCTTCTCCTTCTTCTACTTCTTCTGATTCACCCTCCAGACTTCACCTTCTCCTTCTCCTTCTTCTGCTTCTTCTGATTCACCCTCCAGACTTCTCCTTCTCCTTCTCCTTATTCTGCTTCTTCTGATTCACCCTCCAGACTTCACCTTCTCCTTCTCCTTCTTCTGCTTCTTCTGATTCACCCTGCAGACTTCATCTTCTCCTTCTCCTTCTTCTGCTTCTTCTGATTCACCCTCCAGGCTTCACCTTCTCCTTCTCCTTCTTCTGCTTCTTCTGATACACCCTCCAGACTTCACCTTCTCCTTCTCCTTCTTCTACTTCTTCTGATTCACCCTCCAGACTTCACCTTCTCCTTCTCTTTCTTCTGCTTCTTCTGATTCACCCTCCAGACTTCACCATCTCCTTCTCCTTCTTCTGATTCTTCTGATTCACCCTCCAGACTTCACCTTCTCCTTCTCCTTCTTCTGCTTCTTCTGATTCACCCTCCTGACTTCACCTTCTCCTTCTCCTTCTTCTACTTCTTCTGCTTCACCCTCCAGACTTCACCTTCTCCTTCTCCTTCTTCTACTTCTTCTGATTCACCCTCCAGACTTGACCTTCTCCTTTTCCTTCTTCTACTTCTTCTGATTCACCCTCCAGACTTCACCTTCTCCTTCTCCTTCTTCTGCTTCTTCTGCTTCACCGTCCTGACTTCACCTTCTCCTTCTCCTTCTTCTACTTCTTCTGCTTCATCCCCCTGACATCACCTGCTCCTTCTCCTTCTTCTGCTTCTTCTGATTCACCCTCCTAACTTCACCTTCTCCTTCTCCTTCTTCTGCTTCTTCTGATTCACCCTCCTGACTTCACCTTCTCCTTCTCCTTCTTCTGCTTCTTCTGATCCACCCTCCAGACTTCACCTTCTCCTTCTCCTTCTTCTGCTTCTTCTGATTCACCCTCCAGACTTCACCTTCTCCTTCTCCTTCTTCTGCTTCTTCTGATTCACCCTCCAGACTACACCTTCTCCTTCTCCTTCTTCTACTTCTTCTGATTCACCCTCCAGACTTCACCTTCTCCTTCTCCTTCTTCTGTTTCTTCTGATTCACCCGCCAGACTTCACCTTCTCCTTCTCCTTCTTCTGCTTCTTCTGATTCACCCTCCAGACTTCACCTTCTCCTTCTTCTGCTTCTTCTGATTCACCCTCCAGACCTCACCTTCTTCTTCTCCTTCTTCTACTTCTTCTGATTCACCCTCCAGACTTCATCTTCTCCTTCTCCTTCTTCTGCTTCTTCCGATTCACCCTCCAGACATCACCTTCTCCTTCTCCTTCTTCTACTTCTTCTGATTCAACCTCCAGACTTCATCTTCTCCTTTTCCTTCTTCTGCTTCTTCTGATTCACCCTCCAGACTTCACCTTCTTCTCCTTCTTCTGCTTCTTCTGATTCACCCTCCAGACTTCACCTTCTCCTTCTCCTTCTTCTACTTCTTCTGATTCACCCTCCAGACTTCACCTTCTCCTTCTCCTTCTTCTACTTCTTCTGATTCACCCTCCAGTCTTCACCTTCTCCTTCTCCTTCTTCTGTTTCTTCTGCTTCACCCTCCAGACTTCACCTTCTCCTTCTCTTTCTTCTGCTTCTTCTAATTCACCCTCCAGACTTCACCTTCTCCTTCTCCTTCTTCTGATTCTTCTGATTCACCCTCCAGACTTCACCTTCTCCTTCTCCTTCTTCTGCTTCTTCGGATTCACCCTCCTGACTTCACCTTCTCCTTCTCCTTCTTCTACTTCTTCTGATTCACCCACCTGACTTCACCTTCTCCTTCTCCTTCTTCTACTTCTTCTGCTTCACCCTCCAGACTTCACCTTCTCCTTCTCCTTCTTCTACTTCTTCTGATTCACCCTCCAGACTTCACCTTCTCCTTCTCCTTCTTCTGCTTCTTCTGATTCACCCTCCAGACTTCACCTTCTCCATCTCCTTCTTCTGCTTCTTCTGATTCACCCTCCAGACTTCACCTTCTCCTTCTCCTTCGTCTACTTCTTCTGATTCACCCTCCAGACTTCACCTTCTCCTTCTCCTTCTTCTGCTTCTTCTGATTCACCCTCCAGACTTCACCTTCTCCTTCTCCTTCTTCTACTTCTTCTGATTCACCCTCCAGACTTCACCTTCTCCTTCTCTTTCTTCTGCTTCTTCTGATTCACCCTCCAGACTTCACCTTCTCCTTCTCCTTCTTCTGATTCTTCTGATTCACCCTCCAGACTTCACCTTCTCCTTCTCCTGCTTCTTCTGATTCACCCTCCTGACTTCACCTTCTCCTTCTCCTTCTTCTACATCTTCTGATTCACCCTCCTCACTTCACCTTCTCCTTCTCCTTCTTCTACTTCTTCTGCTTCACCCTCCAGACTTCAGCTTCTCCTTCTCCTTCTTCTACTTCTTCTGATTCACCCTCCAGACTTCACCTTCTCCTTCTCCTTCTTCTACTTCTTCTGATTCACCCTCCAGACTTCACCTTCTCCTTCTCCTTCTTCTACTTCTTCTGATACACCCTCCAGACTACACCTTCTCCTTCTCCTTCTTCTGCTTCTTCTGATTCACCCTCCAGACTTCACCTTCTCCTTCTCCTTATTCTGCTTCTTCTGAATCACCCTCCAGACTTCACCTTCTCCTTCTCCTTCTTCTGCTTCTTCTGATTCACCCTCCAGACTTCACCTTCTCCTTCTCCTTCTTCTGCTTCTTCTGATTCACCCTCCAGACTTCACCTTCTCCTTCTCCTTCTTCTACTTCTTCTGATTCACCCTCCAGACTTCACCTTCTCCATCTCCTTCTTCTGCTTCTTCTGATTCACCCTCCAGACTTCACCTTCTCCTTCTCCTTCGTCTACTTCTTCTGATTCACCCTCCAGACTACACCTTCTCCTTCTCCTTCTTCTACTTCTTCTGATTCACCCTCCAGACTTCACCTTCTCCTTCTCCTTCTTCTGTTTCTTCTGATTCACCCTCCAGACTTCACCTTCTCCTTCTCCTTCTTCTACTACTTCTGATTCACCCTCCAGACTTCACCTTCTCCTTCTCCTTCTTCTACTTCTTCTGATTCACCCTCCAGACTTCATCTTCTCCTTCTCCTTCTTCTGCTTCTTCTGATTCACCCTCCAGACTTCACCTTCTCCTTCTCCTTCTTCTGCTTCTTCTGATTCACCCTCCAGACTTCACCTTCTCCTTCTCCTTCTTCTACTTCTTCTGATTCACCCTCCAGACTTCACCTTCTCCTTCTCCTTCTTCTACTTCTTCTGATTCACCCTCCAGTCTTCACCTTCTCCTTCTCCTTCTTCTGTTTCTTCTGCTTCACCCTCCAGACTTCACCTTCTCCTTCTCTTTCTTCTGCTTCTTCTGATTCACCCTCCAGACTTCACCTTCTCCTTCTCCTTCTTCTGATTCTTCTGATTCACCCTCCAGACTTCACCTTCTCCTTCTCCTTCTTCTGCTTCTTCTGATTCACCCTCCTGACTTCACCTTCTCCTTCTCCTTCTTCTACTTCTTCTGATTCACCCACCTGACTTCACCTTCTCCTTCTACTTCTTCTACTTCTTCTGCTTCACCCTCCAGACTTCACCTTCTCCTTCTCCTTCTTCTACTTCTTCTGATTCACCCTCCAGACTTCACCTTCTCCTTCTCCTTCTTCTGCTTCTTCTGATTCACCCTCCAGACTTCACCTTCTCCTTCTCCTTATTCTGCTTCTTCTGATTCACCCTCCAGACTTCACCTTCTCCTTCTCCTTATTCTGCTTCTTCTGATTCACCCTCCAGACTTTACCTTCTCATTCTCCTTCCTCTGCTTCTTCTGATTCACCCTCCAGACTTCACCTTCTCCTTCTCCTTCTTCTGATTCTTCTGATTCACCCTCCAGACTTCACCTTCTCCTTCTCCATCTTCTGCTTCTTCCGATTCACCCTCCTGACTTCACCTTCTCCTTCTCCTTCTTCTACTTCTTCTGATTCACCCTCCTGACTTCACCTTCTCCTTCTCCATCTTCTAATTCTTCTGCTTCACCCTCCAGACTTCAACTTCTCCTTCTCCTTCTTCTACTTCTTCTGATTCACCCTCCAGACTTCACCTTCTCCTTCTCCTTCTTCTGCTTCTTCTGATTCACCCTCCAGACTTCACCTTCTCCTTCTCCTTATTCTGCTTCTTCTGATTCACCCTCCAGACTTCACCTTCTCCTTCTCCTTCTTCTGCTTCTTCTGATTCACCCTGCAGACTTCATCTTCTCCTTCTCCTTCTTCTGCTTCTTCTGATTCACCCTCCAGGCTTCACCTTCTCCTTCTCCTTCTTCTGCTTCTTCTGATACACCCTCCAGACTTCACCTTCTCCTTCTCCTTCTTCTACTTCTTCTGATTCACCCTCCAGACTTCACCTTCTCCTTCTCTTTCTTCTGCTTCTTCTGATTCACCCTCCAGACTTCACCATCTCCTTCTCCTTCTTCTGATTCTTCTGATTCACCCTCCAGACTTCACCTTCTCCTTCTCCTTCTTCTGCTTCTTCTGATTCACCCTCCTGACTTCACCTTCTCCTTCTCCTTCTTCTACTTCTTCTGCTTCACCCTCCAGACTTCACCTTCTCCTTCTCCTTCTTCTACTTCTTCTGATTCACCCTCCAGACTTGACCTTCTCCTTTTCCTTCTTCTACTTCTTCTGATTCACCCTCCAGACTTCACCTTCTCCTTCTCCTTCTTCTGCTTCTTCTGCTTCACCGTCCTGACTTCACCTTCTCCTTCTCCTTCTTCTACTTCTTCTGCTTCATCCCCCTGACATCACCTGCTCCTTCTCCTTCTTCTGCTTCTTCTGATTCACCCTCCTAACTTCACCTTCTCCTTCTCCTTCTTCTGCTTCTTCTGATTCACCCTCCTGACTTCACCTTCTCCTTCTCCTTCTTCTGCTTCTTCCGATCCACCTCCAGACTTCACCTTCTCCTTCTCCTTCTTCTGCTTCTTCTGATTCACCCTCCAGACTTCACCTTCTCCTTCTCCTTCTTCTGCTTCTTCTGATTCACCCTCCAGACTACACCTTCTCCTTCTCCTTCTTCTACTTCTTCTGATTCACCCTCCAGACTTCACCTTCTCCTTCTCCTTCTTCTGTTTCTTCTGATTCACCCGCCAGACTTCACCTTCTCCTTCTCCTTCTTCTGCTTCTTCTGATTCACCCTCCAGACTTCACCTTCTCCTTCTTCTGCTTCTTCTGATTCACCCTCCAGACCTCACCTTCTTCTTCTCCTTCTTCTACTTCTTCTGATTCACCCTCCAGACTTCATCTTCTCCTTCTCCTTCTTCTGCTTCTTCCGATTCACCCTCCAGACTTCACCTTCTCCTTCTCCTTCTTCTGCTTCTTCTGATTCACCCTCCAGACTTCACCTTCTCCTTCTCCTTCTTCTGCTTCTTCTGATTCACCCTCCAGACTTCACCTTCTCCTTCTCCTTATTCTGCTTCTTCTCATTCTCCCTCCAGACTTCACCTTCTCCTTCTCCTTCTTCTGCTTCTTCTGATTCACCCTCCAGACTTCACCTTCTCCTTCTACTTCTTCTGCTTCTTCTGATTCACCCTCCAGACTTCACCTTCTCCTTCTCCTTCCTCTGCTTCTTCTGATTCACCCTCCAGACTTCCCCTTCTCCTTCTCCTTCTTCTACTTTTTCTGATTCACCCTCCAGACTTCACCATCTCCTTCTCTTTCTTCTGCTTCTTCTGATTCACCCTCCAGACTTCACATTCTCCTTCTCCTTCTTCTGATTCTTCTGATTCACCCTCCAGACTTCACCTTCTCCTTCTTCTGCTTCTTCTGATTCACCCTCCTGACTTCACCTTCTCCTTCTCCTTCTTCTACTTCTTCTGATTCACCCTCCTGACTTCACATTCTCCTTCTCCTTCTTCTACTTCTTCTGCTTCACCCTCCAGACTTCACCTTCTCCTTCTCCTTCTTCTATTTCTTCTGATTCAACCTCCAGACTTCACCTTCTCCTTCTCCTTCTTCTACTTCTTCTGATTCACCCTCCAGACTTCACCTACTCCTTCTCCTTCTTCTACTTCTTCTGATTCACCCTCCAGACTTCACCTTCTCCTTCTCCTTCTTCTGTTTCTTCTGATTCACCGTCCAGACTTCACCTTCTCCTTCTCCTTCTTCTACTACTTCTGATTCACCCGCCAGACTTCACCTTCTCCTTCTCCTTCTTCTGCTTCTTCTGATTCACCCTCCAGACTTCACCTTCTCCTTCTCCTTCTTCTGCTTCTTCTGATTCACCCTCCAGACCTCACCTTCTTCTTCTCCTTCTTCTACTTCTTCTGATTCACCCTCCAGACTTCATCTTCTCCTTCTCCTTCTTCTGCTTCTTCTGATTCACCCTCCAGACTTCACCTTCTCCTTCTCCTTCTTCTGCTTCTTCTGATTCACCCTCCAGACTTCACCTTCTCCTTCTCCTTCTTCTACTTCTTCTGATTCACCCTCCAGACTTCACCTTCTCCTTCTCCTTCTTCTACTTCTTCTGATTCACCCTCCAGTCTTCACCTTCTCCTTCTCCTTCTTCTGTTTCTTCTGCTTCACCCTCCAGACTTCACCTTCTCCTTCTCTTTCTTCTGCTTCTTCTGATTCACCCTCCAGACTTCACCTTCTCCTTCTCCTTCTTCTGATTCTTCTGATTCACCCTACAGACTTCACCTTCTCCTTCTCCTTCTTCTGCTACTTCTGATTCACCCTCCTGATTTCACCTTCTCCTTCTCCTTCTTCTACTTCTTCTGATTCACCCTCCTGACTTCACCTTCTCCTTCTCCTTCTTCTGCTTCACCCTCCAGACTTCACCTTCTCCTTCTCCTTCTTCTACTTCTTCTGATTCACCCTCCAGACTTCACCTTCTCCTTCTCCTTCTTCTGCTTCTTCTGATTCACCCTCCAGACTTCACCTTCTCCTTCTCCTTATTCTGCTTCTTCTCATTCACCCTCCAGACTTCACCTTCTCCTTCTCCTTCTTCTGCTTCTTCTGATTCACCCTCCAGACTTCACCTTCTCCTTCTACTTCTGCTTCTTCTGATTCACCCTCCAGACTTCACCTTCTCCTTCTCCTTCCTCTGCTTCTTCTGATTCACCCTCCAGACTTCACCTTCTCCTTCTCCTTCTTCTACTTTTTCTGATTCACCCTCCAGACTTCACCATCTCCTTCTCTTTCTTCTGCTTCTTCTGATTCACCCTCCAGACTTCACATTCTCCTTCTCCTTCTTCTGATTCTTCTGATTCACCCTCCAGACTTCACCTTCTCCTTCTTCTGCTTCTTCTGTTCACCCTCCTGACTTCACCTTCTCCTTCTCCTTCTTCTACTTCTTCTGATTCACCCTCCTGACTTCACATTCTCCTTCTCCTTCTTCTACTTCTTCTGCTTCACCCTCCAGACTTCACCTTCTCCTTCTCCTTCTTCTACTTCTTCTGATTCAACCTCCAGACTTCACCTTCTCCTTCTCCTTCTTCTACTTCTTCTGATTCACCCTCCAGACTTCACCTTCTCCTTCTCCTTCTTCTACTTCTTCTGATTCACCCTCCAGACTTCACCTTCTCCTTCTCCTTCTTCTGTTTCTTCTGATTCACCGTCCAGACTTCACCTTCTCCTTCTCCTTCTTCTACTACTTCTGATTCACCCTCCAGACTTCACCTTCTCCTTCTTCTACTTCTTCTGATTCACCCTCCAGACTTCATCTTCTCCTTCTCCTTCTTCTGCTTCTTCTGATTCACCCTCCAGACTTCACCTTCTCCTTCTCCTTCTTCTGCTTCTTCTGATTCACCCTCCAGACTTCACCTTCTCCTTCTCCTTCTTCTACTTCTTCTGATTCACCCTCCAGACTTCACCTTCTCCTTCTCCTTCTTCCACTTCTTCTGATTCACCCTCCAGTCTTCACCTTCTCCTTCTCCTTCTTCTTTTTCTTCTGCTTCACCCTCCAGACTTCACCTTCTCCTTCTCTTTCTTCTGCTTCTTCTGATTCACCCTCCAGACTTCACCTTCTCCTTCTCCTTCTTCTGATTCTTCTGATTCACCCTCCAGACTTCACCTTCTCCTTCTCCTTCTTCTGCTTCTTCTGATTCACCCTCCTGACTTCACCTTCTCCTTCTCCTTCTTCTACTTCTTCTGATTCACCCTCCTGACTTCACCTTCTCCTTCTCCTTCTTCTACTTCTTCTGCTTCACCCTCCAGACTTCACCTTCTCCTTCTCCTTCTTCTACTTCTTCTGATTCACCCTCCAGACTTCATCTTCTCCTTCTCCTTCTTCTGCTTCTTCTGATTCACCCTCCAGACTTCACCTTCTCCTTCTCCTTATTCTGCTTCTTCTGATTCACCCTCCAGACTTCACCTTCTCCTTCTCCTGATTCTGCTTCTTCTGATTCACCCTCCAGACTTCACCTTCTCCTTCTCCTTCTTCTGCTTCTTCTGATTCACCCTCCTGACTTCACCTTCTCCTTCTCCTCCTTCTACTTCTTCTGATTCACCCTCCTGACTTCACCTTCTCCTTCTCCTTCTTCTACTTCTTCTGCTTCACCCTCCAGACTTCACCTTCTCCTTCTCCTTCTTCTACTTCTTCTGATTCACCCTCCAGACTTCACCTTCTCCTTCTCCTTCTTCTGCTTCTTCTGATTCACCCTCCATACTTCACCTTCACTTCTCCTTATTCTGCTTCTTCTGATTCACCCTCCAGACTTCAACTTCTCCTTCTCCTTCATCTGCTTCTTCTGATTCACCCTCCAGACTTCACCTTCTCCTTCTCCTTCTTCTGCTTCTTCTGATTCACCCTCCAGACTTCACCTTCTCCTTCTCCTTCTTCTACTTCTTCTGATTCACCCTCCAGACTTCACCTTCTCCTTCTCCTTCTTCTGCTTCTTCTGATTCACCCTTCAGACCTCACCTTCTTCTTCTCCTTCTTCTACTTCTTCTGATTCACCCTCCAGACTTCATCTTCTCCTTCTCCTTCTTCTGCTTCTTCTGATTCACCCTCCAGACTTCACCTTCTCCTTCTCCTTCTTCTGCTTCTTCTGATTCACCCTCCAGACTTCACCTTCTCCTTCTCCTTCTTCTACTTCTTCTGATTCACCCTCCAGACTTCACCTTCTCCTTCTCCTTCTTCTACTTCTTCTGATTCACCCTCCAGTCTTCACCTTCTCCTTCTCCTTCTTCTGTTTCTTCTGCTTCACCCTCCAGACTTCACCTTCTCCTTCTCTTTCTTCTGCTTCTTCTGATTCACCCTCCAGACTTCACCTTCTCCTTCTCCTTCTTCTGATTCTTCTGATTCACCCTACAGACTTCACCTTCTCCTTCTCCTTCTTCTGCTACTTCTGATTCACCCTCCTGATTTCACCTTCTCCTTCTCCTTCTTCTACTTCTTCTGATTCACCCTCCTGACTTCACCTTCTCCTTCTCCTTCTTCTGCTTCACCCTCCAGACTTCACCTTCTCCTTCTCCTTCTTCTACTTCTTCTGATTCACCCTCCAGACTTCACCTTCTCCTTCTCCTTCTTCTGCTTCTTCTGATTCACCCTCCAGACTTCACCTTCTCCTTCTCCTTCTTCTACTTCTTCTGATTCACCCTCCAGACTTCACCTTCTCCTTCTCCTTCTTCTGCTTCTTCTGATTCACCCTCCATACTTCACCTTCACTTCTCCTTATTCTGCTTCTTCTGATTCACCCTCCAGACTTCAACTTCTCCTTCTCCTTCATCTGCTTCTTCTGATTCACCCTCCAGACTTCACCTTCTCCTTCTCCTTCTTCTGCTTCTTCTGATTCACCCTCCAGACTTCACCTTCTCCTTCTCCTTCTTCTACTTCTTCTGATTCACCCTCCAGACTTCACCTTCTCCTTCTCCTTCTTCTGCTTCTTCTGATTCACCCTTCAGACCTCACCTTCTTCTTCTCCTTCTTCTACTTCTTCTGATTCACCCTCCAGACTTCATCTTCTCCTTCTCCTTCTTCTGCTTCTTCTGATTCACCCTCCAGACTTCATTCCCCTTCTCCTTCTCTCTTCTGCTTCTTCTGATTCACCCTCCAGACTTCACCTTCTCCTTCTCCTTCTTCTACTTCTTCTGATTCACCCTCCAGACTTCACCTTCTCCTTCTCCTTCTTCTACTTCTTCTGATTCACCCTCCAGTCTTCACCTTCTCCTTCTCCTTCTTCTGTTTCTTCTGCTTCACCCTCCAGACTTCACCTTCTCCTTCTCTTTCTTCTGCTTCTTCTGATTCACCCTCCAGACTTCACCTTCTCCTTCTCCTTCTTCTGATTCTTCTGATTCACCCTACAGACTTCACCTTCTCCTTCTCCTTCTTCTGCTACTTCTGATTCACCCTCCTGATTTCACCTTCTCCTTCTCCTTCTTCTACTTCTTCTGATTCACCCTCCTGACTTCACCTTCTCCTTCTCCTTCTTCTGCTTCACCCTCCAGACTTCACCTTCTCCTTCTCCTTCTTCTACTTCTTCTGATTCACCCTCCAGACTTCACCTTCTCCTTCTCCTTCTTCTACTTCTTCTGATTCACCCTCCAGACTTCACCTTCTCCTTCTCCTTCTTCTACTTCTTCTGATTCACCCTCCAGTCTTCACCTTCTCCTTCTCCTTCTTCTGTTTCTTCTGCTTCACCTCCAGACTTCACCTTCTCCTTCTCTTTCTTCTGCTTCTTCTGATTCACCCTCCAGACTTCACCTTCTCCTTCTCCTTCTTCTGATTCTTCTGATTCACCCTACAGACTTCACCTTCTCCTTCTCCTTCTTCTGCTACTTCTGATTCACCTCCTGATTTCACCTTCTCCTTCTCCTTCTTCTACTTCTTCTGATTCACCCTCCTGACTTCACCTTCTCCTTCTCCTTCTTCTGCTTCACCCTCCAGACTTCACCTTCTCCTTCTCCTTCTTCTACTTCTTCTGATTCACCCTCCAGACTTCACCTTCTCCTTCTCCTTCTTCTGCTTCTTCTGATTCACCCTCCAGACTTCACCTTCTCCTTCTCCTTCTTCTACTTCTTCTGATTCACCCTCCAGACTTCACCTTCTCCTTCTCCTTCTTCTACTTCTTCTGATTCACCCTCCAGTCTTCACCTTCTCCTTCTCCTTCTTCTGTTTCTTCTGCTTCACCCTCCAGACTTCACCTTCTCCTTCTCTTTCTTCTGCTTCTTCTGATTCACCCTCCAGACTTCACCTTCTCCTTCTCCTTCTTCTGATTCTTCTGATTCACCCTACAGACTTCACCTTCTCCTTCTCCTTCTTCTGCTACTTCTGATTCACCCTCCTGATTTCACCTTCTCCTTCTCCTTCTTCTACTTCTTCTGATTCACCCTCCTGACTTCATCTTCTCCTTCTCCTTCTTCTGCTTCACCCTCCAGACTTCACCTTCTCCTTCTCCTTCTTCTACTTCTTCTGATTCACCCTCCAGACTTCACCTTCTCCTTCTCCTTCTTCTGCTTCTTCTGATTCACCCTCCAGACTTCACCTTCTCCTTCTCCTTATTCTGCTTCTTCTCATTCACCCTCCAGATTTCACCTTCTCCTTCTCCTTCTTCTGCTTCTTCTGATTCACCCTCCAGACTTCACCTTCTCCTTCTACTTCTTCTGCTTCTTCTGATTCACCCTCCAGACTTCACCTTCTCCTTCTCCTTCCTCTGCTTCTTCTGATTCACCCTCCAGACTTCACCTTCTCCTTCTCCTTCTTCTACTTTTTCTGATTCACCCTCCAGACTTCACCATCTCCTTCTCTTTCTTCTGCTTCTTCTGATTCACCCTCCAGACTTCACATTCTCCTTCTCCTTCTTCTGATTCTTCTGATTCACCCTCCAGACTTCACCTTCTCCTTCTCCTTCTTCTACTTCTTCTGATTCACCCTCCAGACTTCATCTTCTCCTTCTCCTTCTTCTGCTTCTTCTGATTCACCCTCCAGACTTCACCTTCTCCTTCTCCTTATTCTGCTTCTTCTGATTCACCCTCCAGACTTCACCTTCTCCTTCTCCTGATTCTGCTTCTTCTGATTCACCCTCCAGACTTCACCTTCTCCTTCTCCTTCTTCTGCTTCTTCTGATTCACCCTCCTGACTTCACCTTCTCCTTCTCCTCCTTCTACTTCTTCTGATTCACCCTCCTGACTTCACCTTCTCCTTCTCCTTCTTCTACTTCTTCTGCTTCACCCTCCAGACTTCACCTTCTCCTTCTCCTTCTTCTACTTCTTCTGATTCACCCTCCAGACTTCACCTTCTCCTTCTCCTTCTTCTGCTTCTTCTGATTCACCCTCCATACTTCACCTTCACTTCTCCTTATTCTGCTTCTTCTGATTCACCCTCCAGACTTCAACTTCTCCTTCTCCTTCATCTGCTTCTTCTGATTCACCCTCCAGACTTCACCTTCTCCTTCTCCTTCTTCTGCTTCTTCTGATTCACCCTCCAGACTTCACCTTCTCCTTCTCCTTCTTCTACTTCTTCTGATTCACCCTCCAGACTTCACCTTCTCCTTCTCCTTCTTCTGCTTCTTCTGATTCACCCTTCAGACCTCACCTTCTTCTTCTCCTTCTTCTACTTCTTCTGATTCACCCTCCAGACTTCATCTTCTCCTTCTCCTTCTTCTGCTTCTTCTGATTCACCCTCCAGACTTCACCTTCTCCTTCTCCTTCTTCTGCTTCTTCTGATTCACCCTCCAGACTTCACCTTCTCCTTCTCCTTCTTCTACTTCTTCTGATTCACCCTCCAGACTTCACCTTCTCCTTCTCCTTCTTCTACTTCTTCTGATTCACCCTCCAGTCTTCACCTTCTCCTTCTCCTTCTTCTGTTTCTTCTGCTTCACCCTCCAGACTTCACCTTCTCCTTCTCTTTCTTCTGCTTCTTCTGATTCACCCTCCAGACTTCACCTTCTCCTTCTCCTTCTTCTGATTCTTCTGATTCACCCTACAGACTTCACCTTCTCCTTCTCCTTCTTCTGCTACTTCTGATTCACCCTCCTGATTTCACCTTCTCCTTCTCCTTCTTCTACTTCTTCTGATTCACCCTCCTGACTTCACCTTCTCCTTCTCCTTCTTCTGCTTCACCCTCCAGACTTCACCTTCTCCTTCTCCTTCTTCTACTTCTTCTGATTCACCCTCCAGACTTCACCTTCTCCTTCTCCTTCTTCTGCTTCTTCTGATTCACCCTCCAGACTTCACCTTCTCCTTCTCCTTCTTCTACTTCTTCTGATTCACCCTCCAGACTTCACCTTCTCCTTCTCCTTCTTCTGCTTCTTCTGATTCACCCTCCATACTTCACCTTCACTTCTCCTTATTCTGCTTCTTCTGATTCACCCTCCAGACTTCAACTTCTCCTTCTCCTTCATCTGCTTCTTCTGATTCACCCTCCAGACTTCACCTTCTCCTTCTCCTTCTTCTGCTTCTTCTGATTCACCCTCCAGACTTCACCTTCTCCTTCTCCTTCTTCTACTTCTTCTGATTCACCCTCCAGACTTCACCTTCTCCTTCTCCTTCTTCTGCTTCTTCTGATTCACCCTTCAGACCTCACCTTCTTCTTCTCCTTCTTCTACTTCTTCTGATTCACCCTCCAGACTTCATCTTCTCCTTCTCCTTCTTCTGCTTCTTCTGATTCACCCTCCAGACTTCACCTTCCCCTTCTCCTTCTTCTGCTTCTTCTGATTCACCCTCCAGACTTCACCTTCTCCTTCTCCTTCTTCTACTTCTTCTGATTCACCCTCCAGACTTCACCTTCTCCTTCTCCTTCTTCTACTTCTTCTGATTCACCCTCCAGTCTTCACCTTCTCCTTCTCCTTCTTCTGTTTCTTCTGCTTCACCCTCCAGACTTCACCTTCTCCTTCTCTTTCTTCTGCTTCTTCTGATTCACCCTCCAGACTTCACCTTCTCCTTCTCCTTCTTCTGATTCTTCTGATTCACCCTACAGACTTCACCTTCTCCTTCTCCTTCTTCTGCTACTTCTGATTCACCCTCCTGATTTCACCTTCTCCTTCTCCTTCTTCTACTTCTTCTGATTCACCCTCCTGACTTCACCTTCTCCTTCTCCTTCTTCTGCTTCACCCTCCAGACTTCACCTTCTCCTTCTCCTTCTTCTACTTCTTCTGATTCACCCTCCAGACTTCACCTTCTCCTTCTCCTTCTTCTACTTCTTCTGATTCACCCTCCAGACTTCACCTTCTCCTTCTCCTTCTTCTACTTCTTCTGATTCACCCTCCAGTCTTCACCTTCTCCTTCTCCTTCTTCTGTTTCTTCTGCTTCACCCTCCAGACTTCACCTTCTCCTTCTCTTTCTTCTGCTTCTTCTGATTCACCCTCCAGACTTCACCTTCTCCTTCTCCTTCTTCTGATTCTTCTGATTCACCCTACAGACTTCACCTTCTCCTTCTCCTTCTTCTGCTACTTCTGATTCACCCTCCTGATTTCACCTTCTCCTTCTCCTTCTTCTACTTCTTCTGATTCACCCTCCTGACTTCACCTTCTCCTTCTCCTTCTTCTGCTTCACCCTCCAGACTTCACCTTCTCCTTCTCCTTCTTCTACTTCTTCTGATTCACCCTCCAGACTTCACCTTCTCCTTCTCCTTCTTCTGCTTCTTCTGATTCACCCTCCAGACTTCACCTTCTCCTTCTCCTTCTTCTACTTCTTCTGATTCACCCTCCAGACTTCACCTTCTCCTTCTCCTTCTTCTACTTCTTCTGATTCACCCTCCAGTCTTCACCTTCTCCTTCTCCTTCTTCTGTTTCTTCTGCTTCACCCTCCAGACTTCACCTTCTCCTTCTCTTTCTTCTGCTTCTTCTGATTCACCCTCCAGACTTCACCTTCTCCTTCTCCTTCTTCTGATTCTTCTGATTCACCCTACAGACTTCACCTTCTCCTTCTCCTTCTTCTGCTACTTCTGATTCACCCTCCTGATTTCACCTTCTCCTTCTCCTTCTTCTACTTCTTCTGATTCACCCTCCTGACTTCATCTTCTCCTTCTCCTTCTTCTGCTTCACCCTCCAGACTTCACCTTCTCCTTCTCCTTCTTCTACTTCTTCTGATTCACCCTCCAGACTTCACCTTCTCCTTCTCCTTCTTCTGCTTCTTCTGATTCACCCTCCAGACTTCACCTTCTCCTTCTCCTTATTCTGCTTCTTCTCATTCACCCTCCAGATTTCACCTTCTCCTTCTCCTTCTTCTGCTTCTTCTGATTCACCCTCCAGACTTCACCTTCTCCTTCTACTTCTTCTGCTTCTTCTGATTCACCCTCCAGACTTCACCTTCTCCTTCTCCTTCCTCTGCTTCTTCTGATTCACCCTCCAGACTTCACCTTCTCCTTCTCCTTCTTCTACTTTTTCTGATTCACCCTCCAGACTTCACCATCTCCTTCTCTTTCTTCTGCTTCTTCTGATTCACCCTCCAGACTTCACATTCTCCTTCTCCTTCTTCTGATTCTTCTGATTCACCCTCCAGACTTCACCTTCTCCTTCTTCTGCTTCTTCTGATTCACCCTCCTGACTTCACCTTCTCCTTCTCCTTCTTCTACTTCTTCTGATTCACCCTCCTGACTTCACATTCTCCTTCTCCTTCTTCTACTTCTTCTGCTTCACCCTCCAGACTTCACCTTCTCCTTCTCCTTCTTCTACTTCTTCTGATTCAACCTCCAGACTTCACCTTCTCCTTCTCCTTCTTCTACTTCTTCTGATTCACCCTCCAGACTTCACCTTCTCCTTCTCCATCTTCTACTTCTTCTGATTCACCCTCCAGACTTCACCTTCTCCTTCTCCTTCTTCTGTTTCTTCTGATTCACCGTCCAGACTTCACCTTCTCCTTCTCCTTCTTCTACTACTTCTGATTCACCCTCCAGACTTCACCTTCTCCTTCTCCTTCTTCTACTTCTTCTGATTCACCCTCCAGACTTCACCTTCTCCTTCTCCTTCTTCTGCTACTTCTGATTCACCCTCCTGATTTCACCTTCTCCTTCTCCTTCTTCTACTTCTTCTGATTCACCCTCCTGACTTCACCTTCTCCTTCTCCTTCTTCTGCTTCACCCTCCAGACTTCACCTTCTCCTTCTCCTTCTTCTACTTCTTCTGATTCACCCTCCAGACTTCACCTTCTCCTTCTCCTTCTTCTTCTTCTTCTGATTCACCCTCCAGACTTCACCTTCTCCTTCTCCTTCTTCTACTTCTTCTGATTCACCCTCCAGACTTCACCTTCTCCTTCTCCTTCTTCTACTTCTTCTGATTCACCCTCCAGTCTTCACCTTCTCCTTCTCCTTCTTCTGTTTCTTCTGCTTCACCCTCCAGACTTCACCTTCTCCTTCTCTTTCTTCTGCTTCTTCTGATTCATCCTCCAGACTTCACCTTCTCCTTCTCCTTCTTCTGATTCTTCTGATTCACCCTACAGACTTCACCTTCTCCTTCTCCTTCTTCTGCTACTTCTGATTCACCCTCCTGATTTCACCTTCTCCTTCTCCTTCTTCTACTTCTTCTGATTCACCCTCCTGACTTCACCTTCTCCTTCTCCTTCTTCTGCTTCACCCTCCAGACTTCACCTTCTCCTTCTCCTTCTTCTACTTCTTCTGATTCACCCTCCAGACTTCACCTTCTCCTTCTCCTTCTTCTGCTTCTTCTGATTCACCCTCCAGACTTCACCTTCTCCTTCTCCTTATTCTGCTTCTTCTCATTCACCCTCCAGACTTCACCTTCTCCTTCTCCTTCTTCTGCTTCTTCTGATTCACCCTCCAGACTTCACCTTCTCCTTCTACTTCTTCTGCTTCTTCTGATTCACCCTCCAGACTTCACCTTCTCCTTCTCCTTCCTCTGCTTCTTCTGATTCACCCTCCAGACTTCACCTTCTCCTTCTCCTTCTTCTACTTTTTCTGATTCACCCTCCAGACTTCACCATCTCCTTCTCTTTCTTCTGCTTCTTCTGATTCACCCTCCAGACTTCACATTCTCCTTCTCCTTCTTCTGATTCTTCTGATTCACCCTCCAGACTTCACCTTCTCCTTCTTCTGCTTCTTCTGATTCACCCTCCTGACTTCACCTTCTCCTTCTCCTTCTTCTACTTCTTCTGATTCACCCTCCTGACTTCACATTCTCCTTCTCCTTCTTCTACTTCTTCTGCTTCACCCTCCAGACTTCACCTTCTCCTTCTCCTTCTTCTACTTCTTCTGATTCACCCTCCAGACTTCACCTTCTCCTTCTCCTTCTTCTGTTTCTTCTGATTCACCGTCCAGACTTCACCTTCTCCTTCTCCTTCTTCTACTACTTCTGATTCACCCTCCAGACTTCACCTTCTCCTTCTCCTTCTTCTACTTCTTCTGATTCACCCTCCAGACTTCATCTTCTCCTTCTCCTTCTTCTGCTTCTTCTGATTCACCCTCCAGACTTCACCTTCTCCTTCTCCTTCTTCTGCTTCTTCTGATTCACCCTCCAGACTTCACCTTCTCCTTCTCCTTCTTCTACTTCTTCTGATTCACCCTCCAGACTTCACCTTCTCCTTCTCCTTCTTCCACTTCTTCTGATTCACCCTCCAGTCTTCACCTTCTCCTTCTCCTTCTTCTTTTTCTTCTGCTTCACCCTCCAGACTTCACCTTCTCCTTCTCTTTCTTCTGCTTCTTCTGATTCACCCTCCAGACTTCACCTTCTCCTTCTCCTTCTTCTGATTCTTCTGATTCACCCTCCAGACTTCACCTTCTCCTTCTCCTTCTTCTGCTTCTTCTGATTCACCCTCCTGACTTCACCTTCTCCTTCTCCTTCTTCTACTTCTTCTGATTCACCCTCCTGACTTCACCTTCTCCTTCTCCTTCTTCTACTTCTTCTGCTTCACCCTCCAGACTTCACCTTCTCCTTCTCCTTCTTCTACTTCTTCTGATTCACCCTCCAGACTTCATCTTCTCCTTCTCCTTCTTCTGCTTCTTCTGATTCACCCTCCAGACTTCACCTTCTCCTTCTCCTTATTCTGCTTCTTCTGATTCACCCTCCAGACTTCACCTTCTCCTTCTCCTGATTCTGCTTCTTCTGATTCACCCTCCAGACTTCACCTTCTCCTTCTCCTTCTTCTGCTTCTTCTGATTCACCCTCCTGACTTCACCTTCTCCTTCTCCTTCTTCTACTTCTTCTGATTCACCCTCCTGACTTCACCTTCTCCTTCTCCTTCTTCTACTTCTTCTGCTTCACCCTCCAGACTTCACCTTCTCCTTCTCCTTCTTCTACTTCTTCTGATTCACCCTCCAGACTTCACCTTCTCCTTCTCCTTCTTCTGCTCCTTCAGATTCACCCTCCATACTTCACCTTCACTTCTCCTTATTCTGCTTCTTCTGATTCACCCTCCAGACTTCAACTTCTCCTTCTCCTTCTTCTGCTTCTTCTGATTCACCCTCCAGACTTCACCTTCTCCTTCTCCTTCTTCTGCTTCTTCTGATTCACCCTCCAGACTTCACCTTCTCCTTCTCCTTCTTCTGCTTCTTCTGATTCACCCTCCAGACTTCACCTTCTCCTTCTCCTTCTTCTACTTCTTCTGATTCACCCTCCAGACTTCACCTTCTCCTTCTCTTTCTTCTGCTTCTTCTGATTCACCCTCCAGATTTCATCTTCTCCTTCTCCTTCTTCTGCTTCTTCTGATTCACCCTCCAGACTTCACCTTCTCCTTCTCCTTCTTCTGCTTCTTCTGATTCACCCTCCAGACTTCACCTTCTCCTTCTCCTTCTTCTGCTTCTTCTGATTCACCCTCCAGACTTCACCTTCTCCTTCTCCTTCTTCTACTTCTTCTGATTCACCCTCCAGACCTCACCTTCTCCTTCTCCTTCTTCTACTTCTTCTGATTCACCCTCCAGATTTCATCTTCTCCTTCTCCTTCTTCTGCTTCTTCTGATTCACCCTCCAGACTTCACCTTCTCCTTCTCCTTCTTCTGCTTCTTCTGATTCACCCTCCTGACTTCACCTTCTCCTTCTCCTTCTTCTACTTCTTCTGATTCACCCTCGTGACTTCACCTTCTCCTTCTCCTTCTTCTACTTCTTCTGCTTCACCCTCCAGACTTCACCTTCTCCTTCTCCTTCTTCTACTTCTTCTGATTCACCCTCCAGACTTGACCTTCTCCTTCTCCTTCTTCTACTTCTTCTGATTCACCCTCCAGACTTCACCTTCTCCTTCTCCTTCTTCTGCTTCTTCTGCTTCACCGTCCTGACTTCACCTTCTCCTTCTCCTTCTTCTACTTCTTCTGCTTCATCCCTCTGACATCACCTGCTCCTTCTCCTTCTTCTGCTTCTTCTGATTCACCCTCCTAACTTCACCTTCTCCTTCTCCTTCTTCTGCTTCTTCTGATTCACCCTCCTGACTTCACCTTCTCCTTCTCCTTCTTCTGCTTCTTCTGATTCACCCTCCAGACTTCACCTTCTCCTTCTCTTTCTTCTGCTTCTTCTGATTCACCCTCCAGACTTCACCTTCTCCTTCTCCTTCTTCTGATTCTTCTGATTCACCCTCCAGACTTCACCTTCTCCTTCTCCTTCTTCTGCTTCTTCTGATTCACCCTCCTGACTTCACCTTCTCCATCTCCTTCTTCTACTTCTTCTGATTCACCCTCCTGACTTCACCTTCTCCTTCTCCTTCTTCTACTTCTTCTGCTTCACCCTCCGGACTTCACCTTCTCCTTCTCCTTCTTCTACTTCTTCTGATTCACCCTCCAGACTTGACCTTCTCCTTCTCCTTCTTCTACTTATTCTGATTCACCCTCCAGACTTCACCTTCTCCTTCTCCTTCTTCTGCTTCTTCTGCTTCACCGTCCTGACTTCACCTTCTCCTTCTCCTTCTTCTACTTCTTCTGCTTCATCCCGCTGACATCACCTGCTCCTTCTCCTTCTTCTGCTTCTTCTGATTCACCCTCCTAACTTCACCTTCTCCTTCTCCTTCTTCTGCTTCTTCTGATTCACCCTCCTGACTTCACCTTCTCCTTCTCCTTCTTCTGCTTCTTCTGATTCACCCTCCAGACTTCACCTTCTCTTTCTCCTTCTTCTGCTTCTTCTGATTCACCCTCCAGACTTAACCTTCTCCTTCTCCTTCTTCTGATTCTTCTGATTCACCCTCCAGACTTCACCTTCTCCTTCTCCTTCTTCTGCTTCTTCTGATTCAACCTCCTGACCTCACCTTCTCCTTCTCCTTTTTCTACTTCTTCTGATTCACCCTCCTGACTTCACCTTCTCCTTCTCCTTCTTCTACTTCTTCTGCTTCACCCTCCAGACTTCACCTTCTCCTTCTCCTTCTTCTGCTTCTTCTGATTCACCCTCCAGACTTCTCCTTCTCCTTCTCCTTCTTCTGCTTCTTCTGATTCACCCTCCAGACTTCACCTTCTCCTTCTCCTTCTTCTGCTTCTTCTGATTCACCCTCCAGACTTCACCTTCTCCTTCTCCTTCTTCTACTTCTTCTGATTCACCCTCCAGACTTCACCTTCTCCATTTCCTTCTTCTGCTTCTTCTGATTCACCCTCCAGACTTCACCTTCTCCTTCTGCTTCGTCTACTTCTTCTGATTGACCCTCCAGACTACACCTTCTCCTTCTCCTTCTTCTACTTCTTCTGATTCACCCTCCTGACTTCACCTTCTCCTTCTCCTTCTTCTACTTCTTCTGCTACACCCTCCAGACTTCACCTTCTCCTTCTCCTTCTTCTACTTCTTCTGATTCACCCTCCAGACTTCATCTTCTCCTTCTTCTTCTTCTGCTTCTTCTGATTCACCCTCCAGACTTCACCTTCTCCTTCTCCTTCTTCTGCTTCTTCTGATTCACCCTCCAGACTTCACCTTCTCCTTCTCCTTATTCTGCTTCTTCTGATTCATCCTCCAGACTTCACCTTCTCCTTCTCCTGATTCTGCTTCTTCTGATTCACCCTCCAGACTTCACCTTCTCCTTCTCCTTCTTCTACTTCTTCTGCTTCACCCTCCAGACTTCACCTTCTCCTTCTCCTTCTTCTACTTCTTCTGATTCACCCTCCAGACTTGACCTTCTCCTTCTCCTTCTTCTACTTCTTCTGATTCACCCTCCAGACTTCACCTTCTCCTTCTCCTTCTTCTGCTTCTTCTGCTTCACCGTCCTGACTTCACCTTCTCCTTCTCCTTCTTCTACTTCTTCTGCTTCATCCCTCTGACATCACCTGCTCCTTCTCCTTCTTCTGCTTCTTCTGATTCACCCTCCTAACTTCACCTTCTCCTTCTCCTTCTTCTGCTTCTTCTGATTCACCCTCCTGACTTCACCTTCTCCTTCTCCTTCTTCTGCTTCTTCTGATTCACCCTCCAGACTTCACCTTCTCCTTCTCTTTCTTCTGCTTCTTCTGATTCACCCTCCAGACTTCAACTTCTCCTTCTCCTTCTTCTGATTCTTCTGATTCACCCTCCAGACTTCACCTTCTCCTTCTCCTTCTTCTGCTTCTTCTGATTCACCCTCCTGACTTCACCTTCTCCTTCTCCTTCTTCTACTTCTTCTGATTCACCCTCCTGACTTCACCTTCTCCTTCTCCTTCTTCTACTTCTTCTGCTTCACCCTCCGGACTTCACCTTCTCCTTCTCCTTCTTCTACTTCTTCTGATTCACCCTCCAGACTTGACCTTCTCCTACTCCTTCTTCTACTTATTCTGATTCACCCTCCAGACTTCACCTTCTCCTTCTCCTTCTTCTGCTTCTTCTGCTTCACCGTCCTGACTTCACCTTCTCCTTCTCCTTCTTCTACTTCTTCTGCTTCATCCCGCTGACATCAACTGCTCCTTCTCCTTCTTCTGCTTCTTCTGATTAACCCTCCTAACTTCACCTTCTCCTTCTCCTTCTTCTGCTTCTTCTGATTCACCCTCCTGACTTCACCTTCTCCTTCTCCTTCTTCTGCTTCTTCTGATTCACCCTCCAGACTTCACCTTCTCCTTCTCCTTCTTCTGCTTCTTCTGATTCACCCTCCAGACTTAACCTTCTCCTTCTCCTTCTTCTGATTCTTCTGATTCACCCTCCAGACTTCACCTTCTCCTTCTCCTTCTTCTGCTTCTTCTGATTCAACCTCCTGACCTCACCTTCTCCTTCTCCTTTTTCTACTTCTTCTGATTCACCCTCCTGACTTCACCTTCTCCTTCTCCTTCTTCTACTTCTTCTGCTTCACCCTCCAGACTTCACCTTCTCCTTCTCCTTCTTCTGCTTCTTCTGATTCACCCTCCAGACTTCTCCTTCTCCTTCTCCTTCTTCTGCTTCTTCTGATTCACCCTCCAGACTTCACCTTCTCCTTCTCCTTCTTCTGCTTCTTCTGATTCACCCTCCAGACTTCACCTTCTCCTTCTCCTTCTTCTACTTCTTCTGATTCACCCTCCAGACTTCACCTTCTCCATTTCCTTCTTCTGCTTCTTCTGATTCACCCTCCAGACTTCACCTTCTCCTTCTGCTTCGTCTACTTCTTCTGATTGACCCTCCAGACTACACCTTCTCCTTCTCCTTCTTCTACTTCTTCTGATTCACCCTCCTGACTTCACCTTCTCCTTCTCCTTCTTCTACTTCTTCTGCTTCACCCTCCAGACTTCACCTTCTCCTTCTCCTTCTTCTACTTCTTCTGATTCACCCTCCAGACTTCATCTTCTCCTTCTTCTTCTTCTGCTTCTTCTGATTCACCCTCCAGACTTCACCTTCTCCTTCTCCTTCTTCTGCTTCTTCTGATTCACCCTCCAGACTTCACCTTCTCCTTCTCCTTATTCTGCTTCTTCTGATTCACCCTCCAGACTTCACCTTCTCCTTCTCCTGATTCTGCTTCTTCTGATTCACCCTCCAGACTTCACCTTCTCCTTCTCCTTCTTCTACTTCTTCTGCTTCACCCTCCAGACTGCACCTTCTCCTTCTCCTTCTTCTACTTCTTCTGATTCACCCTCCAGACTTCACATTCTCCTTCTCCTTCTTCTGCTTCTTCTGATTCACCCTCCATACTTCACCTTCACTTCTCCTTATTCTGCTTCTTCTGATTCACCCTCCAGACTTCAACTTCTCCTTCTCCTTCTTCTGCTTCTTCTGATTCACCCTCCAGACTTCACCTTCTCCTTCTCCTTCTTCTGCTTCTTCTGATTCACCCTCCAGACTTCACCTTCTCCTTCTCCTTCTTCTGCTTCTTCTGATTCACCCTCCAGACTTCACCTTCTCCTTCTCCTTCTTCTACTTCTTCTGATTCACCCTCCAGACTTCACCTTCTCCTTCTCTTTCTTCTGCTTCTTCTGATTCACCCTCCAGATTTCATCTTCTCCTTCTCCTTCTTCTGATTCACCCTCCAGACTTCATCTTCTCCTTCTCCTTCTTCTGCTTCTTCTGATTCACCCTCCAGACTTCACCTTCTCCTTCTCCTTCTTCTGCTTCTTCTGATTCACCCTCCAGACTTCACCTTCTCCTTCTCCTTCTTCTACTTCTTCTGATTCACCCTCAAGACCTCACCTTCTCCTTCTCCTTCTTCTACTTCTTCTGATTCACCCTCCAGATTTCATCTTCTCCTTCTCCTTCTTCTGCTTCTTCTGATTCACCCTCCAGACTTCACCTTCTCCTTCTCCTTCTTCTGATTCTTCTGATTCACCCTCCTGACTTCACCTTCTCCTTCTCCTTCTTCTACTTCTTCTGATTCACCCTCCTGACTTCACCTTCTCCTTCTCCTTCTTCTACTTCTTCTGCTTCACCCTCCAGACTTCACCTTCTCCTTCTCCTTCTTCTACTTCTTCTGATTCACCCTCCAGACTTGACCTTCTCCTTCTCCTTCTTCTACTTCTTCTGATTCACCCTGCAGACTTCACCTTCTCCTTCTCCTTCTTCTGCTTCTTCTGCTTCACCGTCCTGACTTCACCTTCTCCTTCTTCTACTTCTTCTGCTTCATCCCCCTGACATCACCTGCTCCTTCTCCTTCTTCTGCTTCTTCTGATTCACCCTCCTAACTTCACCTTCTCCTTCTACCTCTTCTGCTTCTTCTGATTCACCCTCCTGACTTCACCTTCTCCTTCTCCTTCTTCTGCTTCTTCTGATTCACCCTCCAGACTTCACCTTCTCCTTCTCTTTCTTCTGCTTCTTCTGATTCACCCTCCAGACTTCACCTTCTCCTTCTCCTTCTTCTGCTTCTTCTGAATCACCCTCCAGACTTCACCTTCTCCTTCTCCTTCTTCTGCTTCTTCTGATTCACCCTCCAGACTTCACCTTCTCCTTCTCCTTCTTCTACTTCTTCTGATTCACCCTCAAGACCTCACCTTCTCCTTCTCCTTCTTCTACTTCTTCTGATTCACCCTCCAGATTTCATCTCCTCCTTCTCCTTCTTCTGCTTCTTCTGATTCACCCTCCAGACTTCACCTTCTCCTTCTCCTTCTTCTGCTTCTTCTGATTCACCCTCCTGACTTCACCTTCTCCTTCTCCTTCTTCTACTTCTTCTGATTCACCCTCCTGACTTCACCTTCTCCTTCTCCTTCTTCTACTTCTTCTGCTTCACCCTCCAGACTTCACCTTCTCCTTCTCCTTCTTCTACTTCTTCTAATTCACCCTCCAGACTTGACCTTCTCCTTCTCCTTCTTCTACTTCTTCTGATTCACCCTCCAGACTTCACCTTCTCCTTCTCCTTCTTCTGCTTCTTCTGCTTCACCGTCCTGACTTCACCGTCTCCTTCTTCTACTTCTTCTGCTTCACCCTCCAGACTTCACCTTCTCCTTCTCCTTCTTCTACTTCTTCTAATTCACCCTCCAGACTTGACCTTCTCCTTCTCCTTCTTCTACTTCTTCTGATTCACCCTCAAGACCTCACCTTCTCCTTCTCCTTCTTCTACTTCTTCTGATTCACCCTCCAGATTTCATCTTCTCCTTCTCCTTCTTCTGCTTCTTCTGCTTCACCCTCCAGACTTCACCTTCTCCTTCTCTTTCTTATACTTCTTCTAATTCACCCTCCAGACTTGACCTTCTCCTTCTCCTTCTTCTACTTCTTCTGCTTCACCCTCCAGACTTCACCTTCTCCTTCTCCTTCTTCTACTTCTTCTAATTCACCCTCCAGACTTGACCTTCTCCTTCTCCTTCTTCTACTTCTTCTGATTCACCCTCCAGACTTCACCTTCTCCTTCTCCTTCTTCTGCTTCTTCTGATTCACCCTCCTAACTTCACCTTCTCCTTCTACCTCTTCTGCTTCTTCTGATTCACCCTCATGACTTCAACTTCTCCTTCTCCTTCTTCTGCTTCTTCTGATTCACCCTCCAGACTTCACCTTCTCCTTCTCTTTCTTCTGCTTCTTCTGATTCACCCTCCAGACATCACCTTCTCCTTCTTCTGATTCTTCTGATTCACCCTCCAGACTTCACCTTCTCCTTCTCCTTCTTCTGCTTCTTCTGATTCACCCTCCTGACTTCACCTTCTCCTTCTTCTGCTTCTTCTGATTCACCCTCCTGACTTCACCTTCTCCTTCTCCTTCTTCTGCTTCTTCTGATTCACCCTCCAGACTTCACCTTCTCCTTCTCCTTCTTCTGCTTCTTCTGATTCACCCGCCAGACTTCACCTTCTCCTTCTCCTTCTTCTGATTCTTCTGATTCACCCTCCAGACTTCATCTTCTCCTTCTCCTTCTTCTGCTTCTTCTGATTCACCCTCCTGACCTCACCTTCTCCTTCTCCTTCTTCTACTTCTTCTGATTCACCCTCCTGACTTCACCTTCTCCTTCTCCTTCTTCTACTTCTTCTGCTTCACCCTCCAGACTTCACCTTCTCCTTCTCCTTCTTCTGCTTCTTCTGATTCACCCTCCAGACTTCACCTTCTCCTTCTCCTTCTTCTACTTCTTCTGCTTCACCCTCCAGACTGCACCTTCTCCTTCTCCTTCTTCTACTTCTTCTGCTTCACCCTCCAGACTTCACCTTCTCCTTCTCCTGATTCTGCTTCTTCTGATTCACCCTCCAGACTTCACCTTCTCCTTCTCCTTCTTCTACTTCTTCTGCTTCACCCTCCAGACTGCACCTTCTCCTTCTCCTTCTTCTACTTCTTCTGATTCACCCTCCAGACTTCACATTCTCCTTCTCCTTCTTCTGCTTCTTCTGATTCACCCTCCATACTTCACCTTCACTTCTCCTTATTCTGCTTCTTCTGATTCACCCTCCAGACTTCAACTTCTCCTTCTCCTTCTTCTGCTTCTTCTGATTCACCCTCCAGACTTCACCTTCTCCTTCTCCTTCTTCTGCTTCTTCTGATTCACCCTCCAGACTTCACCTTCTCCTTCTCCTTCTTCTGCTTCTTCTGATTCACCCTCCAGACTTCACCTTCTCCTTCTCCTTCTTCTACTTCTTCTGATTCACCCTCCAGACTTCACCTTCTCCTTCTCTTTCTTCTGCTTCTTCTGATTCACCCTCCAGATTTCATCTTCTCCTTCTCCTTCTTCTGATTCACCCTCCAGACTTCATCTTCTCCTTCTCCTTCTTCTGCTTCTTCTGATTCACCCTCCAGACTTCACCTTCTCCTTCTCCTTCTTCTGCTTCTTCTGATTCACCCTCCAGACTTCACCTTCTCCTTCTCCTTCTTCTACTTCTTCTGATTCACCCTCAAGACCTCACCTTCTCCTTCTCCTTCTTCTACTTCTTCTGATTCACCCTCCAGATTTCATCTTCTCCTTCTCCTTCTTCTGCTTCTTCTGATTCACCCTCCAGACTTCACCTTCTCCTTCTCCTTCTTCTGATTCTTCTGATTCACCCTCCTGACTTCACCTTCTCCTTCTCCTTCTTCTACTTCTTCTGATTCACCCTCCTGACTTCACCTTCTCCTTCTCCTTCTTCTACTTCTTCTGCTTCACCCTCCAGACTTCACCTTCTCCTTCTCCTTCTTCTACTTCTTCTGATTCACCCTCCAGACTTGACCTTCTCCTTCTCCTTCTTCTACTTCTTCTGATTCACCCTGCAGACTTCACCTTCTCCTTCTCCTTCTTCTGCTTCTTCTGCTTCACCGTCCTGACTTCACCTTCTCCTTCTTCTACTTCTTCTGCTTCATCCCCCTGACATCACCTGCTCCTTCTCCTTCTTCTGCTTCTTCTGATTCACCCTCCTAACTTCACCTTCTCCTTCTACCTCTTCTGCTTCTTCTGATTCACCCTCCTGACTTCACCTTCTCCTTCTCCTTCTTCTGCTTCTTCTGATTCACCCTCCAGACTTCACCTTCTCCTTCTCTTTCTTCTGCTTCTTCTGATTCACCCTCCAGACTTCACCTTCTCCTTCTCCTTCTTCTGCTTCTTCTGAATCACCCTCCAGACTTCACCTTCTCCTTCTCCTTCTTCTGCTTCTTCTGATTCACCCTCCAGACTTCACCTTCTCCTTCTCCTTCTTCTACTTCTTCTGATTCACCCTCAAGACCTCACCTTCTCCTTCTCCTTCTTCTACTTCTTCTGATTCACCCTCCAGATTTCATCTCCTCCTTCTCCTTCTTCTGCTTCTTCTGATTCACCCTCCAGACTTCACCTTCTCCTTCTCCTTCTTCTGCTTCTTCTGATTCACCCTCCTGACTTCACCTTCTCCTTCTCCTTCTTCTACTTCTTCTGATTCACCCTCCTGACTTCACCTTCTCCTTCTCCTTCTTCTACTTCTTCTGCTTCACCCTCCAGACTTCACCTTCTCCTTCTCCTTCTTCTACTTCTTCTAATTCACCCTCCAGACTTGACCTTCTCCTTCTCCTTCTTCTACTTCTTCTGATTCACCCTCCAGACTTCACCTTCTCCTTCTCCTTCTTCTGCTTCTTCTGCTTCACCGTCCTGACTTCACCTTCTCCTTCTTCTACTTCTTCTGCTTCACCCTCCAGACTTCACCTTCTCCTTCTCCTTCTTCTACTTCTTCTAATTCACCCTCCAGACTTGACCTTCTCCTTCTCCTTCTTCTACTTCTTCTGATTCACCCTCAAGACCTCACCTTCTCCTTCTCCTTCTTCTACTTCTTCTGATTCACCCTCCAGATTTCATCTTCTCCTTCTCCTTCTTCTGCTTCTTCTGCTTCACCCTCCAGACTTCACCTTCTCCTTCTCTTTCTTATACTTCTTCTAATTCACCCTCCAGACTTGACCTTCTCCTTCTCCTTCTTCTACTTCTTCTGCTTCACCCTCCAGACTTCACCTTCTCCTTCTCCTTCTTCTACTTCTTCTAATTCACCCTCCAGACTTGACCTTCTCCTTCTCCTTCTTCTACTTCTTCTGATTCACCCTCCAGACTTCACCTTCTCCTTCTCCTTCTTCTGCTTCTTCTGATTCACCCTCCTAACTTCACCTTCTCCTTCTACCTCTTCTGCTTCTTCTGATTCACCCTCATGACTTCAACTTCTCCTTCTCCTTCTTCTGCTTCTTCTGATTCACCCTCCAGACTTCACCTTCTCCTTCTCTTTCTTCTGCTTCTTCTGATTCACCCTCCAGACATCACCTTCTCCTTCTTCTGATTCTTCTGATTCACCCTCCAGACTTCACCTTCTCCTTCTCCTTCTTCTGCTTCTTCTGATTCACCCTCCTGACTTCACCTTCTCCTTCTTCTGCTTCTTCTGATTCACCCTCCTGACTTCACCTTCTCCTTCTCCTTCTTCTGCTTCTTCTGATTCACCCTCCAGACTTCACCTTCTCCTTCTCCTTCTTCTGCTTCTTCTGATTCACCCGCCAGACTTCACCTTCTCCTTCTCCTTCTTCTGATTCTTCTGATTCACCCTCCAGACTTCATCTTCTCCTTCTCCTTCTTCTGCTTCTTCTGATTCACCCTCCTGACCTCACCTTCTCCTTCTCCTTCTTCTACTTCTTCTGATTCACCCTCCTGACTTCACCTTCTCCTTCTCCTTCTTCTACTTCTTCTGCTTCACCCTCCAGACTTCACCTTCTCCTTCTCCTTCTTCTGCTTCTTCTGATTCACCCTCCAGACTTCACCTTCTCCTTCTCCTTCTTCTGCTTCTTCTGATTCACCCTCCAGACTTCACCTTCTCCTTCTCCTTCTTCTACTTCTTCTGATTCACCCTCCAGACTTCACCTTCTCCATTTCCTTCTTCTGCTTCTTCTGATTCACCCTCCAGACTTCACCTTCTCCTTCTCCTTCGTCTACTTCTTCTGATTCACCGTCCAGACTTCACCTTCTCCTTCTCCTTCTTCTACTACTTCTGATTCACCCTCCAGACTTCACCTTCTCCTTCTCCTTCTTCTACTTCTTCTGATTCACCCTCCAGACTTCATCTTCTCCTTCTCCTTCTTCTGCTTCTTCTGATTCACCCTCCAGACTTCACCTTCTCCTTCTCCTTCTTCTGCTTCTTCTGATTCACCCTCCAGACTTCACCTTCTCCTTCTCCTTCTTCTACTTCTTCTGATTCACCCTCCAGACTTCACCTTCTCCTTCTCCTTCTTCTACTTCTTCTGATTCACCCTCCAGTCTTCACCTTCTCCTTCTCCTTCTTCTGTTTCTTCTGCTTCACCCTCCAGACTTCACCTTCTCCTTCTCTTTCTTCTGCTTCTTCTGATTCACCCCCCAGACTTCACCTTCTCCTTCTCCTTCTTCTGATTCTTCTGATTCACCCTCCAGACTTCACCTTCTCCTTCTCCTTCTTCTGCTTCTTCTGATTCACCCTCCTGACTTCACCTTCTCCTTCTCCTTCTTCTACTTCTTCTGCTTCACCCTCCAGACTTCACCTTCTCCTTCTCCTTCTTCAACTTCTTCTGATTCACCCTCCAGACTTCATCTTCTCCTTCTCCTTCTTCTGCTTCTTCTGATTCACCCTCCAGACTTCACCTTCTCCTTCTCCTTATTCTGCTTCTTCTGATTCACCCTCCAGACTTCACCTTCTCCTTCTCCTTATTCTGCTTCTTCTGATTCACCCTCCAGACTTCACCTTCTCCTTCTCCTTCCTCTGCTTCTTCTGATTCACCCTCCAGACTTCACCTTCTCCTTCTCCTTCTTCTGATTCTTCTGATTCACCCTCCAGACTTCACCTTCTCCTTCTCCTTCTTCTGCTTCTTCTGATTCACCCTCCTGACTTCACCTTCTCCTTCTCCTTCTTCTACTTCTTCTGATTCACCCTCCTGACTTCACCTTCTCCTTCTCCTTCTTCTACTTCTTCTGCTTCACCCTCCAGACTTCACCTTCTCCTTCTCCTTCTTCTACTTCTTCTGATTCACCCTCCAGACTTCACCTTCTCCTTCCCCTTCTTCTGCTTCTTCTGATTCACCCTCCAGACTTCACCTTCTCCTTCTCCTTATTCTGCTTCTTCTGATTCACTCTCCAGACTTCACCTTCTCCTTCTCCTTCTTCTGCTTCTTCTGATTCACACTCCAGACTTCACCTTCTCCTTCTCCTTCTTCTACTTCTTCTGATTCACCCTCCAGACTTCACCTTCTCCTTCTCTTTCTTCTGCTTCATCTGATTCACCCTCCAGACTTCACCTTCTCCTTCTCCTTCTTCTGATTCTTCTGATTCACCCTCCAGACTTCACCTTCTTCTTCTCCTTCTTCTGCTTCTTCTGATTCACCCTCCTGACTTCACCTTCTCCTTCTCCTTCTTCTACTTCTTCTGATTCACCCTCCTGACTTCACCTTCTCCTTCTCCTTCTTCTACTTCTTCTGCTGCACCCTCCAGACTTCACCTTCTCCTTCTCCTTCTTCTACTTCTTCTGATTCACCCTCCAGACTTGACCTTCTCCTTCTCCTTCTTCTACTTCTTCTGCTTCACCCTCCAGACTTCACCTTCTCCTTCTCCTTCTTCAACTTCTTCTAATTCACCCTCCAGACTTGACCTTCTCCTTCTCCTTCTTCTACTTCTTCTGATTCACCCTCCAGACTTCACCTTCTCCTTCTCCTTCTTCTGCTTCTTCTGATTCACCCTCCTAACTTCACCTTCTCCTTCTACCTCTTCTGCTTCTTCTGATTCACCCTCCTGACTTCACCTTCTCCTTCTCCTTCTTCTGCTTCTTCTGATTCACCCTCCAGACTTCACCTTCTCCTTCTCTTTCTTCTGCTTCTTCTGATTCACCCTCCAGACATCACCTTCTCCTTCTCCTTCTTCTGATTCTTCTGATTCACCCTCCAGACTTCACCTTCTCCTTCTCCTTCTTCTGCTTCTTCTGATTCACCCTCCTGACTTCACCTTCTCCTTCTCCTTCTTCTACTTCTTCTGATTCACCCTCCTGACTTCACCTTCTCCTTCTCCTTCTTCTACTTCTTCTGCTTCACCCTCCAGACTTCACCTTCTCCTTCTCCTTCTTCTACTTCTTCTGATTCACCCTCCAGACTTGACCTTCTCCTTCTCCTTCTTCTACTTATTCTGATTCACCCTCCAGACTTCACCTTCTCCTTCTCCCTATTCTGCTTCTTCTGCTTCACCGTCCTGACTTCACCTTCTCCTTCTCCTTCTTCTACTTCTTCTGCTTCATCCCGCTGACATCACCTGCTCCTTCTCCTTCTTCTGCTTCTTCTGATTCACCCTCCTAACTTCACCTTCTCCTTCTCCTTCTTCTGCTTCTTCTGATTCACCCTCCTGACTTCACCTTCTCCTTCTCCTTCTTCTGCTTCTTCTGATTCACCCTCCAGACTTCACCTTCTCCTTCTCCTTCTTCTGCTTCTTCTGATTCACCCTCCAGACTTCACCTTCTCCTTCTCCTTCTTCTGATTCTTCTGATTCACCCTCCAGACTTCATCTTCTCCTTCTCCTTCTTCTGCTTCTTCTGATTCACCCTCCTGACCTCACCTTCTCCTTCTCCTTCTTCTACTTCTTCTGATTCACCCTCCTGACTTCACCTTCTCCTTCTCCTTCTTCTACTTCTTCTGCTTCACCCTCCAGACTTCACCTTCTCCTTCTCCTTCTTCTGCTTCTTCTGATTCACCCTCCAGACTTCACCTTCTCCTTCTCCTTCTTCTGCTTCTTCTGATTCACCCTCCAGACTTCACCTTCTCCTTCTCCTTCTTCTACTTCTTCTGATTCACCCTCCAGACTTCACCTTCTCCATTTCCTTCTTCTGCTTCTTCTGATTCACCCTCCAGACTTCACCTTCTCCTTCTCCTTCGTCTACTTCTTCTGATTGACCCTCCAGACTACACCTTCTCCTTCTCCTTCTTCTACTTCTTCTGATTCACCCTCCAGACTTCACCTTCTCCTTCTCCTTCTTCTGTTTCTTCTGATTCACCGTCCAGACTTCACCTTCTCCTTCTCCTTCTTCTACTACTTCTGATTCACCCTCCAGACTTCACCTTCTCCTTCTCCTTCTTCTACTTCTTCTGATTCACCCTCCAGACTTCATCTTCTCCTTCTCCTTCTTCTGCTTCTTCTGATTCACCCTCCAGACTTCACCTTCTCCTTCTCCTTCTTCTGCTTCTTCTGATTCACCCTCCAGACTTCACCTTCTCCTTCTCCTTCTTCTACTTCTTCTGATTCACCCTCCAGACTTCACCTTCTCCTTCTCCTTCTTCTACTTCTTCTGATTCACCCTCCAGTCTTCACCTTCTCCTTCTCCTTCTTCTGTTTCTTCTGCTTCACCCTCCAGACTTCACCTTCTCCTTCTCTTTCTTCTGCTTCTTCTGATTCACCCCCCAGACTTCACCTTCTCCTTCTCCTTCTTCTGATTCTTCTGATTCACCCTCCAGACTTCACCTTCTCCTTCTCCTTCTTCTGCTTCTTCTGATTCACCCTCCTGACTTCACCTTCTCCTTCTCCTTCTTCTACTTCTTCTGCTTCACCCTCCAGACTTCACCTTCTCCTTCTCCTTCTTCAACTTCTTCTGATTCACCCTCCAGACTTCATCTTCTCCTTCTCCTTCTTCTGCTTCTTCTGATTCACCCTCCAGACTTCACCTTCTCCTTCTCCTTATTCTGCTTCTTCTGATTCACCCTCCAGACTTCACCTTCTCCTTCTCCTTATTCTGCTTCTTCTGATTCACCCTCCAGACTTCACCTTCTCCTTCTCCTTCCTCTGCTTCTTCTGATTCACCCTCCAGACTTCACCTTCTCCTTCTCCTTCTTCTGATTCTTCTGATTCACCCTCCAGACTTCACCTTCTCCTTCTCCTTCTTCTGCTTCTTCTGATTCACCCTCCTGACTTCACCTTCTCCTTCTCCTTCTTCTACTTCTTCTGATTCACCCTCCTGACTTCACCTTCTCCTTCTCCTTCTTCTACTTCTTCTGCTTCACCCTCCAGACTTCACCTTCTCCTTCTCCTTCTTCTACTTCTTCTGATTCACCCTCCAGACTTCACCTTCTCCTTCCCCTTCTTCTGCTTCTTCTGATTCACCCTCCAGACTTCACCTTCTCCTTCTCCTTATTCTGCTTCTTCTGATTCACTCTCCAGACTTCACCTTCTCCTTCTCCTTCTTCTGCTTCTTCTGATTCACACTCCAGACTTCACCTTCTCCTTCTCCTTCTTCTACTTCTTCTGATTCACCCTCCAGACTTCACCTTCTCCTTCTCTTTCTTCTGCTTCATCTGATTCACCCTCCAGACTTCACCTTCTCCTTCTCCTTCTTCTGATTCTTCTGATTCACCCTCCAGACTTCACCTTCTGCTTCTCCTTCTTCTGCTTCTTCTGATTCACCCTCCTGACTTCACCTTCTCCTTCTCCTTCTTCTACTTCTTCTGATTCACCCTCCTGACTTCACCTTCTCCTTCTCCTTCTTCTACTTCTTCTGCTTCACCCTCCAGACTTCACCTTCTCCTTCTCCTTCTTCTACTTCTTCTGATTCACCCTCCAGACTTGACCTTCTCCTTCTCCTTCTTCTACTTCTTCTGATTCACCCTCCAGACTTCACCTTCTCCTTCTCCTTCTTCTGCTTCTTCTGCTTCACCGTCCTGACTTCACCTTCTCCTTCTCCTTCTTCTACTTCTTCTGCTTCATCCCCCTGACATCACCTGCTCCTTCTCCTTCTTCTGCTTCTTCTGATTCACCCTCCTAACTTCACCTTCTCCTTCTCCTTCTTCTGCTTCTTCTGATTCACCCTCCTGACTTCACCTTCTCCTTCTCCTTCTTCTGCTTCTTCTGATTCACCCTCCAGACTTCACCTTCTCCTTCTCCTTCTTCTGCTTCTTCTGATTCACCCTCCAGACTTCACCTTCTCCTTCTCCATCTTCTGCTTCTTCTGATTCACCCTCCAGACCTCACCTTCTCCTTCTCCTTCTTCTACTTCTTCTGATTCGCCCTCCAGACTTCATCTGTTCCTTCTCCTTCTTCTGCTTCTTCTGATTCACCCTCCAGACTTCACCTTCTCCTTCTCCTTCTTCTGCTTCTTCTGATTCACCCTCCAGAAATCACCTTCTCCTTCTCCTTCTTCTACTTCTTCTGATTCACCCTCCAGACTTCACCTTCTCCTTCTCCTTCTTCTACTTCTTCTGATTCACCCTCCAGTCTTCACCTTCTCCTTCTCCTTCTTCTGTTTCTTCTGCTTCACCCTCCAGACTTCACCTTCTCCTTCTCTTTCTTCTGCTTCTTCTGATTCACCCTCCAGACTTCACCTTCTCCTTCTCCTTCTTCTGATTCTTCTGATTCACCCTCCAGACGTCACCTTCTCCTTCTCCTTCTTCTGCTTCTTCTGATTCACCCTCCTGACTTCACCTTCTCCTTCTCCTTCTTCTACTTCTTCTGATTCACCCTCCTGACTTCACCTTCTCCTTCTCCTTCTTCTACTTCTTCTGCTTCACCCTCCAGACTTCACCTTCTCCTTCTCCTTCTTCTACTTCTTCTGATTCACCCTTCAGACTTCACCTTCTCCTTCTCCTTTTTCTGCTTCTTCTGATTCACCCTCCAGACTTCACCTTCTCCTTCTCCTTATTCTGCTTCTTCTGATTCACCCTCCAGACTTCACCTTCTCCTTCTCCTTCTTCTGCTTCTTCTGATTCACCCTCCAGACTTCACCTTCTCCTTCTCCTTCGTCTACTTCTTCTGATTCACCCTCCAGACAACACCTTCTCCTTCTCCTTCTTCTACTTCTTCTGATTCACCCTCCAGACTTCACCTTCTCCTTCTCCTTCTTCTGCTTCTTCTGATTCACCCTCCTGACTTCACCTTCTCCTTCTCCTTCTTCTACTTCTTCTGATTCACCCTCCTAACTTCAACTTCTCCTTCTCCTTCTTCTACTTCTTCTGCTTCACCCTCCAGACTTCACCTTCTCCTTCTCCTTCTTCTACTTCTTCTGATTCACCCTCCAGACTTGACCTTCTCCTTCTCCTTCTTCTACTTATTCTGATTCACCCTCCAGACTTCACATTCTCCTTCTCCTTCTTCTGCTTCTTCTGCTTCACCGTCCTGACTTCACCTTCTCCTTCTCCTTCTTCTACTTCTTCTGCTTCATCCCGCTGACATCACCTGCTCCTTCTCCTTCTTCTGCTTCTTCTGATTCACCCTCCTAACTTCACCTTCTCCTTCTCCGTCTTCTGCTTCTTCTGATTCACCCTCCTGACTTCACCTTCTCCTTCTCCTTCTTCTGCTTCTTCTGATTCACCCTCCAGACTTCACCTTCTCCTTCTCCTTCTTCTGCTTCTTCTGATTCACCCTCCAGACTTCACCTTCTCCTTCTCCTTCTTCTGATTCTTCTGATTCACCCTCCAGACTTCTCCTTCTCCTTCTCCTTCTTCTGCTTCTTCTGATTCACCCTCCTGACTTCACCTTCTCCTTCTCCTTCTTCTACTTCTTCTGATTCACCCTCCTGACTTCACCTTCTCCTTCTCCTTCTTCTACTTCTTCTGCTTCACCCTCCAGACTTCACCTTCTCCTTCTCCTTCTTCTGCTTCTTTTGATTCACCCTCCAGACTTCTCCTTCTCCTTCTCCTTCTTCTGCTTCTTCTGATTCACCCTCCAGACTTCACCTTCTCCTTCTCCTTCTTCTGCTTCTTCTGATTCACCCTCCAGACTTCACCTTCTCCTTCTCCTTCTTCTCCTTCTTCTGATTCACCCTCCAGACTTCACCTTCTCCATTTCCTTCTTCTGCTTCTTCTGATTCACCCTCCAGACTTCACCTTCTCCTTCTCCTTCGTCTACTTCTTCTGATTCACCCTCCAGACTACACCTTCTCTTTCTCCTTCTTCTACTTCTTCTGATTCACCCTCCAGACTTCACCTTCTCCTTCTCCTTCTTCTACTTCTTCTGATTCACCCTCCAGTCTTCACCTTCTCCTTCTCCTTCTTCTGTTTCTTCTGCTTCACCCTCCAGACTTCACCTTCTCCTTTTCTTTCTTCTGCTTCTTCTGATTCACCCTGCAGACTTCACCTTCTCCTTCTCCTCCTTCTGATTCTTCTGATTCACCCTCCAGACTTCACCTTCTCCTTCTCCTTCTTCTGCTTCTTCTGATTCACCCTCCTGACTTCACCTTCTCCTTCTCCTTCTTCTACTTCTTCTGATTCACCCTCCTGACTTCACCTTCTCCTTCTCCTTCTTCTACTTCTTCTGCTTCACCCTCCAGACTTCACCTTCTCCTTCTCCTTCTTCTACTTCTTCTGCTTCACCCTCCAGACTTCATCTTCTCCTTCTCCTTCTTCTGCTTCTTCTGATTCACCCTCCAGACTTCACCTTCTCCTTCTCCTTATTCTGCTTCTTCTGATTCACCCTCCAGACTTCACCTTCTCCTTCTCCTTATTCTGCTTCTTCTGATTCACCCTCCAGACTTCACCTTCTCCTTCTCCTTCCTCTGCTTCTTCTGATTCACCCTCCAGACTTCACCTTCTCCTTCTCCTTCTTCTGATTCTTCTGATTCACCCTCCAGACTTCACCTTCTTCTTCTCCTTCTTCTCCTTCTTCTGATTCACCCTCCTGACTTCACCTTCTCCTTCTCCTTCTTCTACTTCTTCTGATTCACCCTCCTGACTTCACCTTCTCCTTCTTCTATTTCTTCTGCTTCACCCTCCAGACTTCACCTTCTCCTTCTCCTTCTTCTACTTCTTCTGATTCAACCTCCAGACTTCACCTTCTCCTTCTCCTTCTTCTGCTTCTTCTGATTCACCCTCCAGACTTCACCTTCTCCTTCTCCTTATTCTGCTTCTTCAAATTCACCCTCCAGACTTCACCTTCTCCTTCTCCTTCTTCTGCTTCTTCTGATTCACACTCCAGACTTCACCTTCTCCTTCTCCTTCTTCTACTTCTTCTGAATCACCCTCCAGACTTCACCTTCTCCTTCTCTTTCTTCTGCTTCTTCTGCTTCACCCTCCAGACTTCACCTTCTCCTTCTCCTTCTTCTGATTCTTCTGATTCACCCTCCAGACTTCACCTTCTTCTTCTCCTTCTTCTGCTTCTTCTGATTCACCCTCCTGACTTCACCTTCTCCTTCTCCTTCTTCTACTTCTTCTGATTCACCCTCCTGACTTCACCTTCTCCTTCTCCTTCTTCTACTTCTTCTGATTCACCCTCCAGACTTCACCTTCTCCTTCTCCTTCTTCTGCTTCTTCTGCTTCACCGTCCTGACTTCACCTTCTCCTTCTCCTTCTTCTACTTCTTCTGCTTCATCCCCCTGACATCACCTGCTCCTTCTCCTTCTTCTGCTTCTTCTGATTCACCCTCCTAACTTCACCTTCTCCTCTCCTTCTTCTGCTTCTTCAGTTTCACCCTCCTGACTTCACCTTCTCCTTCTCCTTCTTCTGCTTCTTCTGATTCACCCTCCAGACTTCACCTTCTCCTTCTCCTTCTTCTGCTTCTTCTGATTCACCCTCCAGACTTCACCTTCTTCTTCTCCTTCTTCTGCTTCTTCTGATTCACCCTCCAGACCTCACCTTCTCCTTCTCCTTCTTCTACTTCTTCTGATTCACCCTCCAGACTTCATCTTCTCCTTCTCCTTCTTCTGCTTCTTCTGATTCACCCTCCAGACTTCACCTTCTCCTTCTCCTTCTTCTGCTTCTTCTGATTCACCCTCCAGTCTTCACCTTCTCCTTCTCCTTCTTCTACTTCTTCTGATTCACCCTCCAGACTTCACCTTCTCCTTCTCCTTCTTCTACTTCTTCTGATTCACCCTCCAGTCTTCACCTTCTCCTTCTCCTTCTTCTGTTTCTTCTGCTTCACCCTCCAGACTTCACCTTCTCCTTCTCTTTCTTCTGCTTCTTCTGATTCACCCTCCAGACTTCACCTTCTCCTTCTCCTTCTTCTGATTCTTCTGATTCACCCTCCAGACTTCACCTTCTCCTTCTCCTTCTTCTGCTTCTTATGATTCACCCTCCTGACTTCACCTTCTCCTTCTCCTTCTTCTACTTCTTCTGATTCACCCTCCTGACTTCACCTTCTCCTTCTCCTTCTTCTACTTCTTCTGCTTCACCCTCCAGACTTCACCTTCTCCTTCTCCTTCTTCTACTTCTTCTGATTCACCCTTCAGACTTCACCTTCTCCTTCTCCTTTTTCTGCTTCTTCTGACTCACCCTCCAGACTTCACCTTCTCCTTCTCCTTATTCTGCTTCTTCTGATTCATCCTCCAGACTTCACCTTCTCCTTCTCCTTCTTCTGCTTCTTCTGATTCACCCTCCGGACTTCACCTTCTCCTTCTCCTTCTTCTGCTTCTTCTGATTCACCCTCCAGACTTCACCTTCTCCTTCTCCTTCTTCTACTTCTTCTGATTCACCCTCCAGACTACACCTTCTCCTTCTCCTTCTTCTACTGCTTCTGATTCACCCTCCAGACTTCACCTTCTCCTTCTCCTTCTTCTGTTTCTTCTGATTCACCGTCCAGACTTCACCTTCTCCTTCTCCTTCTTCTACTACTTCTGATTCACCCTCCAGAATTCACCTTCTCCTTCTCCTTCTTCTACTTCTTCTGATTCACCCTCCAGACTTCATCTTCTCCTCCTCCTTCTTCTGCTTCTTCTGATTCACCCTCCAGACTTCACCTTCTCCTTCTCCTTCTTCTGCTTCTTCTGATTCACCCTCCAGACTTCACCTTCTCCTTCTCCTTCTTCTACTTGTTCTGATTCACCCTCCAGACTTCACCTTCTCCTTCTCCTTCTTCTACTTCTTCTGATTCACCCTCCAGTCTTCACCTTCTCCTTCTCCTTCTTCTGTTTCTTCTGCTTCACCCTCCAGACTTCACCTTCTCCTTCTCTTTCTTCTGCTTCTTCTGATTCACCCTCCAGACTTCACCTTCTCCTTCTCCTTCTTCTGATTCTTCTGATTCACCCTCCAGACTTCACCTTCTCCTTCTCCTTCTTTTGCTTCTTCTGATTCACCCTCCTGACTTCAGCTTCTCCTTCTTCTTCTTCTACTTCTTCTGATTCACCCTCCTGACTTCACCTTCTCCTTCTCCTTCTTCTACTTCTTCTGCTTCACCCTCCAGACTTCACCTTCTCCTTCTCCTTCTTCTATTTCTTCTGATTCACCCTCCAGATTTCATCTTCTCCTTCTCCTTCTCCTGCTTCTTCTGATTCACCCTCCAGACTTCACCTTCTCCTTCTCCTTATTCTGCTTCTTCTGATTCACCCTCCAGACTTCACCTTCTCCTTCTCCTTATTCTGCTTCTTCTGATTCACCCTCCAGACTTCACCTTCTCCTTCTCCTTCCTCTGCTTCTTCTGATTCACCCTCCAGACTTCACCTTCTCCTTCTCCTTCCTCTGATTCTTCTGATTCACCCTCCAGACTTCACCTTCTCTTTCTCCTTCTTCTGCTTCTTCTGATTCACCCTCCTGACTTCACCTTCTCCTTCTCCTTCTTCTACTTCTTCTGATTCACCCTCCTGACTTCACCTTCTCCTTCTCCTTCTTCTACTTCTTCTGCTTCACCCTCCAGACTTCACCTTCTCCTTCTCCTTCTTCTACTTCTTCTGATTCACCCTCCAGACATCACCTTCTCCTTCTCCTTCTTCTGCTTCTTCTGATTCACCCTCCAGACTTCACCTTCTCCTTCTCCTTATTCTGCTTCTTCTGATTCACCCTCCAGACTTCACCTTCTCCTTCTCCTTCTTCTGCTTCTTCTGATTCACACTGCAGACTTCACCTTCTCCTTCTCCTTCTTCTACTTCTTCTGATTCACCCTCCAGACTTCACCTTCTCCTTCTCTTTCTTCTGCTTCTTCTGATTCACCCTCCAGACTTCACCTTCTCCTTCTCCTTCTTCTGATTCTTCTGATTCACCCTCCAGACTTCACCTTCTCCTTCTCCTTCTTCTGCTTCTTCTGATTCACCCTCCTGACTTCACCTTCTCCTTCTCCTTCTTCTACTTCTTCTGATTCACCCTCCTGCCTTCACCTTCTCCTTCTCCTTCTTCTACTTCTTCTGCTTCACCCTCCAGACTTCACCTTCTCCTTCTCCTTATTCTACTTCTTCTGATTCACCCTCCAGACTTGACCTTCTCCTTCTCCTTCTTCTACTTCTTCTGATTCACCCTCCAGACTTCACCTTCTCCTTCTCCTTCTTCTGCTTCTTCTGCTTCACCGTCCTGACTTCACCTTCTCCTTCTCCTTCTTCTACTTCTTCTGCTTCATCCCCCTGACATCACCTGCTCCTTCTCCTTCTTCTGCTTCTTCTGATTCACCCTCCTAACTTCACCTTCTCCTTCTCCTTCTTCTGCTTCTTCTGATTCACCCTCCTGACTTCACCTTCTCCTTCTCCTTCTTCTGCTTCTTCTGATTCACCCTCCAGACTTCACCTTCTCCTTCTCCTTCTTCTGCTTCTTCTGATTCACCCTCCAGACTTCACCTTCTCCTTCTCCTTCTTCTGCTTCTTCTGATTCACCCTCCAGACCTCACCTTCTCCTTCTCCTTCTTCTACTTCTTCTGATTCACCCTCCAGTCTTCATCTTCTCCTTCTCCTTCTTCTGCTTCTTCTGATTCACCCTCCAGACTTCACCTTCTCCTTCTCCTTCTTCTGCTTCTTCTGATTCACCCTCCAGACTTCACCTTCTCCTTCTCCTTCTTCTACTTCTTCTGATTCACCCTACAGACTTCACCTTCTCCTTCTCCTTCTTCTACTTCTTCTGATTCACCCTCCAGTCTTCACCTTCTCCTTCTCCTTCTTCTGTTTCTTCTGCTTCACCCTCCAGACTTCACCTTCTCCTTCTCTTTCTTCTGCTTCTTCTGATTCACCCTCCAGACTTCACCTTCTCCTTCTCCTTCTTCTGATTCTTCTGATTCACCCTCCAGACTTTACCTTCTCCTTCTCCTTCTTCTGCTTCTTCTGATTCACCCTCCTGACTTCACCTTCTCCTTCTCCTTCTTCTACTTCTTCTGATTCACCCTCCTGACTTCACCTTCTCCTTCTCCTTCTTCTACTTCTTCTGCTTCACCCTCCAGACTTCACCTTCTCCTTCTCCTTCTTCGACTTCTTCTGATTCACCCTTCAGACTTCACCTTCTCCATCTCCTTTTTCTGCTTCTTCTGATTCATCCTCCAGACTTCACCTTCTCCTTCTCCTTCTTCTGCTTCTTCTGATTCACCCTCCAGACTTCACCTTCTCCTTCTCCTTCTTCTGCTTCTTCTGATTCACCCTCCAGACTTCACCTTCTCCTTCTCCTTCTGCTTCTTCTGATTCACCCTCCAGACTTCACCTTCTCCTTCTCCTTTTCTGCTTTTTCTGATTCACCCTCCAGACTTCACTTTCTCCTTCTCCTTCTTCTACTTCTTCTGATTCACCCTCCAGACTTCACCTTCTCCTTCTCTTTCTTCTGATTCTTCTGATTCACCCTCCAGACTTCACCTTCTCCTTCTCCTTCTTCTACTTCTTCTGCTTCAACCTCCAGACTTTACCTTCTCCTTCTCCTTCTTCTACTTCTTCTGATTCACCCTCCAGACTTCACCTTCTCCTTCTCCTTCTTCTGCTTCTTCTGATTCACCCTCCAGACTTCACCTTCTCCTTCTCCTTCTTCTGCTTCTTCTGATTCACCCTCCAGACTTCACCTTCTCCTTCTCCTTCTTCTACTCCTTCTGATTCACCCTCCAGACTTCACCTTCTCCTTCTCCTTCTTCTGCTTCTTCTGATTCACCCTCCAGACTTCACCTTCTCCTTCTCCTTATTCTGCTTCTTCTGATTCACCCTCCAGACTTCACCTTCTCCTTCTCCTTCTTCTGCTTCATCTGATTCACCCTGCAGACTTCACCTTCTCCTTCTCCTTCTTCTGCTTCTTCTGATTCACCCTGCAGACTTCACCTTCTCCTTCTCCTTCTTCTGCTTCTTCTGATTCACCCTCCAGACTTCACCTTCTCCTTCTCCTTCTTCTACTTCTTCTGATTCACCCTCCAGACTTCACCTTCTCCTTCTCCTTCTTCTACTTCTTCTGATTCACCCTCCAGTCTTCACCTTCTCCTTCTCCTTCTTCTGTTTCTTCTGCTTCACCCTCCAGACTTCACCTTCTCCTTCTCCTTCTTCTACTTCTTCTGATTCACCCTCCAGACTTCACCTTCTCCTTCTCCTTCTTCTACTTCTTCTGATTCACCCTCCAGTCTTCACCTTCTCCTTCTCCTTCTTCTGTTTCTTCTGCTTCACCCTCCAGACTTCACCTTCTCCTTCTCTTTCTTCTGCTTCTTCTGATTCACCCTCCAGACTTCACCTTCTCCTTCTCCTTCTTCTGATTCTTCTGATTCACCCTCCAGACTTCACCTTCTCCTTCTCCTTCTTTTGCTTCTTCTGATTCACCCTCCTGACTTCAGCTTCTCCTTCTTCTTCTTCTACTTCTTCTGATTCACCCTCCTGACTTCACCTTCTCCTTCTCCTTCTTCTACTTCTTCTGCTTCACCCTCCAGACTTCACCTTCTCCTTCTCCTTCTTCTATTTCTTCTGATTCACCCTCCAGATTTCATCTTCTCCTTCTCCTTCTCCTGCTTCTTCTGATTCACCCTCCAGACTTCACCTTCTCCTTCTCCTTATTCTGCTTCTTCTGATTCACCCTCCAGACTTCACCTTCTCCTTCTCCTTATTCTGCTTCTTCTGATTCACCCTCCAGACTTCACCTTCTCCTTCTCCTTCCTCTGCTTCTTCTGATTCACCCTCCAGACTTCACCTTCTCCTTCTCCTTCCTCTGATTCTTCTGATTCACCCTCCAGACTTCACCTTCTCTTTCTCCTTCTTCTGCTTCTTCTGATTCACCCTCCTGACTTCACCTTCTCCTTCTCCTTCTTCTAATTCTTCTGATTCACCCTCCTGACTTCACCTTCTCCTTCTCCTTCTTCTACTTCTTCTGCTTCACCCTCCAGACTTCACCTTCTCCTTCTCCTTCTTCTACTTCTTCTGATTCACCCTCCAGACATCACCTTCTCCTTCTCCTTCTTCTGCTTCTTCTGATTCACCCTCCAGACTTCACCTTCTCCTTCTCCTTATTCTGCTTCTTCTGATTCACCCTCCAGACTTCACCTTCTCCTTCTCCTTCTTCTGCTTCTTCTGATTCACACTCCAGACTTCACCTTCTCCTTCTCCTTCTTCTACTTCTTCTGATTCACCCTCCAGACTTCACCTTCTCCTTCTCTTTCTTCTGCTTCTTCTGATTCACCCTCCAGACTTCACCTTCTCCTTCTCCTTCTTCTGATTCTTCTGATTCACCCTCCAGACTTCACCTTCTCCTTCTCCTTCTTCTGCTTCTTCTGATTCACCCTCCTGACTTCACCTTCTCCTTCTCCTTCTTCTACTTCTTCTGATTCACCCTCCTGCCTTCACCTTCTCCTTCTCCTTCTTCTACTTCTTCTGCTTCACCCTCCAGACTTCACCTTCTCCTTCTCCTTATTCTACTTCTTCTGATTCACCCTCCAGACTTGACCTTCTCCTTCTCCTTCTTCTACTTCTTCTGATTCACCCTCCAGACTTCACCTTCTCCTTCTCCTTCTTCTGCTTCTTCTGCTTCACCGTCCTGACTTCACCTTCTCCTTCTCCTTCTTCTACTTCTTCTGCTTCATCCCCCTGACATCACCTGCTCCTTCTCCTTCTTCTGCTTCTTCTGATTCACCCTCCTAACTTCACCTTCTCCTTCTCCTTCTTCTGCTTCTTCTGATTCACCCTCCTGACTTCACCTTCTCCTTCTCCTTCTTCTGCTTCTTCTGATTCACCCTCCAGACTTCACCTTCTCCTTCTCCTTCTTCTGCTTCTTCTGATTCACCCTCCAGACTTCACCTTCTCCTTCTCCTTCTTCTGCTTCTTCTGATTCACCCTCCAGACCTCACCTTCTCCTTCTCCTTCTTCTACTTCTTCTGATTCACCCTCCAGTCTTCATCTTCTCCTTCTCCTTCTTCTGCTTCTTCTGATTCACCCTCCAGACTTCACCTTCTCCTTCTCCTTCTTCTGCTTCTTCTGATTCACCCTCCAGACTTCACCTTCTCCTTCTCCTTCTTCTACTTCTTCTGATTCACCCTACAGACTTCACCTTCTCCTTCTCCTTCTTCTACTTCTTCTGATTCACCCTCCAGTCTTCACCTTCTCCTTCTCCTTCTTCTGTTTCTTCTGCTTCACCCTCCAGACTTCACCTTCTCCTTCTCTTTCTTCTGCTTCTTCTGATTCACCCTCCAGACTTCACCTTCTCCTTCTCCTTCTTCTGATTCTTCTGATTCACCCTCCAGACTTTACCTTCTCCTTCTCCTTCTTCTGCTTCTTCTGATTCACCCTCCTGACTTCACCTTCTCCTTCTCCTTCTTCTACTTCTTCTGATTCACCCTCCTGACTTCACCTTCTCCTTCTCCTTCTTCTACTTCTTCTGCTTCACCCTCCAGACTTCACCTTCTCCTTCTCCTTCTTCGACTTCTTCTGATTCACCCTTCAGACTTCACCTTCTCCATCTCCTTTTTCTGCTTCTTCTGATTCATCCTCCAGACTTCACCTTCTCCTTCTCCTTCTTCTGCTTCTTCTGATTCACCCTCCAGACTTCACCTTCTCCTTCTCCTTCTTCTGCTTCTTCTGATTCACCCTCCAGACTTCACCTTCTCCTTCTCCTTCTTCTGCTTCTTCTGATTCACCCTCCAGACTTCACCTTCTCCTTCTCCTTTTCTGCTTTTTCTGATTCACCCTCCAGACTTCACTTTCTCCTTCTCCTTCTTCTACTTCTTCTGATTCACCCTCCAGACTTCACCTTCTCCTTCTCTTTCTTCTGCTTCTTCTGATTCACCCTCCAGACTTCACCTTCTCCTTCTCCTTCTTCTGATTATTCTGATTCACCCTCCAGACTTCACCTTCTCCTTCTCCTTCTTCTACTTCTTCTGATTCACCCTCCAGACTTCACCTTCTCCTTCTCTTTCTTCTGCTTCTTCTGATTCACCCTCCAGACTTCACCTTCTCCTTCTCCTTCTTCTACTTCTTCTGCTTCAACCTCCAGACTTTACCTTCTCCTTCTCCTTCTTCTACTTCTTCTGATTCACCCTCCAGACTTCACCTTCTCCTTCTCCTTCTTCTGCTTCTTCTGATTCACCCTCCAGACTTCACCTTCTCCTTCTCCTTCTTCTGCTTCTTCTGATTCACCCTCCAGACTTCACCTTCTCCTTCTCCTTCTTCTACTCCTTCTGATTCACCCTCCAGACTTCACCTTCTCCTTCTCCTTCTTCTGCTTCTTCTGATTCACCCTCCAGACTTCACCTTCTCCTTCTCCTTATTCTGCTTCTTCTGATTCACCCTCCAGACTTCACCTTCTCCTTCTCCTTCTTCTGCTTCATCTGATTCACCCTGCAGACTTCACCTTCTCCTTCTCCTTCTTCTGCTTCTTCTGATTCACCCTCCAGACTTCACCTTCTCCTTCTCCTTCTTCTACTTCTTCTGATTCACCCTCCAGACTTCACCTTCTCCTTCTCCTTCTTCTGCTTCTTCTGATTCACCCTCCAGACTTCACCTTCTCCTTCTCCTTCGTCTACTTCTTCTGATTCACCCTCCAGACTACACCTTCTCCTTCTCCTTCTTCTACTTCTTCTGATTCACCCTCCAGACTTCACCTTCTCCTTCTCCTTCTTCTGCTTCTTCTGATTCACCCTCCAGACTTCACCTTCTCCTTCTCCTTCTTCTACTTCTTCTGATTCACCCTCCAGACTGCACCTTCTCCTTCTTCTACTTCTTCTGATTCACCCTCCAGACTTCACCTTCTCCTTCTCCTTCTTCTACTTCTTCTGCTTCTCCCTGCAGACTTCACCTTCTCCTTCTCCTTCTTCTGCTTCTTCTGCTTCACCCTCCAGACTTCACCTTCTCCTTCTCCTTCCTCTGCTTCTTCTGCTTCACCCTCCTGGCTTCACCTTCTCCTTCTCCTTCTTCTACTTCTTCTGATTCACCCTCCAGACTTCACCTTCTCCTTCTCCTTCTTCTGCTTCTTCTGCTTCACCCTCCAGACTTCACCTTCTCCTTCCCCTTCTTCTGCTTCTTCTGCTTCGCCCTCCAGACTTCACCTTCTCCTTCTCCTTCTTCTGCTTCTTCTGCTTCACCCTCCAGACTTCACCTTCTCCTTCTCCTTCTTCTGCTTCTTCTGCTTCACTCTCCTAACTTCACCTTCTCCTTCTCCTCCTTCTACTTCTTCTGATTCACCCTCCAGACTTCACCTTCTCCTTCTCCTTCTTCTGCTTCTTCTGCTTCACCCTCCAGACTTCACCTTCTCCTTCTCCTTCTTCTGCTTCTTCTGCTGCGCCCTCCAGACTTCACCTTCTCCTTCTCCTTCTTCTGCTTCTTCTGCTTCACCCTCCTGACTTCACCTTCTCCTTCTCCTTCTTCTGCTTCTTCTGCTGCGCCCTCCAGACTTCACCTTCTCCTTCTCCTTCTTCTACTTCTTCTGCTTCACCCTCCAGCCTCCAGACTTCACCTTCTCCTTCTCCGTCTTCTACTTCTTCTGATTCACCCTCCAGACTTCACCTTCTCCTTCTTCTGCTTCTTCTGATTCACCCTCCAGACTTCACCTTCTCCTTCTCCTTCTTCTGCTTCTTCCGATTCACCCTTCAGACTTCACCTTCTCCTTCTCCTTCTTCTACTTCTTCTGATTCACCCTCCAGACTTCACCTTCTCCTTCTACCTCTTCTGCTTCTTCTGATTCACCCTCCAGACTTCACCTTCTCCTTCTCCTTCTTCTGCTTCTTCTGATTCACCCTCCAGACTTCACCTTCTCCTTCTCCTTCTTCTGCTACTTCTGATTCAACCTCCAGAATTCACATTCTCCTTCTCCTTCTTCTGCTTCTTCTGATTCACCCTCCAGACTTCACCTTCTCCTTCTCCTTCTTCTACTTCTTTTGTTTCACCCTCCAGACTTCACCTTCTCCTTCTCCTGCTTCTGCTTCTTCTGATTCACCCTCCAGACTTCACCTTCTCCTTCTCCTTCGTCTACTTCTTCTGATTCACCCTCCAGACTACACCTTCTCCTTCTCCTTCTTCTACATCTTCTGATTCACCCTCCAGACTTCACCTTCTCCTTCTCCTTCTTCTGCTTCTTCTGATTCACCCTCCAGACTTCACCTTCTCATTCTCCTTCTTCTACTTCTTCTGATTCACACTCCAAACTTCACCTTCTCCTTCTCCTTCTTCTACTTCTTCTGATTCACCCTCCAGACTTCACCTTCTCCTTCTCCTTCTTCTACTTCTTCTGCTTCTCCCTCCAGACTTCACCTTCTCCTTCTCCTTCTTCTGCTTCTTCTGATTCACCCTCCAGACTTCACCTTCTCCTTCTCCTTCTTCTACTTCTTCTGATTCACCCTCCAGACTTCACCTTCTCCTTCTCCTTCTTCTACTTCTTCTGATTCACCCTCCAGACTTCTCCTTCTCCTTCTCCTTCTTCTACTTCTTCTGATTCACCCTCCTGACTTCACCTTATCCTTCTCCTTCTTCTGCTTCTTCTGCTTCACCCTCCAGACTTCACCTTCTCCTTCTCCTTCTTCTGCTTCTTCTGCTTCACTCTCCAGACTTCACCTTCTCCTTCTGCTTCTTCTGCTTCTTCTGCTTCACCCTCCTGACTTCACCTTCTGCTAATCCTTCTTCTACTTCTTCTGATTCACCCTCCAGACTTCACCTTCTCCTTCTCCTTCATCTGCTTTTTCTGCTTCAGCCTCCAGAATTCACCTTCTCCTTCTCC